>NC_060139.1:1069377854-1069686104 GCF_021461385.2 Schistocerca piceifrons
CGACTTTGATAAATGTCGGATTGTAGCCTATCGCGATTGCGGTTTATCATATCGCGACATTGCTGCTCGCGTTGGTCGAGATCCAATGACTGTTAGCAGAATATGGAATCGGTGGGTTGAGGAGGGTAATACGGAACGTCGTACTGGATCCCAACGGCTTCGTATCACTAGTAGTCGAGATGACAGGCGTCTTATCCGCATGGCATTAACGGATCGTGCAGCCACGTCTCGATCTCTGAGTCAACAAGTGGGGACGTTTGCAAGACAACAACCATCTGCACGAATAGTTCGACGACGTTTGCAGCAGCACGTACTATCAGCTCGGAGACCATGGCTGCGGTTACCCTTGACGCTGCATCACAGAAAGGAGCGCCTGCGATGGTGTACTCAACGACGAACCTGGGTGCACGAATGGTAAAACATCATTTTTTCGGATGAATCCAGGTTCTGATTACAGCATCATGATGGTCGCATCCGTGTTTGGCGACATCGCGGTGAACGCACATTGGAAGCGTGTATTCGTCGTCGCCATACTGGCGTATCACCCGGCGTGATGGTATGGGGTGCCATTGGTTGCACGTCTCGGTCACCTCTTGTTCGCATTGACGGCACTTTGAACAGTGGACGTTACATTTCAGATGTGTTACGACCCGTGGCTCTACCCTTCATTCGATCCCTACGAAACCCTACATTTCAGCGGGATAATGCACGACCGCATGTTGCAGGTCCTGTACGGGCCTTTCTGGATACAGAAAATGTTCGACAGCTGCCCTGGCCAGCACATTCTCCAGATCTCTCACCAATTGAAAACGTCTCGTCAATGGTGGCCGAGCAACTGGCTCGTCACAATACGCCAGTCACTACTCTTGGTGAACTGTGGTATCGTGTTGAAGCTGCATGGGCAGGTGTACCTGTACACGCCATCCAAGCTCTGTTTCACTCAATGCCCAGGCGTATCAAGGCCGTTATTTCGCTCAGAGGTGGTTGTTCTGGTACTGATTTCTCAGGATCTATGCACCCAAATTGCGTGAAAATGTAATCACATGTCAGTTCTAGTATAATATATTTGTCCAGTGAATATCCGTTTATCATCTGCATTTATTCTTGGTGTAACAATTTTAATGGCCAGTAGTGTACATTTGAAGGGGAGTTGGAACGCCCTACCTCGACAATGTCAAGCTTCGTTAATCGGCTTCGCTATATTTCAGGAACCACTTTAGCCATTGACATGAAACCTTTATAGGGCTTCAAACGTCGTGTTCTGAGTATACTGACCTACAATAATTGCATTTCAGCCACTACTTTCGGAAATACAATTTTTTAATTCCACGGTTAATATTTTGTGTGCATTTTTTGTACGTTCATCCTAAATAATTTAAATTATACATAACATTATGGTCTTCTTTTAGTTCAGTAGATTCCCAGAAAATTTGAATACTCTACTCGAAGTTGTTTCTGAGATTTAGGGAAAAATGGAACGAAAAATGTAAATTTTCACGAACGGGTTCTAAAGTTTAAAAAAATTAAGCAGATATTAACTCACTTAATATATACTTATTTTTTTATTTTTATTCACTCAGAAGCACCCTGCACCATACTGTATATCATACGAAAATTCTATAAATATTTTTTTTTTAACAAAGGAGGGAGAAAATGCTTAAACCTAAAAATGGTTCAAATGGCTCCGAGCACTATGGGACTTAGCTTCTGAGGTCATCGGTCCCCTAGAACTTAGAACTACTTAAACGTAACTAACCCAAGGACATCACACACATCCATGCCCGAGGCAGGATTCGAACCTGCGACCGTAGCGGTCGCGCGGTTCCAGACTGTAGCGCCTAGAACCGCTCGGCCACACATGCCGGCGCTTAAACTTAAGAAGTGTTCAGCCGGTTTCGTTCTGGACATTATTTGTGTAAATGGAAGGAATATTTTGTAGAAGCACCAAAATGACACTGGTGAAGGTTTGAAGAAAAACTATACGAAAGATGTAGAACTGCTCGTGAGAGAGAATCCACTGTTACCGAGGGAGATAGACGAGGCTGAGCGCTCTGAACCAGAAGTGAGATGAGCACTTCCATCTTGTAAACAGATTCAGGAGATTATATGGAGAAGGAAATTGCAAAATTACCAAGTCTACCTCAAGTAAACGTCTAGAGGAGATGTCATTAATAGGTAATACTACAGACAGTACAGTTTCGTTGCTGACTAGAAGACGAAAAGACGAAGCCTCCTGTTGTCGCCTAAAAGCTGCGTATAAAGCCCGTTAATCGGGTTTAATGCAAACCGCACAGTATAATTTCGAGCACAAAAAAAAAAAAAAAAAATACAATCGCTTCCGTGGTTGATGAATGCCATAACACATTTGGCACACAACAATGCCAGCGATTAGTGCCAGTGGATTGCTGTTACGCAACTATACTTCTCCCTTCATGAACACCAAGGCAAATTACGACCAAACATATATTTAAAAAAAAGGGCTGTTTACTTGTAAAACGATTGTAATCGATGTAGCAAAATCTCGAATGGAGGGAAAGAATAATTTTCAGTGTTATATCCGAAAGAGCTTCTTACAATTTGCAGAGAATCATTCATTGCTTTTGTTGGACTCTTGGCCTGGACTTAACGAGAACTCAGTTTTTAGGATGACGAAAAGACTGTTAAAATAAATCGGATTACACGCACAACTAATAATGTGATTCACCCTCTCGATAAAATATGTTTCAACAGTGTAAAGCATTTTTCATGTAGTTACCGAATAGTATAATTTTTGATAGCTATTTGTCATTTCAGGTATTTCAGCGGAGCAGCACAGTAACGTTCAGTCATTTGTGCATTACCATATTTTACGAATTAGATCAAGGAGCAAAATATGCACAACAACAGCCACAACCATTTGTTATTTCATTCTTGTTCTGTCTAAATTAGACTAGAAATTACTGTGAAGTGCCTGAGTGCATTAATTTCTCTTTTATCGGGTGTGCTTGGTGTAAAGAAAACGTTTGTTTGCGTCATCCAATAGACACTTCGCATTTTTGTGACGACTACAGAAAATAAATAACTGTTCTATCGTTACAAATACATATTATTTAAAATTTTTCGTAAGAACTGCGCTAGAGGAATAGTTATAAAACATTTAATGTCAACAAATTAAAGTCCCGACTATAGTAGTCGTCTACTATGTAACATCATAAACTGCCTTGATTTTCTTTTCTCTTCTAGTCACTAGTGTAATAATTACTTCTGCAACAGTTCAGTTGTCGATATGAACTGCTACATATTCAAAACGTAATAAAGTGAGACGTTTTTGGTAAGGTTTCAGCGTTTAAAATTCATGTGTGTTCACTTAGGACTTTTGTTACGCAGCTCTACGTTCTCTTGTCACGGCTACGTGTGATTATTCGCCGATTCTAGGGTTAGATGGGAAGAGGTGTGAAAACTGCAGTTCTAAACGGTACTTCATGTGCTAAAAATGAGTAGAATTTCAGAATACATTTCGACATGTCGGATTGCACCATTTCCTTGTCGGTGTCGTTTCTGCAGCGTCATTTGTTCAGGTACCACCATAAAGCAACAACTACTAGGCAAGAAACGTCTACGGGCTATATGTTTTATGTAGGAACGTTGCAGTTTGATATCACAGCTACACGGCTCGCGAATGTTCTACAGTGGAGTCTCTACTGCAACTTCACAACCACGTATTTTTGGAACTCTAGCGTAGGGGAGCAGGTGCTGGAGGAAATGTGCTGCTTGAGTGAAGGCTGCCGGTGTTTGCTGATTTCTGCCGACAGTGGAGGTAGTAAGCAAAAAATGTGGGAGATGGGGGAGTACTTCTGTTGCTCCCAAGCTTCTGGCAGTATGATCTGCTGTTAGAATTAAAAATAATTTAAGAATAACCATTCTGCAGCTGATTAATAATATTATTGTAGTTGTTAGTTTGTGTGCCTATAGACAGCAAAACTCTGTTAACGCGAGTTGAATCATGGAGTAATCAAATGTTATTGTTTGCCACTGGTTATCGGCTGCAGTGCTGAAGCATGCGGTGTCGAAAGTGTACTTTGCTTATGTATTTGGTATTTTGATGTTATTCTCTTATTCTATTGTTAGGGTTGCTAGTTTGTGTGCCTATAGACAAGATTATTTTG
This sequence comes from Schistocerca piceifrons, assembly GCF_021461385.2. NCBI lineage: Eukaryota > Metazoa > Arthropoda > Insecta > Orthoptera > Acrididae > Schistocerca > Schistocerca piceifrons. The sequence goes on from NC_060139.1 coordinate 1,069,382,000, forward strand.
TTAAATCAAGTTGAGTCAGCCAGTAACCAAAGTATAGTTTGCATTTACCTATCGGATGCTATGCTGAAGCATGTGGTGTCGTAAGTATGCTTTGTTGCGTATTTGGCATTATGTTGTTATTCTAGTGCGGGTGAAACTCCAGTGCATACCATAGCATCGGAAGTCGTAACTTTCTTTGCTAATCATTGTATTACAAGGATACCCCATCTAATTATTTTACGAAACCTCACTCGATAGTCAGTTTCGTTGGGCTTCATTCCATTAAACCTAATTACAAAAGAGAATTTCCGAAGGGGATTAAGAACAAGAGAAGCGATTCTGGCACTGAGATTCCTTATCGAAAAGCAATTACAGAAAAATAAACCAACTTACATCACATTTGCACACCTGCAAATGGCATTTGATAAAGTTATCTGGCAAGAGGTGTTTAGAGGTCTGAGGAAAAGTGGAATGAAGTACAAAGACATCTATGTGATACTCAGTTTCTATAAGAATGAGGTGGCAGTGATTAGGAACTGTCACCAGGAACAAGAAGCAAATGCTATTAAAGGGGTAAAACAAGGATGCGCTCTCTCTCCTCGCCGGCTGCAGTGGCCGAGCGCTTCTAGGCGCTTCGGTCTGGAAATGCCCGAGCGCTACGGTTGCAGGTTCGAATCCTGCCTCGAGCGTGGTTGTGTGTTGATTACGTTTACGTAGTTCTACGTTCTACGGGACTGATGACCTCAGGTATTCCCATAGTGTTCAGAGCCTTTTGGACCATTTTCTATCTCCTCTTATAGTTAACGCTTACATCCAGGAAGCTACAGACCAAGCTCGAGAAACTACTGAGGTAGGGATCAAAATTAACGAGACGACGATCGACATGCTACGTTATGCAGATGATATTGCTATAGTCACAGAGGCAAAAAAAGGTCTAGAGAAAGTCCTTAGAACAATGCAAACAATGCAAGTGGCTCTATGCAATCAGCATGGAATGTAAACAAGAAAAACTCTATAGTGATGGTATGCAATACAGAAGCAGAATATGAACATGCGAGAATGAGAACTGGAAGAGAGTTGCTGGAAGTGATAGAGGAATTTACCTACTGGGAAAACAAAATCCCAAGGGATGGTAGAACTCGGAAAGAAAGTGTGAGCAGAATACAACAGGTGAATAATGTATTTAATGTGAGGAGGAACTTACTCACAGGAAGAACATCAGTCTGAAAATAAGGAAACGTATCATTAAAACTTTCGTTTGGAGTGTAGCCCTAAACGGATGTGGAACTTGGTCGATGGAAAGGGAAGAGAGAAGGCGGCTAGAGGCCCTGGAGATGTGGTGCTATAGAAGGAGACGAAGATCAGCTGTGGAGATAAAGTAAGAAGTGAAGGGGTGCTTCTAAGAGTACAGGGAACCAGATTTCTGTGTAGGCGCATCCAAACAAGAAGGGAGAAACTTGTAGGGCACATCCTAAGACACAACATCATTGGAACAATAGCAGAAGGAGCTATTGAGGGAAGGAAGCGGTGGGGGCGACCAACGATATCTTGCATGCAACAGATCATGAATGATTATGGATGTAACATGTACGTGAAAATGAAGAGGAAGGCAGACAGAAGAGAGGAATGGCACCCTGCTGCAAATCAACCTCAGGGTTAAACGCAAAAGAAGAAGAAAAACAATTACAGAATTGTAAAAGCGGCAAACCACGCTTAGAATAATTACAGAAAGGAAGTATCATGGGGGCGGAGGAGGTCATCTTCAGCAGTTCTCTCAGTGGCGCAAGATCAGCAGGGCACTGCTCTTTCTCTGCGCGGTAGCTGCCATACACAATAGGTAGGTAAAGCCCGATAGCTGCTGCCCCACACACAAGGGCAGAGGCGTATGCAGTTGTGTGGGCTGTGGCTCCAGACTTTAGTGGGGTCACGATTAGGACTAACACCCCTGTAACCTGAGCTGAACTGTCCGTCATGTTTTCCCCAAAGCTCATGATTGTTTACATATGAGTGACCCGTGAGATTTCTAATTACATGTCCTGAAGGATTCGTCTTCCACTGTGAAGTGTGAAGTTACCGGATAATTCGATTATTACCGTCATTATTACTATCATTTTCTTCATACCGTTGCTGGAACGCATTTGCTTGAAGATCATTTAATGCCTTTTGGTCATTATAGAAGTAGTTGCCCAAGAAGAGGTTCGTTCCCTGTCTACGGAGTCCTGTTCATGTTAATATCAAACATCAGCAATTACTCGCAGATTACATTAAAACTAAAGTAATTGATGAAGACGTTACTTGATAACAAAAACCCGCTGCCTTTCTTAATTTACTTGCTCCTAAAATGGCTGTCGAACACTGCCAAACCAAAAGCCAAGGGATCTTACTGCCTTCCATTATACGTCATAGAAAATCAATTGTTTTCCTTTGCCATAAACAGAAAGAAATTCATTGTAAGCTGTCTAAGTTCAAAATTTTCGCATTATTAGTCCAAATTTAATATTTACTTCTATAATGTAGGAAAGTATTTCATAGTTGCAAAACCCGCATCCCACTCATTGACCTTATACTTAGTCGCTGACCATAAATTCTAGCTCAGAGTGACAGAGTAACCTAATGTATCGAAGACTGGTTGCCAGCGTTCTTTTTCACCGGAAATCAATGACGGTAATAATCGAATTATCCGATAACTTCACACTTCACAGTGGATTTTCTCGAACTAAGAAATTTGTTGGTTTAGTGAATATTTCAAAATGACTTCACATCGAGGCTAGGATGCCTAGAAGAGTCTTTACATCCTGCTGACATGAGAACAGCATAATCTCCAAGTCAGAAGATTGCTTCTACTTCACCATTTAATAGACACGCATTTTTTCCACCGTGACTAATTTTGTAAGCTAAGCACATCATCCGTTACAGCACACTCCTGGGGGTGGGAAATGTAGCCACAATGGCCTGGTGGAACGAACTATCACAAGTGCAATGCGTGGGTTCAGGCATTTACTTTTAAGAGGCACAAACAGATTTACTTTACCTCTGGTAACCTCAAGAGAAAGACGTTATAATCCAGAACCCGCATTAAACATCACGTTCCTTCATTACCTATAGCGCAGAGCCGGTTTACGTTGGGAAATGAAATAGGCGAAAGTTATGGTAAACAGAAATACTGTCTCCGGTAAACTTACATTAGAAAATTTTATTTAATTTGATGAAACGATAGCCATTTAAAGGAACAGGGCCCTTACTTAAATGATGATTAACTGAAACCCTCAGCTGCCGACAGTTGTTGTTGATATATCTCGATGTGGACAGCTGAAAATGTGTGCCCCGGCTGGGACCTCCTGCTTATATGGCAGACGCTCTATCCATCTGAGCCACCGAGGACACGGATAATTAGCGCGACTGCAGGGACTTACCCCTTGCACGCTTCCCCTGAGACCCACATTCCCAACTGTCCACAATTCTACATATGTAATGTACCTATTACTTTTCTTGTACTTGATTGAACTAGAGAAGTTGAAAAATTGCTTCTGGACTGTGATTCGAATTCGTATCTCATCTTTCGTGGATCTGAATCTCTCGGAACAGTATAGTTCAATCATTTCGTTCCTTTTCCCAAGACTGCAATCTTCTCTAGGTCTCCTCAAAAGGTAAGTATGTGGGTCTGAAACCCTAATCCAGGACAAAAATATTTATAATTTCATTTCAAGCCTTATCACGTGCATACCAATCTGTTAGTGGAAATTGACGTGCATTTTTAATGTCTGTTCATGAGTTGCCAAACAATCGCAATAGGTGTCGTTGTTTCTGGTCAAACACGCACGCATCTTACTGTTGGTGAGTAAGCAAAGTGTTACTTAAGCTATGTTCGCTGGTGATAAAGGAGGACGGTAGGTGTGCGGTTCAGGAACAAAAATTTGTATCCTCTTTTTAGATTCAAACATCTAGCTGCTGGTAACAAAAACCGATACGTAACATTTGATTTTACTTAGTTAACAACCCGATTGATGTTGGGTTCGTATCTCCGTCACAGAATTTCACATCATGCGCTATATCTTTAAATGCATGAAACACTTTGTCCCTTCTGAATGGAGGTATATCGCACATCTTTCGTGCTTAGTTAACAATGGACGAAAGGGTCTTTACAAGAGTCCCGGGATATTACAAAAACTGTCGTCTTTTTTTTTCATGTTTAGATTTGGTTACTGATACTGGCGAAAATTTCTGTAATCCGTGCCTCTTCATGACTAGTCAGAAATATGATATGATTAGATTAGATTAATACTTGTTCCGTAGATCATGAATACGACATTTCGTAATGATATGGAACGTGTCATTTTAATGAAAGATTTCTTTACATACCATGATTCAGTTTCTTTGCAACAATTTTGTACCCTCTCTCTCTCATTCTTTTTTATTTTTGTCTCTCTCCCTCACTCTCTCTCTCCCTCTCTTCTCTCTCTCTCTCTCTCTCTCTCTCTCTCTCTCTCTCTCTCTCTCTCTCACACACACACACACACACACACACACATACACACACTTTTTTTTTTTTATTTGTTTGTTGTGCTCGACTATCGGCGAGGCACGAAAACGTTCGTCAATTATTTTCTGAGTTTTGAGTACACTTACGAAAGATATATAAAAACAACTATAAGAGTTACTGATTTATGAAGCTTAGTTTGCTGTCAGTTCTGAGTAACTACACAGTTCCAAAACCCAGTTACAGAAATGTAAATCAGACGTCTTACGTATTCCAGGCCGTAGCAGCCGCGTCTTTGAGAGGTCAGCTATGGTCACTTCCCAGCCCACTGTAGGATCACATCGGTTCGTCTTCATCCTGCTGGTAATGTAACTGAGATTTGGCAACGAGGCAAGGTATTTATGAAATGCCACATTTGCATACCACTTTAGTATGATACAGCATACTAATCAAACACAGACCCAATCGAAATCTAAGTGATTAGTATTTTACTAATTCGTGCCGATAGAGGCACGCTTGTGTACAGATACTCAGTTTTATTGAAACAGACTTTCGTCGTAGGGTTATCGTGGGTAGTTTTACTTCATTTCTTATAATACAGTGCACAATTTTCATACGGTTTCTTTTAGTGTTGTTAAAACATTAGTTAACATGAGAGAGAAATTAATCATCAACGATATATGCGAATTCTCTGATGTTACCTATAACAGTCTGACACTGCACATGCAGTTTATTGATTACATGCATGTAGAAAACTTGTTCTGAGTTAAAGCTGTCAAACAAGGATTGATGAAGAACAAAATGCCACTGCCACAGGACAGCTAATGTAGAAAATACTTTTCTGACGTATTTCGGCACGATGCGCTCTCCCCATACATAATACAAAAGTTTCGGGATGCACCTGCAGCCTGGCCGTCTATTAAACCTGAAAAGAACAAAATGTCGCAGAAGTTAGCCATTTTTCCACATGCGACTATTTTGGGTTGAGAAGTGAAGGGAATTATGTTCAAAGTTCCATTAGAACGATAACTTCAGCCGACAGCAGTATGGCGTTTTAAAAAATGTAGTAGTGAAAGTACCCGAACTCGCGACTTCTTATCCAACAGTGCGCGACGCTTACCGTTACGCTACTACGTGACACAGAGCTATAAAACCTCCAGCACTCAACAACAATTCCTCCAGAATATCCGCAATGAATAGTGCAGTGAGATAATGTATATGGCCGGATCTAGACTTCTGAGAGACAGACAGTTACAGCTTTTCTTTTGCGCTGCACGACGTTTTTAACAAACAGATAGCGCAATAGAGTAGCTCAAGTCGAAAGGAACACTTCGTTTTTAAATTTCTGCATCCTACACTGTTGACAGTTCGGTGTGGGTGTCAGTCACGTGATTTATTTCGGTGATTACAAAATAGAGTCGAATGTATGCACTGGGTAACCGAGGCAGCTAGTTCATGGCGATTCGGTCAACCAAGTAAATGAATGTACTGAACATGCTGCAAACCACTACAGGGAGCCTGTGTGTCAGAATTCTCATCCAGTGTGGCCCAACATTGTTATGATAGAAAAATGAGTGATACAGAAGAGAATTTGGTGGTCTCTTGGATTGATGCTAGGTTTATATACTTATGATCTGCGTTCGATTCCAACCTCTGCCGATGATTTTTGATAAGGAGAGACAGATTCTGTTTTCTTCTGGCTACCCCAAGTGAAAAAGGTATAATGGCAATTTGGTCTGACATTCATGTTAAACATGATATTCCTTCTCTACCAAGTAGACGTTAGGTTGAACCACAATAAAGTCAGGAGTCGCGATACGTAGAAACTCCATCAACAGTAATCTTTCTTATGCTACTTATTTATTTCAAGGTACGAAACAAACGCTATGTAGGGTCACAGGACACTTATTCCATCTTTTATTTGTACTTCTGTATGTCGATAAAATTGGTTCTGAACTGGGAATGCAACTCAGACCGCCCTTAACGCGGAATTTGATCCCTTCGTGACAATACAGCTCGTTGTTTGTTCAAAACTGCAGATTCCTCAACATCTCCACATATTGCGCGTGAGAGGTTTCGTATCCTGGCCCGGCACTAAAGCTTTCATTATGTATTATCAAGCTCTGGCATGAGGACACCTATCTGCTGGTGGGTAATAATTTTTATTTTTAATATATTCTCATTCGTTGTCAACACTAACGATATCTGACTTTTTTTACTCCCAGTGAGACACAGAACTGTTTGCGAAATCATTGTAAATTCAAGGATGTTGTTCCGAGCTGCTGGTGGAGAAAAATTCGGCAGCTGACGTCTCTTTGTGTGCAGTCAACAACGATATGTGTGGGGTTCGATTCCCAGTCAGCACTGAACTCTTCGTCATATTATTTCTAGTTCAAACATGCTCACATGTCGCTGCTGGTGTAACAAACCCATTTTTAACGGTCGATTTCTCTAGAATATAACAGTGATTGGTGCCAGGTTGGAGTCCTCGGAAAGAAAAAATTAATGTTTCGTCTCGTCGTTTCAGTTAAAACATCTAGCTACTGCCGAGAAAATCCGATATGTCACATTTGATTGCGCTTCGATGACAATCCAATTAGGTTCTGGGTTCGAATCTCTGTCCAAGACAAAGCTTTACCTCACGACATTTCAAGTAAGATACTTGTGAAAAGCAATACTTAACATCTCTCGTAGTTCGTTAACAAGGACAATAGATGCTGGGTAGTAATTCGCGTCCGTTAAAAACGTTTACTTTATGTAATTTAAAGTTGAAATTTGCTAACTGATACTGCCATAAATCGACGTATATCACTCTCTGTATGACTAGTCAAGAATGACTGTTAGTTTTCGTCAGTCACGAAGTCTTTGCTTAGTCTGCATGACCTGGGCTTGAATCCATATGCAGAACGAGACGGTTCGCCGTGTCATTTGAAGTTCATACATATTCTCAACTAGCTGCTCGTGAATAACTTAAATTTTTAATGCCATTTTGTGTTAAATAATAAGCACGGTATGTTATTTTGAAGAGGAAATCAAGAATACGTCGAACTTATCGCGTGAACTACCTATCTGACGTAATAACGAGAGTGGTAACATTTCATGTATGTCATTTAATGTAATAAATGGGAGCTTACAAGCCTTAAAAACCGTCTTATCTGTGATAAGATGTTCCCTGATATTTGTAGTACCTTGGTATTACTTTACATCTTGAGTTATTGCGATACAGAGCAGTGTTTTCAGTCAAACTACTGTACCGAGGGGCGATTAGAGGACCTGCTAGACAGCTGCGCTATGTGGGTTGCATTCGAATCAGGCGAAATGCAATTGAGGACGTTCGGATACTTTTGACCACGACTGTACAGTCGTGGACAAAACGAGCGAGACGCCCCGCCTTTTCGTTATGCTGATCCTCACAACATTTAACTCTGCTACACAGCATAACAGGCAAGGCGATGAAGTGCTACCAACAAACTATGCACAGGCATGAAATTGAAAAACTATCCGAACTTTGTCAGGCGGTTTTCAATCATGTGTGAAACTATATTAATCCTGATTAGTGTGTTAAACACAATATGTAAATGTAAGATACAAATGAAAGAAGAAACGCTAATTACACTCCTGGAAATTGAAATAAGAACACCGTGAATTCATTGTCCCAGGAAGGGGAAACTTTATTGACACATTCCTGGGGTCAGATACATCACATGATCACACTGACAGAACCACAGGCACATAGACACAGGCAACAGAGCATGCACAATGTCGGCACTAGTACAGTGTATATCCACCTTTCGCAGCAATGCAGATTGCTATTCTCCCATGGAGACGATCGTAGAGATGCTGGATGTAGTCCTGTGGAACGGCTTGCCATGCCATTTCCACCTGGCGCCTCGGTTGGACCAGCGTTCGTGCTGGACGTGCAGACCGCGTGAGACGACGCTTCATCCAGTCCCAAACATGCTCAATGGGGGACAGATCCGGAGATCTTGCTGGCCAGGGTAGTTGACTTACACCTTCGAGAGCACGTTGGGTGGCACGGGATACATGCGGACGTGCATTGTCCTGTTGGAACAGCAAGTTCCCTTGCCGGTCTAGGAATGGTAGAACGATGGGTTCGATGACGGTTTGGATGTACCGTGCACTATTCAGTGTCCCCTCGACGATCACCAGTGGTGTACGGCCAGTGTAGGAGATCGCTCCCCACACCATGATGCCGGGTGTTGGCCCTGTGTGCCTCGGTCGTATGCAGTCCTGATTGTGGCGCTCACCTGCACGGCGCCAAACACGCATACGACCATCATTGGCACCAAGGCAGAAGCGACTCTCATCGCTGAAGACGACACGTCTCCATTCGTCCCTCCATTCACGCCTGTCGCGACACCACTGGAGGCGGGCTGCACGATGTTGGGGCGTGAGGGGGAAGACGGCCTAACGGTGTGCGGGACCGTAGCCCAGCTTCATGGAGACGGTTGCGAATGGTCCTCGCCGATACCCCAGGAGCAACAGTGTCCCTAATTTGCTGGGAAGTGGCGGTGCGGTCCCCTACGGCACTGCGTAGGATCCTACGGTCTTGGCGTGCATCCGTGCGTCGCTGCGGTCCGGTCCCAGGTCGACGGGCACGTGCACCTTCCGCCGACCACTGGCGACAACATCGATGTACTGTGGAGACCTCACGCCCCACGTGTTGAGCAATTCGGCGATACTTCCATCCGGCCTCCCGCATGCCCACTATACGCCCTCGCTCAAAGTCCGTCAACTGCACATACGGTTCACGTCCACGCTGTCGCGGCATGTTACCAGTGTTAAAGACTGCGATGGAGCTCCGTATGCCACGGCAAACTGGCTGACACTGACGGCGGCGGTGCACAAATGCTGCGCAGCTAGCGCCATTCGACGGCCAACACCGCGGTTCCTGGTGTGTCCGCTGTGCCGTGCGTGTGATCATTGCTTGTACAACCCTCTCGCAGTGTCCGGAGCAAGTATGGTGGGTCTGACATACCGGTGTCAATGTGTTCTTTTTTCCATTTCCAGGAGTGTAGTATGAACTGTACTAATAAAAATGAATTTCAGCTTATCAAGATAACGTAACTGTTTTAGTAAGAAAAGTACCCAGGTCGTTACGAATTAGCGAAATATTATAAGCATTCGGCCACGAAACTGTCTGTGTCAACGTCCAGAACAGTCATACTGGATTACCGTTGCTGACCTATCCTGAAGGAGTGTACATTTAGCAATGCGTGAAGGTTAATAACGACATTCATTTAAATATCATTCAGTGCTACACTTAAGTCAATTCAGTTATTGACAGAAGCAGAAAAAGTAGGCAGTGACTAGTATGAAATTCTACAAGAGTTTCATATTGACATCCACATGGCGCCGGTACTGAATAAAGGTAGCAATAAAACATATTGGGGGCGCGAGAATTAGTTGAAATTGCTTTACTGATGGTCTATCTGCCTCCATCGAGATTAGAACCGGAAACAAACCAGACTTTCCTTGGATTAGCAAACACCTTTCACTACGTTAGCAGACAACCTAGGCTAACAGCCCTCTGTTATTACCGGAGACATGAATAAGCCGGCAATTTCGCAATGAAAATGGCACAACGATCTGCAGTTTCTGTTGCATAGAGCTTACTGGACTCAAAAACCTGAATTTTCTACGTTTATGTCACCGCTTATGTGACAATCATTTGGAGTGTTGATCAAAGTAACAAAATACGGTTATTAGCGAATAACTTTAGTAGGATAATTATGCACCGCACCAAGAAATAAACGGCTACATAGCTGCCAAAAATACTGTAAAATGTTTCGAATTCTCCATTAGACTCGCCACAGCCAGAAAATGTTCATTAGCCGAAGTGCTTCTTAAGCTAGCTAGCAATGGGAATGCTCGCACTTCTAAATCGTGGTAGCATTAATACAGGGATCTGAATTATCACGTGTGTAGGCAAATGGTTTCTATTTGCATTCCTGTAACCGATATTTGGATCTAAAGCGTAGCTACGAGTAATATGCTGCTGTATCAACTGCAACTAGAACATTTCGAATAAAGAGCAGGTGGAATCTTTTATGCGGCCCTCATCTTCAGTAACTGTCGTAGCTATTTTGTTGTTAGTATTTCTTCACCTAAATCGGTAAAAATGGAATCCTACCAGTCTCACTTTCTTCACCGTCTGTCTGTGTACCCAACCCTTAAAACCCGATTACCTCGAGTACGGGTAGACTTAATAAGCGGAAATATATCGCACTTCCTGCGGTATGCGGTTCCTTGGTGATGTAAAAGTAAACTTCTATGTCAACGCAACCAAAAGATACGGCGCTTTATATAAAGAAAATTTACGTGAAAGGTCAAAAAATGACTCTAAGATCTATACTACCAAACTGCTTAGGTCATCAGTCCCCTCGACCTAGAACTACTTAAACCTACCTATCCGAAGGACATCACACACATCCATGTCCGAGGCAGGTTCCAACCTGCGACTGAAGCAGCCGCGTCGTTCGTGACTGAAGCGCCTAGAGCCGCTCGGCCACCGAACCCGGCGAAAATCTTTTCACCTCATGTATAATGATAATATATACTGTCTAGTGAGGACAAACTGTATTCGCCAGCACCTCAGATCGTTTGATAACGGAACATTTACGAAGCTGTATTCATATTTTGTGCGAAGTCGTCTGCAATATCCACTTATAAACAACCTTAAAATTCGTCGTATGCGATATGTTGCGTCTAGACAAGACAGCCTAGACACAATGAGAGGAAGCCGAAAGGCACGCGCTTATACTCACGCTGGCTGGCGTGAGATCTGAAACAGGATACGTAATGATTGCTATAAAGAAAAGTACGTAGCTTCTGGAATACTTAATTTTAATCCATATTTGTAGAACATCGCTCTTGATGATACATTAATAGAATCTCAATATCAATTGAATACGGCGCCTTGCTAGGTCGTAGCAAATGTTGCTGAAGGCCATGCTAACTATCGTCTCGGCAAATGAGAGCGTAGATGTCAGTGAACCGTTCCTTGCAAAGTCGGCTGTACAACTGGGACGAGTGCCAGGACGTCTCTCTAGACCTGCCGTGTGGTGGCGCTCCGTCTGCAATTAATGCTACCACCTAGCAAGTGTGGTGTCTGGCGGTGACACCACACGATATCCACTTCTGAAGACGCTGGCAGATACTGCAGTACCATAACAAGTGATTAAGAATTTGTTGTTATTGGTCCATGCATCACACTTTATTCCGTAATCAATTTAACGTACCTAGGTGTTTGTCTACGACTGAAAATAATGAACAAAAAATAAATAAACTGCAAACAACTGCGATATTCAAATCAAATGTAACTCACATGTCGCAATTACAACATAATTTCGTTGTTACATCTACACTCCTGGAAATGGAAAAAAGAACACATTGACACCGGTGTATCAGACCCACCATACTTGCTCCGGACACTGCGAGAGGGCTGTACAAGCAATGATCACACGCACGGCACAGCGGACACACCAGGAACCGCGGTGTTGGCCGTCGAATGGCGCTAGCTGCGCAGCATTTGTGCACCGCCGCCGTCAGTGTCAGCCAGTTTGCCGTGGCATACGGAGCTCCATCGCAGTCTTTAACACTGGTAGCATGCCGCGACAGCGTGGACCGTATGTGCAGTTGACGAACTTTGAGCGCGGGCGTATAGTGGGCATGCGGGAGGCCGGGTGGACGTACCGCCGAATTGCTCAACACGTGGGGCGTGAGGTCTCCACAGTACATCGATGTTGTCGCCAGTGGTCGGCGGAAGGTGCACGTGCCCGTCGACCTGGGACCGGACCGCAGCGACGCATGGATGCACGCCAAGACCGTAGGATCCTACGCAGTGCCGTAGGGGACCGCACCGCCACTTCCCAGCAAATTAGGGACACTGTTGCTCCTGGGGTATCGGCGAGGACCATTCGCAACCGTCTCCATGAAGCTGGGCTACGGTCCCGCACACCGTTAGGCCGTCTTCCGCTCACGCCCCAACATCGTGCAGCCCGCCTCCAGTGGTGTCGCGACAGGCGTGAATGGAGGGACGAATGGAGACGTGTCGTCTTCAGCAATGAGAGTCGCTTCTGCCTTGGTGCCAATGATGGTCGTATGCGTGTTTGGCGCCGTGCAGGTGAGCGCCACAATCAGGACTGCATACGACCGAGGCACACAGGGCCAACACCCGGCAACATGGTGTGGGGAGCGATCTCCTACACTGGCCGTACACCACTGGTGATCGTCGAGGGGACACTGAATAGTGCACGGTACATCCAAACCGTCATCGAACCCATCGTTCTACCATTCCTAGACCGGCAAGGGAACTTGCTGTTCCAACAGGACAATGCACGTCCGCATGTATCCCGTGCCACCCAGCGTGCTCTAGAAGGTGTAAGTCAACTACCCTGGCCAGCAAGATCTCCGGATCTGTCCCCCATTGAGCATGTTTGGGACTGGATGAAGCGTCGTCTCACGCGGTCTGCACGTCCAGTACGAACGCTGGTCCAACTGAGGCGCCAGGTGGAAATGGCATGGCAAGCCGTTCCACAGGACTACATCCAGCATCTCTACGATCGTCTCCATGGGAGAATAGCAGCCTGCATTGCTGCTAAAGGTGGATATACACTGTACTAGTGCCGACATTGTGCATGCTCTGTTGCCTGTGTCTATGTGCCTGTGGTTCTGTCAGTGTGATCATGTGATGTATCTGACCCCAGGAATGTGTCAATAAAGTTTCCCCTTCCTGGGACAATGAATTCACGGTGTTCTTATTTCAATTTTCAGGAGTGTAGATGACTACATCTATAGGATTTCTTTGTAATCCAGACTTACGTGCCTGCCAGATGTTTCAGCGAACCACCTTCGGACTATTTTTTTGCCGTCCCACGTGCGGGATCAAGGACCACTTAAATCTTTTCTTACGAGCCCCGAATTACATTATTACTATGGTCATTTCTTCCTGTGTAAGTTCCCGAGAAAATAATGTTTTGGCATTCAGAACAAACGGTGGTGATTGAAACTTCGTGAAAATATCTTTCGGCAACGAAAAACGCTTTTGTTTTCATGAATGGTAAACCCAACTCGCTTATCAAATCTGGGACTCTCTCTCCCATATTTCCTGACATTACAAATCGTGCTATCGTTCCTTGGACGTTTTTGGCGTCCACCGTCAAACACATCTGTCAAGGATCCCATACCGTGAAGGAATACTATAGCAGTAGACGGACAAACGTAGTGTAGGCAGTTTTCAGTAGACCTATTGCGTATTCTTAGAGAGCGACCAATGAAACGCAGTCTTTCGTTTGCCTTCACCACGTACGCGGCGACATAAAGCTGAAAAATTCATGTTTTTGAGTCCAGAAAGCTCTGTGCAACAGAAACTGCAGATTATTTTGCCATTTTCATTGCGTAATTGCCGGCTTATTCATGTCTGGGGTAATAATAGAGGGCTGTTTGCCTAGGTTGTCTGCTAGCGTAGTGAAAGGTGTTTGCTAATCCAAGGAAAGTCTGGTTTGTTTTCGATTCTAATCTCGATGGAGGCAGATAGACTATCAGTGAAGCAATTTTAAGTAATTCACACGCCCCCAATAGGTTTTTCTGCTACCTTTATTCTGTATTGGCGCCATGTGGACGACATTATAAAACTCTTGTAGAATTTCATACTAGTCACTGCCTACTTTTTTCGCTTCTGTCAATAACTGAATTGACTTAAGTGTGGCACTGGATGATTTTTAAATGAATACCGTTATGAATCTTCACGCATTGCTAAATTTGCACACTTTTGCGGTAGGTCAGCAACGGTAATGCAGTGTGACTGGTCTGAACGTTGATACAGACAGTTTCGCGGCCGAATGCTCATAATATTTTGCTAATTCGTAACGATCTGGGGTACTTTGTCTTACTAAAACATGTTATCTCGATAAGCTGAAATTCATTTTTATTAGTACAGTTCATACTAATTAGCGTTTCTTCTATCATTTATATCTTATATTTACGTGTTGTGTTTAACACACTAATCAGCATTAATATATTCTTACACATGATTTAAAACAGTCTGGCAAAGGTCGGATAGTATTTCAATTTCACACCTGTCCATAGTACGTTGGTAGCACTTCATTGCCTTGCCTGTTATGCAGTGTAGCAGACTTTAAATCTGTGCGGATCAGCATAACGAAAAGGCGAGGGGTCTCGCTTGTTTTGTCCACGATTGTACATATGATTAAGAAATAAACAGCACTCCTAGGTAAAAATTACAAATAGGTTGAGGCTGTTACGACATAAGACTCATAGTTGAAAACATTGGTACCGAATTCTTACCTCATTACATTTAATATTTACAGACAGCCGCGCGAGCTCTAAACCTACATTTCTATTGCTGTGCGATACTACATATCAATTTTTGTGTTACATGAAAAGGGTGTTATAAATAACTCTACAAGAAATAATTATGTTCGGAACTTTTCATACATGCAATATCAAATATTTTATAATAAATATTGCAAAAAATTGAATGAATAGGTCAACCACCCAAAAACTAAACAATGGTGAATCCTCAGGATGGGGAAGAACACGACGGATGATTCATCTTGCTATACAGGTACTCTAGTTAGGCCAGCGGTGGGCGTGTGCCCAGGTGCCGCTTACTGCTGCTGCTGCCGTGTAGTCATCCCGTGACGTAACGCAACTTGATCCCCCTGTGTGACAGCGACGTGGCTGGCCGCAGCGGCCGCCTCGAGCCAATCACACAGCCGCCGGCACGTCGCGACTGTGTAACTTGATAACTTTGATGTCACAGGCTCTGCTCGGCTGGTGACGGCAATATGTAAGTTCATCGGTCCTGAAACAGGCTTCCATTACCAACCGCACGCTCTTCCAAATTTCATGCCACAGGAACAGAATTGCTCTTTGCATTGTTGTCAGCTGTGTGCAGCTAATTACATTCCATGGACTGTCAGGACGAAGAACTGTCGTTGGATGTTACTCTTTGAGAAAGCAGTAGGGCATCTTTTGATGACGGAACGCTTCAAATAAACCTGACCACAGCAATTCTGACCAGGAAAAGTAGAAAATACGAGAGATGAAGGAACAAATTACAGAAATGGAGATTTACACAAATCACATAAAACGAAAAGTAAACTGAAATAATCACAGCCACTGCATCTTTTGAAAGCAATAGTTTGTTGCACTGTTGGTGTAACAGAAATTGTGGGAATGATAGTTCTCCACCGCCGTATGACTTCTGACAACTTCTGGAATAATGCAGTGTAACCATTTTCTAACAGAATGAGATTTTCACTCTGCAGCGGAGTGTGCGCTGATATGAAACTTCCTGGCAGATTAAAACTGTGTGCTGGACCGAGACTCGAAATCGGGACCTTTGCCTTTCGCCGGCAAGTGCTCTACCAACTGAGCTATCCAAGCACGACTCACGCCCCCTCCTCACAGCTTTACTTCTGCCGGTACCTCGTCTCCTACCTGGTAGGTAGAGCACTTGCCCGCGAAAGGCAAAGGTCCCGTGTTCGAGTCTCGGTCCGGCACACAGTTTTAATTTGCCAGGAAGTTTCATATCAGCACCCACTCCGCTGCAGAGGGAAAATCTCATTTTGGAAACATCTCCCAGGCTGTGGCCAAGCTATGTCTCTGCAATATCCTTTCTTTCAGGAGTGCTAGTTCTGCATGGTTCACAGGAGAGCTTCTGTGAAGTTTGGCAGGTAGGAGACGAGGTACTGGCAGAAGTAAAGCTGTGAGGACGGGGCGTGAGTCGTGCTTGGGTAGGTCAGTTGGTAGAGCACTTGCCCGCGAAAGGCAATGGTCGCGAGTTCGAGTCTCGGTCCGGCACACAGTTTTAATCTGCCAGGAAGTTTCATTTTCTAACAGTCTGCTTCAGTATCTGAGTGGTTCAGTTCCGACTGGAGCGCCCAACAGGCCGGACGTGTTTATTCTTCCGTCCTGCAGCAGCAGACGTAGCAGTTTGTTGTTTACGAGGCTTGTTCTGACTTTGGTGAGTAGCATTCGTCGTTGCATCGTCTTTTATGTTAATTTAAGTGTGCGTCTGGTGATGGTTTCGACTGTTTTGTTGTCAACATGTCGCCAAGTTTATCCCACGTGAAGGTACAGTAAGTCTACTTGTAAAGTGCAGCCAAGTACCCTCCCAATTCATGATTGGTTAGTGGAAACATATTGTATTACTTCAGGTCAGGTTCACAACGCATATTTTGTCAATGAGCTTTATGACCTCTTTGCGAAATTCGTAAAATCTGTCTGCTACTTAAACACAGCAGTGAGGTTTATTTCCGTCATTGAGGTGGGTCAGTGTTGTACTCCTTGCCAACGCTGACTTTGAAAACAGCCAGGGGCCCTATTCTGCATCGTGCATACCGATCGGTGTAGTACGTTAAGCTCGGTAGTGACGTCATTTTCGGTTCTTTATCGAAATACCCTAATCAGTATGCTTCTGGGACTTGTTACCGAACGGTCCTCCCACCGATTTTACGACAATTGTACCGAGAGGTTTTGGATTCCGGTGTGGCCCTGTCGATCGATGAGCTGTGTTTTATGTACACCTATAATTTGTCATTTTAAACATATTTAGCGGTTTTAGCTTTGGATTTACGGATTGTGTTACTAAAGAATCACCAGAGGACGCGCCCGGTTGGGAAGTGAGTTCATAATATACTATTTTCCTTTATTAGAAAAATGGTTGGTTAGGTTAGGTTGTTACTGTGAACGATCACATCCAAAGAACAAAACCTTTTGGTCAATATTCTCTAAAAATACGTGTTTTATTAAAGATCATTAAATACCAAGACACCGACTCTGCTTACGTATATTACATAAGTGTGAACTGACGTTACTAGTGCCTTTGTGTACTTTTTCCCACAATTGGGTTGGTTAGTAACTATCGAAACGTGTTTATAGCTTTCAAGTAACAACTGAAAGCAAATATGTGAAGCTTGACGTTGGAAACCTTACAAAATATCACGCATTTATGACTTACGCATCACCGTTTGGCAACGAAGTCAGCCTACGTTCCTCTATACAATACTACAAAAATTGAGCAGTGTTCGGCTGTTGTATGGTGAGGCCAAGTGGTTAGCGCGTGGGATTGCTATACGAAGCGACACGGTTTCACGCATGGGTGGATGAAAAAAAATTTTTTTTTTTCCTCTTCATATATGCTACACTTTGTGAGCCATTGTTATTCGTGTAAGTTAAGATTTTTCTACAATATTCGTTATTACTTACATGTAAGAGCACACTTCCTCAGTAATGATTTCGTGATTTCTGTGTGTTTAAAATACGAAATATGAAATTGTTGGAGATGAAATTGCTGTGGGTGAAACAACCGACAGTGACCTTTATATTTTTTCTTGTCAGAAATAATTCACTATTTTTTCCGAATATGTAGTGATTTCCGAGTATGCGGTTATACAGGAATCTTAGAGCACAAAATAAACTACTGGGAATGTAACTAGCAGCAGTCATCTTCATAGTCTAGCTTGTCACAAATATTTATCTACCATCGAATCTTCAACCACAGTAGACAGAGATGAAAGATCTCTGCTGTAATATTTTCAGACTTTAGCACCATATACGAAACATTTTCATTCATGAGATGCATGTTATAAACCTCGACGAATCGCAGGAGCTCACGAAAATGTTTTTTTTTTTCAATTTTGTTTTTAAATAATTGGCGTATCATATAGGGAAGTGGACTACTTAATCATTTGGATCTCTAGGAGCGAGTTATAACCACATTTTTACTCTATGAAACTGTCAGAATCAATTTTTCGGGTGTTTTTATAGATGTATTAGTACAATATGGTACTACACACTATTCCTGACTCATTTTCCGAAACGTAATATCCAAACCACAATGTCAGTGTGAATGAGAATAAGATGACATAATGCAGCATTTACGACAATCTGCAGAATACAGTCAAATACGCTATTGTTATTATGCATGCATGGAAACTTGCGGTCAGAGAAACTGTAAAAATTTTTGTGCACTTCAGCTGAAAATCATGGAAATGGATATAGTGCGCCTGATAGGCAAGTAGGCAAGGGCAATGAAGGCGGTCACATCAGCTCGATGGAATGTGGCGTCATGCGTTATGTCAACGTAAACACAATTTTCGGTACTTGGAAAAATAAGGCGCCCGTGTCGTCTGCTAGCCGCTTTGTATTCGTGACGCTTTGCGCACTGCAGTGCGCATGAGCGAATCTGCTTCCGCTTACTTTTGATTGGCTTGCGCGACACGAACCAACAACAGCGCTTCGATTCTCTAGACCCGAACGGTATCGCTACCGAAATGCATACTGAATAATGCAGGTACTCCTATTCGAGTACTAGACCGTTCTGTGCTCTTTCCTAAAATCTATGTTGCACCAAGAGCTCTTTAGTAATTAGCTGTTGTGCTGCCAACCCATACTTTTCGTGTCGCATGTCCTGCATTTTCCCAATCTTTTGATGGTGATAAATTCCCTGTTTCTCGCATCTGAATTCGTAGTCTTGACAAAGATAGCGCAAGCCCCGCAAGTAAATATCCCTGCATTTGTTTTTGTGCCCTGTTTCCTGAAAAAGTACTTTCCTTATTTTTCGGAAAGTATATCTTCTGAAACCAGGCAAGTCCTCGCCATCAGCTTGAAGTGCTCCATCAATTTATTCTGACGCCCCTTTTCCTCAACACACACGTCGTCTTCCCTTCTAACTAGCAGTGTTCTATTTTTCCAGACACTCCGTCACATTCAAATGTTAATCGTGCAACCAGTCGTACACGTAGCGACGTATTTTTTTCTGAACAATCACAAAAACTTTACAATATATTTTTGTACAATTTATTTTCCCTTCGGCCCGCAGCTTGGTAGATGTCTTTTCATCGGATTTCGATGATATTCCGCTACTACATTTCACGTGGGAATATGAGGCAAATTCACCAAATTTCAGAGTGCACCTGAAGCAGCACAAATGAAGCGACTGTTCAGTGGATTTTCAAACACGATATGCATGTGATGAACATTGGCTCGGTGAACAATAAAGTCGCAGACGACAATCAATATTTTAGAGTGCTCTGCTGTATCATTAACAAAAAGATATGTACGAGTACTATGTAAGTAAAGACCACATCCAGTGGCTATTCAACGAGGGATATATGTAATCTTCCGACAACCATTCTGTGAATGTTCGTTTCTTTGCACTAAGGTGGTAGTCACTAACGAAAACTACTGCACATACAATCTTTTACTAATATAGCGCACCACAGATCTACTAGCTTATCCCAACATTTGTCCACCATCTCCAGAAAACGCAACAAACTGTCCTACATTTTGCCCCGAACACAATCCTGGCTCTCAACGGTCCTGAAAAAGTGCTTCTATGATGAAGAAGACATCTAAGGAACACTGTCTGGAAATGATCCTATGGTCGATATGTATTTGAAATGATAGGCGATCGTACGTTGCCTTGCGGAGTATGTATGTAGCTGTATGTGTGTAGATATTTTTGTCCGTCAGAAACGTAGTACAGCTGAAAGTATTCTTTACTTCCGTGAACAATAGAAGTATTGACAACTTATAAACCCATACTTAATGTAAGCACCATATTATAATTAAAACTTGCGGATTTATAGATTTCCTTATTTCGTGTTTTGGAAGGTGTTACATCGAAATTTGTTACGTTGTACAACATCTGTTTCAGTACTCTGTTCAGGAAATAGTCTGTCAGTTCCTTGGTTATCTTAAAATTTTAGCGATTGACAACTGTTGCAATGTTGATGTACGGCGGGTAGTCATGGTCATGAGTATTTTCTTAGCCTTCTTTCGTTGCAGGCCAGCTAGCTAGCATGTTTAACCCCGTGATATAGTTTTCCGCTTGCTGTGGTATTAATACATTTGACCGGTTATCTGTTTCGATTATTTTGTCTCATTAACCATCCTTTATTCAATTTTTTTCAATTCTTCACTTTGCTGTTCTTTCTTCTTCATTCGTTTCACCCTCTTTGGGGTACGCTGGATCAGTCATTTGATTGTGCGTTGTCCTTTTCTTAGGCCCAGCATTTCTTCATTCTTTCTGATCTTCTATTCCTCTCTTCTTCCGAGATGAAGGGTTTGGACTTTTGTGTGGATTTGTCTTGGAACCTTATGTTTTCATCTTTAGTAATTAATTTAGCTGTTCGATCAATAAGTGAATTTTCTGAAATCTTTAATTCTACTAGGTCTTTCTCAGTTTCTTTAAGACAGTTGGGTTTCGTTTTGCGGTAAAGGAAAAAGTCAAAGATTTGTTTAGTTAATCTGTTGGAATTTATTCTGAGAAGATGACCATAAAAATTTATTCTCCTTTTTCGCGTACTATCTGAAAGTTTTTATTCTTGTAGAGAGTTTCATTTTTGATGTATATAATCTTATTGTCTTGAAATTTTGACCCTATGATTTTTCTTAAAATTTTGCTTTCCTTTAGCTCAAGTTTCTCCATTTGGCCTTTGAAATTCATGTTTAGTGTTTCTGCTGCATACAGTGCTTCTGACTTAATCACTTTCTTGTAATGCACAATTTTGGACCCCCATGAAAGGGATTTTTTGTTAGTTGGAAGGCCAATTCAAGTTTATTTTTTCAGGATTCCATTGCTTTGCTTTCCCCAGCATTCCAACTAATCCATTCTCCGAGATATTGGTCCTTCTTTTTGCAACCCAGTCTTATACCACTCTTATAGCGACTGATCACCTTATCAGTTAAGTCCCATAAGAATTCACTCACATTTGAACAATTTTTTAACCACTCTTAATATTTGTGTTTCATTCTCTGACTACTTTCTCAAGCGCACAATTGAACAGCAGCGGTGAGATCCCATCCCCCTGTCGCACTCTCGTTTTTATTTCAAAGGGTTCCGGTAATTCGCCCATAAATTTAACTTTCGAAAATGTATTTGTAAGGGTCGCTTTTATAATATTAGTTGTTTTCTGATCCAAACCCATTTCTTCCAGGACTGATAACAGTGATTCTCTATCAATCGAATAATAGCTTTTTTGAAATCAATGAAGGAGATTACGTATGTCTTTGTCCCTGATTTTTGGTATGCCATTGTGTTTTTGAAGTTTAGTATTTGTTCCGAACATGATCTACCCTTTCTAAAACCTCCCTGGTATACCCCGATTTGCGGGTGCAGTTGCGGCTCTGCCATATTCAAAAGGACTTTAGAAAGAATCTTGTATGTTATATCCAGCACTGATATTCCTCTGTAATTGTTGGGGTGTGTCTTCAAAACTTTGTTGTGGAGAGGGTGGATGAGAGCTATTCTCCATTCTGTGAGAATCTCTTCTTCTTTTCAGATTTTATCGAAAACACACTTAAGGGATGTAATAGCATTTTTGTCAGCCTTTTCCCATAGTTCGGCCACTATTTGGTTTTCTCCGGACGCCTTGTTCAGTTCTGAAATTACCTTCTGAAATTCTTCAGTCATCGGTGGTTCTGAATCCGGCTTTTCACGGTTATTTGGGATGGATTCAAATTTTTCGAGTATGAGTTCACAATTCAAGAGTTTCTCAAAGTAGCCTGCTAGTATTTTGCAATTTTCCGTGCTATTGTTAGCAATGGTTCCATTTGCATCTGGAATTGGATGGTGGATGCTTTGTATCTCGATAATCTATGTTTTGCTGTTCATTTATGTTAGTTTTTCGTTGATCCAGATGCACTTTTGTAAGATAATGAAATTGTCTTTTTAGTTTTTCATAATGTTGTACAACGTGAAGCTCTTCCACAAACTACTTTCTATGAATTTATATTGTGCATTATCGAAGTGCCGACTGAAACTACTGCACATTTTAATTTTTGTAATCGATGCTCCATGATTCGTAAGAGGGTTTTTTTTCTACTTCAACAGGAAGATTTAAGTGGTCTACAGAATAAATATGTCTAGAAAAATGCAGCCAACGTCAGCAGAGAAGTCGATTCGGCACACTGTGTTGTGACTTGGCAAGACAGCCAAGCCACTAGGAGAGGAAACCGAAAGGCACGCGTTTAAGCTCACGCAGGCTGGCGTGAGGTCTGGAACAGGTAAGGGAATTTATAGTAGCAAAGAACGTAAGTATCTACTGCAATACTTAACTTTAATTCATAATTGGTGAACATCGGTCTGACGGTACATGTATCACAAGATAAATAGCAAATGATAATGGCGCGTTGCTAGGTCGTAGCAAATGACGTAGCTGAAGGCTATGCTAACTATCGTCTCGGCAAATGAGAGCGTAACTTGTCAGTGAACCATCGCTAGCAAAGTCGGCTGTACAACTGGGGCGAGTGCTAGGAAGTCTCTCTAGACCTGCCGTGTGGCGGCGCTCGGTCTGCAATCACTGATAGTGGCGACACGAGGGTCCGACGTATACTAACGGACCGCGGCCGATTTAAAGGCTACCACCTAGCAAGTGTGACGCCACACACTGAGTCAGCATACCCAGAAGGCCTGTGGAAGGGCAGCTGGTTTCCAAGAACCTACGTTCCGCTAAAGTAACGCCGGTACCCAATATTAGGCTTACTGCATCTGTGGCATTTAATGTTCTCTGTACTGTTACGTACTTATTGACTCTCATGTGGAGTTCAGTGCTATCTGACGCCCACGCGAACGGTATCGAGTAAAAGATATTCTTGCCAAACAAGGATGACTGATGTATTCTCAGATGTGTTTTTATTGAGAACTTGAGAACAAACATAGCCAAAGCATACCGTGGGAGTTCCGTATGAAAATTCTCACCATCTCTGCTTGCACTAGAGGTGACACTGTGTCAATGAAGCCAACTGACCTCGTTTCCACAGTTGTAAACTTTGGAAGCTATGTTAACGGGACTGCCGTAGGTGTTTCTAACAGCCATCTGAAGACAAAAGCAATAGCAACAGCCACACTCGTGGTACTGCAATGCCACATTTTCTCTGGATGTGATACCACTTGCCTCTTCCATCTGTTTCTAACAACCTTGCTGAACAGGTTCCCTCTGACCTGGTCATACTCTCACATTTTCAGAGTGTGGACATTGAGATTTATCAGAATTGGTCTGAATGCCTCCAGAACACTCACAGAGCAGCCATTCCTTATGTTCTATTGACATTGTGTCTACGAAAAACTGAATCAGCTTACTACTATTGTAGGGATGGTCAAGATCCTGATCCCATTTTAGTATCTCGACGAAATATGCTGAACTAGTTTGAAAGCTTGCAGCTGCCAGTAACGGAGCTTTTATGATGCTTCGATTCATTCTAATTTGTTCTGCGGTGTACCAGTACAACTTCATAATTTCCGATTCAAATTCTTCAAAGAGTTTCCAGTTTTTCTTGACTGATAAAACATTCGCGATTACGTCCCCACTCATGTGGCTTCTTAGGAACTCCAGATTTCTTCGAACTGGCCAGGAACTCCGCAGGCTGTCTAAGTCACGTTTTAATAAACAAGACTTCACCTGCAGTATAAGACAGGAATATTCTCAGTAAGAAGAATTGTTGGTCATCAAACTACCACTCAATGCCTCACGAAATTCCCTCACAGTGACCCCATGCTGTATCGATGAAGGCGTGCAGCTAATCTGCAAACTGTCAAAAACATCTCCCTCATTCTTACCCCTCAGAGTACATTCTGCTACAGCCGTTAATGGCACTGCGAATTATGATCGCTCAGTCCCTCTCCTTAAGGAGGGTAGCACGTCAAACGGGCCGACTTCGAGAAGGAGAGGCACCACAGGACATTTTAATTTGCACTGTCTATACTTTTACAAATAAATTCATAAAACTTTGTCAGCATGACCAGGAAGGATTCAGGATTCACACTCATAGCATTGGAAGTTCAAACATACGAAAAAATAATATTTTTTAAATGTGAAATTTCATGATTTTTTTCACTTACTGTTGGCTGCATTTGTTGCTATGGGTACACTTTTCTTCATAAGTAAGAGAGATTCTTCGATGAATTTTGCACAGCTTACAAACCATACTTACAGGTGTACGAAAATCTAGAATTTATTTAATCTATGGAAAAATGAATGGGCTGTTACGTTTTAAACTTCGTGTTTAGAGAAAACTCGAATTTTATAGTTAATTATCTCACTTTTTACCACAGTTGTTAACAGATTTGGGAAATTCTAGAGTTGCATACACCTGTAAGTGTGGTTTGCATGCTGTGCAAAATTCATCGAAGAATCTCTCTTACTTATGAAGAAAAGTGTACTTACAGCAACAAATACAGCCAGTACCAAGTGAAAAAATGATGAAATTTCACATGTAAAAAAATTTGTTTTTTTATGTTTTTGAACTTCTTCTGCTATGAGTGTGAATCCTGAATCCTTCATGGTCATTCTAACAAAGTTTTATGAATTTATTTGTAAACTTGTAGACAGTGTAAATTAAAATGTCCTGTTATTTCTCTCCTGCTCCAAGTCTGCCCGTTTCACGTCATACCCTCCTTAACATCTCTGGTTATAGTTTGAGCAAGGCTAACTCCTCTGATTCTGAAAATTGAACTGGTTCTGTTGTAAGGCGACATTAGTTTGCCTCAGTACGTGTAATATTATCGAGATCGTTTGTGTATTTTATTCCATGTGAGATCGCGACTGGCGATGGGTAATCGGAAAATTAATCATTTCTTTGGTTGATACTGGGCAGCACCACGCACTAATATTTTTCTGCGCGCCTGGGGATTAATTTGAGCTGGACGCTGTGATCAGGGGGTGGCGACAGCTACACGCTCCTGAGACGACGGCGAATGGCACAAAGGCGAAATTAGACGTGTCGTGTTGGACTGATCCCTGCGTGCGGCCTCCCTGTGACCGGGCAGGCGAACTGAGGCGCCACGTACTCCTGCCGCTAGAGAAGTGTGCTAGCAGCCGTGTGCTAGCAGCCGTGGGTGGAGAGTGATAGCGTCTCACAGGAGAGAGAAGCACCCTTTTAATACGAAGGAATTTGGCGGGGGGGTCGCGAAACGGCGAGCGACGTTTTCCGGCAAAAAGCAGAGAAGTGAATTTTATTGGCGGTGTCCTTAGTCGTGGGCAGAGTTTTAGTGTTCCAGACGAGTGTTATACAGGGTGAAAAGTATTTAAACCGACGAACTCTGGGAGGTTGTAGGGGACATCAAAACAAATATTTTCCCTTATGTCATTTTTTCCTATGAGGATTATTTAAAGCGTAGGAAGCCGTATAGCGCTCTTCAGTTGTTAGAGGCCGTATTACGATCTTCAGTTGTTAGAGGGCGTATTACGCTCTTCAGTTGCAGGCAACTGCTGTCCACCAGTGT
Source organism: Schistocerca piceifrons (assembly GCF_021461385.2). Lineage (NCBI taxonomy): Eukaryota > Metazoa > Arthropoda > Insecta > Orthoptera > Acrididae > Schistocerca > Schistocerca piceifrons. The sequence goes on from NC_060139.1 coordinate 1,069,407,733, forward strand.
AGTAGTGCATTGTGTCTGCTTACTAATGGAGCGATACACCTGGAGGGAGTACACTGATATGGTTGGTGCGTACTACGTAGCGCACCACAAAGGACGAGCTGCTCAGCGGGTTTATCAACAACATTATCCTAATCACCGTATCCCGCATCGTACGTCGGCCGCGGTGGTCTCGCGGTTCTAGGCGCGCAGTCAGGAACCGTGCGACTGCTACGGTCGCAGGTTCGAATCCTGCCTCGGGCATGGATGTGTGTGATGTTCTTAGGTTAGTTAGGTTTAAGTAGTTCTAAGTTCTAGGGGACTGATGACCACAACAGTTGAGTCCCATAGCGCTCAGAGCCATTTGAACCATTTGAACCCGCATCGTACGACATTTGCTGCTGTGTACCAAAGTCTGCGTGAGACCGGGTCATTTAGCAGATTACCTGGACAGGTACGCAGTCGCACAGTAAGGACGCTACAATTTGAGGAGGCTGTCTTGCAGCATGTGGAGCGGGATCCTTCAATCAGCACTCGTATAACTGCACGTAACATGGGGACGAATCAGACGAATGTAAGAACAGTTCTTCGAGAGGAAATGTTTCGTCCATTTCACTTACAGCGTGTCGACAAACTGGAACCAGTTGATCATCCACCCAGAGCATTGTATGTGGTTCCAACATCACGGGGCGTCGGCACGTTTCAGTCGTCGTGTGCATCGATTCCTGGACCGACGGTTCCCAGAAACGCAGATTGGCAGAAGTGGTTCTGTACCATGGCCTGCTCGATCCGAAATTGGATTGTGTTAATGTGTTGTCTCTTGATCATAAGAAAATATAAAAGTGTTTGTTGGCTTAGTTACTTTGCCGCCAGAGAAATTTTCCTCTACCGGTTTAAATACTCCTCAGAGGAAAGAATAGCATTAGCGAAAAATATTTGTTTTGATGTCCCCTAAACCTTCCAGACTTTGTCGGTTTAAATATTTTTCACCCTGTATACACAGTGCGAAATGCACGCCATTGGCTGGCAGCTTCGACCGTGTAGTGGCGGGCACTGCTTTTATGACAGGGACGGGGATTCGTTGAAAGATCATGGCTGTTCTCTAGAGGCAGGAGTGCATGTAGCCTCAATTCGCCGGCCCAGTCAGAGCGAGACCGCACGCAGTGATATCACGCCGCTTCATCCACACCATTCTCTGCAGAGCAGTAAAACGTACCTCTCGGTCGAACACGACACGTATAATTATGCAAACCGCCTTTATGGCAGTCACCGCCGTATTTGAGTGGGGTACCGTCAAATAGGAGGTGCCCCAGGGATCAGTGTTGGAGCCACTCCTGTTCCTTATTTATATAAATGATATCCACTCAAGTGTTACGGGTAACTTTAAAATATTTCTTCTTGCTGATAACACTAGCTTGGTAGCAATGGATGTTGTGTGCATCATTGCTCGGTTTCAAATAGTGCATTTCATAACGTAAGTTAATGGAGTTTTAAACACAGGTACGTGATCAGCAACCGTTAACAGATTAAAGTTAAAGCATTTACAGCCCTCGGTCACAAAAATGAAGTCCTTTCACCTGGTTTTATGAGTGCCTTCATCAGAAATGTAAACATTCAAATTGGCCTATAACATAAGTACAAAGATTATGGGAAAAATTATTTATAAAAGTCTAAGTAATGACTACTAGCACAAGAAAGAAACACTACTTTCATGTCACGTTTAGAAATAAAAATTAAGCGATAATGCAGTAGTCACAAATTTTTAAAAGAAGAATGTATGGTAGGCGAGCCACTGTGTGCCGCTCACATATGTCAAGCCACAGGTAGCAACAGACTGAGACGCTCAAGTTAGCAAGTACGGGCAGGTGAACATTACACCAACAGCGACATCTAGTAGCCGCAAATATAAGTAGGCTACTTGACATTTAAAATATAGACATACAAATGTTAAGATAAACATCGTTTAGTATATGAAGTAACAGGCTTGAAGAAGTTTTTATTACGTAATTGTAGCTGATCATTAAGAACGAGTCTATCATTTCGAGAAATATGTTTAAAGCTTTCTAATTCTTCGAGAACATCTAATCTACGCCCTTTCTTCTAGGTTTGCAATATGTTAACATTGTGAACAGCGTTAGGCGCGTGACCTGTAATCAAAATGTGGTCGGCCGAAGACGAATTTGGGTGCTAGTGCCATTTTTCTTAAAAAAATGTTCTTTGTATCTGGTTGTTTAGGCACGTCCTGTTTGTCCTATCTAGTAAGAACGGGTGTCGCAGAAAATCTTATAAACGCCACAGTTTTCCAAAGGGAAACGTGTCGATTTTAAATTATGAATAAAGTTTTTTTCCCAAATTGTTGTTGGTAGAAAAGGCAACATTACAGTTGTATTTATTACGAAGAATGTGTTGAATCTGATACGAGATGGGGTCCAAGAAAGGAACAGAAAAAAACTTTTTCACGTTAGATTCAATGATGGAAGTGTCGACAGGTTTCTTTCAAAAGATGTCATCCACTATGCCAGGTTCATATTCGTTATTAACTGCTATCGTTTTGATTAAATTAATTTCTTCATTGAATTTTTCTTTCGAGCGTGGAATAGAAGTAGCTCTATGAACAACAGAGTGAAAGAAAGCGTTTTTATGAGAGTGTGGGTGGATGAAAGACGCAGGTACGATATGATCATTATAGGTTTCTTCACGAAAAACCTTGAATGATATCTTATTTTCTTTTACTGCACCCGTCAAGTCAAGAAAGTTTAATTTTCGGGCCTCGTTTTTGAGTTCGCTGGTGAAGGATATATTCTCGTGCAGTTCATTAAAGAGATTGAAAATACAGTCAATGCCATCGGCTGGTCCTTTGTAATTTACTAAATATCATCAACATACACTCCTGGAAATTGAAATAAGAACACCGTGAATTCATTGTCCCAGGAAGGGGAAACTTTATTGACACATTCCTGGGGTCAGATACATCACATGATCACACTGACAGAACCACAGGCACATAGACACAGGCAACAGAGCATGCACAATGTCGGCACTAGTACAGTGTATATCCACCTTTAGCAGCAATGCAGGCTGCTATTCTCCCATGGAGACGATCGTAGGGATGCTGGATGTAGTCCTGTAGAACGGCTTGCCATGCCATTTCCACCTGGCGCCTCAGTTGGACCAGCGTTCGTGCTGGACGTGCGGACCGCGTGAGGCGACGCTTCATCCAGTCCCAAACATGCTCAATGGGGGACAGATCTGGAGATCTTGCTGGCCAGGGTAGTTGACTTACACCTTCTAGAGCACGTTGGGTGGCACGGGATACATGCGGACGTGCAATGTCCTGTTGGAACAGCAAGTTCCCTTGCCGGTCTAGGAATGGTAGAACGATGGGTTCGATGACGGTTTGGATGTACCGTGCACTTTTCAGTGTCCCCTCGACGATCACCAGTGGTGTACGGCCAGTGTAGGAGATCGCTCCCCACACCATGATGCCGGGTGTTGGCCCTGTGTGCCTCGGTCGTATGCAGTCCTGATTGTGGCGCTCACCTGCACGGCGCCAAACACGCATACGACCATCATTGGCACCAAGGCAGAAGCGACTCTCATCGCTGAAGACGACACGTCTCCATTCGTCCCTCCATTCACGCCTGTCGCGACACCACTGGAGGCGGGCTGCACGATGTTGGGGCGTGAGCGGAAGACGGCCTAACGGTGTGCGGGACCGTAGCCCACCTTCATGGAGACGGTTGCGAATGGTCCTCGCCGATACCCCAGGAGCAACAGTGTCCCTAATTTGCTGGGAAGTGGCGGTGCGGTCCCCTACGGCACTGCGTAGGATCCTACGGTCTTGGCGTGCATCCGTGCGTCGCTGCGGTCCGGTCCCAGGTCGACGGGCACGTGCACCTTCCGCCGACCACTGGCGACAACATCGATGTACTGTGGAGACCTCACGCCCCACGTGTTGAGCAATTCGGCGGTACGTCCACCCGGCCTCCCGCATGCCCACTATACGCCCTCGCTCGAAGTCCGTCAACTGCACATACGGTTCACGTCCACGCTGTCGCGGCATGCTACCAGTGTTAAAGACTGCGATGGAGCTCCGTATGCCACGGCAAACTGGCTGACACTGACGGCGGCGGTGCACAAATGCTGCGCAGCTAGCGCCATTCGACGGCCAACACCGCGGTTCCTGGTGTGTCCGCTGTGCCGTGCGTGTGATTATTGCTTGTACAGCCCTCTCGCAGTGTCCGGAGCAAGTATGGTGGGCCTGACACACCGGTGTCAATGTGTTCTTTTTTCCATTTCCAGGAGTGTATCTGAAATAGGAGAGAATGCCTAGTGCTGCAGCTGAGAAATAGTTGAATATCTTTACTTTTAGAGAGTTAATGAAAATATTAGCTAGGATACCAGCTAACGGATTTCCCATTGCGAGACCGTCGGATTGCTCGTACAGTCCATTAAATTCTAAATAGCTGTATTTGACTACGACTGTGATTAGATTCATAAAGTCAGCGATTTGTCCGTCTGAAAGATCTTTCTTGAAAAATGGTTCAAATGGCTCTGGGCGCTATGGGACATAACATCTGAGATCATCAGTCACCTAGAACATAGAACTACTTAAACCTAACTAACCTAAGGACATCACACACATCCGTGCCCGAGGCAGGATTCGAACCTCCGACCGCAGCGTTCGCATGGCTACAAACTGAAGCACCTAGAACCGCTCGGCCACATCGGCCGGCACTTTTTTGAAATGACGCAAATTATTTTCTACGATCTTAAGCGTTTCTTCAATGGGAACGTTACTGTATAGATTTTTGATGTCTAGTGAAAATAGGTTGGTGTTTGGATTGCATTCTGAACCTTTTATTTTATGGACGAAGGCGGTATTGAGGATGAAATAATTGTTCTCGAGGAAGAAATTTTTTTTCAGAATTTTATCCAGAACATTAGTTAAATCATGACGCGCAATTCATACTGTTATAAATCGGGCGTATTGGTTGGTTATGTTTGTGAATTTTGAATTTAGAACCAAGTTTTGGGGGCTGAGGGTTCTTGTTGATAAGGATTTTTTTCTGAAAAGGTTTGATTAAAAATTTTGCGTCACTGATAGCTGACCTGACTTATTTTTGTAATTCCGGATTCGGATGTCTATGCAGTTCCGAAATATTATTTTCGTTATAAATATAGTGTTTTAGAAATATATTCAGAATTGTAGGCCATGACTAAAGTGCAACCTTAGTCAGACTTAGTTATTAAAGCATTACCTTCTTTAAGTTTGTTATTAATGGATTTAAACAACTTCCTATCGTTATGCGTAACATTTGTAACAGTGTCTGTTGCTATGTGTAACTCGACATTTGCGAGCAGCATGTAGTGGCTCGCTTTCCATGCATTCTATTTTAAAAAATTGGTGAGTTAAGCTTTATCGCTTGATATTTATTTTATATGTGACATGTATGTACTGTTTCTTTTTGTACGGTTAGGCAGTTTTCAGTCTTAAAACTGTTCTTCTAATCTTTTACGTAGACAAAAAGTTCCCATGTCTGCTGCTGTCAAATAAAACATTGCCTGTGGATACGTATACTAAATAATGTTCATCTTAATATTCGTCTGTCTATATTTTAAATGTTAAGTGGCCTACTTACATTTGCGGCTACTATATGGTTCTATTGGTGTAGTGTTCATCTGCCCGTACTTGCTAAGCGGCACTTCAGTCGGTTGCTACCTGTGGCTCGACATATGTGAGCAGCCCATAGTGGCTTGCCTTCCATGTATTCTTTTTTCAATGGGCATATGATTAGTGAAACTGAACGGTTTAAATTTCTAGGTGTGATGGAAAATGTACAGTATGTGTATCACTCTTCAAAATTTATTTTACTGTGTCATTGACAATCGTAGGAAAACTTTGTTGTAAACAACTTTCAAAAGGCTCAGTCTTTTCCTCCGACCAAATATGAAAATCTTGTTAACTTGACTAAAGTGACAGTCGGTTTCTAGCTGCAAATTGTCTTTCAAAGAATTGGCTAACGTCTCTACCTCGACATTAAGCTCTGCGATACGTATATTTACAGACACGCGAGCCTCAGTAACACATACTAATTGTGTGCTTTTTTTTATCATGATTAGAACACAACTTCTCAACATGAGATACAAGTAACTTTTGATGCTGCTCATTTTTCCTATTCTGATTAAACAACGTATTTTAATTTGTGTGTGTAAACCTGTTACCTGACCAGTGAGTAGAGTATTTATTTCGTCAACTTTGAGGTTTAGTGCAGTGTCACTGTTTTGCAGTGTGAAAAATTCTGCTTTTATCTCATCATGTCAGGCTTTTGAAGTACTGGGATCAGTTTGTATGTTCGTCAGTTTAATTTGGATTGTGTCCAGCTTTCGCAGGATTCTTAATTTGATTTACAATGAGTCTGTGACGTCTCATGACAGTGCAGCTATAGCCGTCGCATCTGATAGCAATACGTCGGCCCCCAACAAACATGCTAACGTGGCTTCATTCATCCTACTAAACATGTTTCCTGACAGATTGTCATTACTGTCAACGTTCTTTGCAGTTACCGTTATATTCTGTAACACACATTGGTCATTTGCGTTACCTGCAATACTGTCCGTGTCAGATTCTGCATATCTAATGTCAACCTCCATTTTCGCTAATTGTCTACGTGCTTTAACCGTCTCTGTACAAAAATTCCATTAATAAAAGTTTTTTTCTTATGGCAAATGTCTGATTTCAAACATCCCCTCCCACGAAAATTCATAAATTTAAATCTAAAAAATTTTCTGTCCCAAGATTATTTTCTCAGTCACTGCTCCTCATTTTATGTATGATGATGCCAAACAAAGCCATATTTATAGAACAATGGACTACGTTTCCTTGTTACACTCTGCCGTAGTGTGAGTGTATGTTATAAGAAATCTGAAATGAAAAGTGTTGCATCAGATTCAATCGAAACAACATTTTACGTAATAAAATCTACGACTCATATGTTCTCTTGCTAATATGCTGCCGCTAAGCATTGCTGCATCTTTTCTGGTTCTTTTATCGCAAATTCTGGTTTTAATGTTCTCGTCAGATAAATTATACTTTTCGCTTGCAGTGGTCAACAGTTTCGTAGCACGCACATTGCCAATAAATGTTGGCTTATTCGCGAAATGAGATGAATATTCGTATTACGGGCTTGAGCTGCGGTCTCTCAAATAGAATTTCAGCTTTAATATTAATGTAACGTTGCTTCACTTTTATGGTGACTTTCTTTTTAGTGATTTTTGCAAAGCCTCGAACGAATAATAGCTGTCGTAATTAAAGCAATTAAAATGTTATCTTGTAACTTACGGTCCCCGGACAAGGAAACATCAGACTTCGATGTTTAAAACACACAGGCAGCTAATTTGAAAGGACAAATATTATGGTACAAGACTGCTAGCAAAATGTTATTTATGGGATATTATCCTTCGTCAATTATCTTCGCGCTGATTGCTGCGAAATATTACTACACATGTGCAAATTGTCTATGACAGAAGCAATTACGTGCGGCATAGTGTCATTTTAAATAAAACACGGACACTTAGCGTGACTTACTTCATCAACTAAATAAATGTACAGCGTCCGGTAGATTGGGCTAAGACGTTCCTCCCAAAACTCTGGCAGAACAGAAGAATAATAATTGAAAGTTCACGTCTTTTGTTTTATAAATAAAAATTATCTGAGATATTATCTCTTATGCCTATCACATGTATATAAATTAATTCTTTGCGTTCTCTTAAAACATTTATTACAGTCTTCTTAGGCTTTTTTCCTCTCTTTTCTGGCTTTCTCATCGCTCGCTCGCCCTTCTTTCCTATCTGTTTTGGTTTTCTCTGGCACCTGTTTGACCCAGAATGGAGCTGTGCCTCATGATTTCGAAATTTTGGCTGCTCTGGGCCTCGGTCGACTTCATTTTGTTTGGCTGTCGGTGTGGTTTACTGTGACACGGACAACAACGCAACTGCTACTGACGCCTCCTACTCGGAAAATTTTGACCCGATTTTCTCCGATTCCAACGAATTCTCTTGGCTAAAACATTCCTCGCCTCTGAAGGTCACGCCCAACTACCCCCTTACCCTCGTTTAACAATGAATTCAGAGAACTACCCACACATAAAGATAACATACATAGAATACCCTAACCAAAAAGAAATTCGACATAGGAAAAAAATCTCCATGTGCAATATAAACTTACCACAGTTACAAACTCAAAATAGAGACAAACTGAAAGAAATTAAAAATAACACACACTTCGCATGCAACACACAAGAATGTGCTACAGCAAGCAAATACTAAATGGAAAATGTGACGAAAAGTGGTCCCTATAGTGTTTTTGCACCCCATGATGTGTCTCACTGTGGCGTCCTGATTGCAATATCAGATAAAACCATAGGTGATATTCTAGATGTCATTGATAAGGATTGACGTGGAAGGCGATGCTTATGTCTCTTTAACTTTGAACAGGGAATGCTCTCTTTGCTAACAAGACTCCCTGATGGCCTTCGTCTAACAGCAACTGAGGGCCTCATTCGCAGTGCACTTTCCCAGAAAATAAAAACAAAACAAAAAAACTCTAATATTCTCTTCTGCGCTGATATGTTCGGTACCCTGAATCGAATAATCACGAAATAGTGTCAGAAAAATGAAACAATAACGCATAGTGATATGTGACAGTCATGTCAGAATTTTAAAAATACGAGGCCAGTAGGTACAGCCTTTATAATACTGAAATGATAAACTACTCATCTGACCTCTTCCTTAAATTAACACCAGGCTTCAGCAATATGTTTTCACTATTAGTTGTGTACGAATCTAGTTCTTGTCATGTTGTTGTTGTTGTTGTGGTCTTCAGTCCTGAGACTGGTTTGATGCAGCTCTCCATGCTACTCTATCCTGTACAAGCTTCTTCATCTCCCAGTGCCTACTACAACCTACATCCTTCTGAATCGGTTTAGTGTATTCATCTCTCGGTCTCCCTCTACGATTTTTACCCTCCACGCTGCCCTCCAATACTAAATTGGTGATTCCTTGATTCCTCAGAACATGTCCTACCAACCGATCCCTTCTTCCAGTCGAGTTGTGCCACAAACTTCTCTTCTCCCCAATCCTATTCAATACCTCCTCATTAGTTACGTGATCTACCCACCTTATCTTCAGCATTCTTCTGTAGCACCACATTTCGAAAGCTTCTATTCTCTTCTTGGCCAAACTGGTTATCATCCATGTTTCACTTCCATACATGGCTACACTCCATACAAATACTTTCAGAAACGACTTCCTGACACTAAAATCTATACTCGATGTTAACAAATTTCTCTTCTTCAGAAACGATTTCCTTGCCATTGCCAGTCTACATTTTATGTCCTCTTTACTTCGACCATCATCAGTTATTTTACTCCCTAAATAGCAAAACTCCTTTACTACTTTAAGTGCCTCATTTCCTAATCTAATCCCCTCAGCATCACCCGATTTAATTTGACTACATTCCATTATCCTCGTTTTGCTTTTGTTGATGTTCATCTTATACCCTCCTTTCAAGACACTGTCCATTCCGTTCAACTGCTGTTCCAAGTCCTTTGCTGTCTCTGACAGAATTACAATGTCATCGGCGAACCTCAAAGTTTTTACTTCTTCTCTATGAATTTTAATACTTACTCCGAATTTTTCTTTTGTTTCCTTTACTGCTTGCTCAATATACAGATTGAATAACATCGGGGAGAGGCTACAACCCTGTCTCACTCCCTTCCCTACCACTGCTTCCCTTTCATGCCCCTCGACTCTTATAACTGCCATCTGATTTCTGTACAAATTGTAAATAGCCTTTCGCTCCCTGTATTTTATACCTGCCACCTTCAGAATTTGAAAGAGAGTATTCCAGTTAACATTGTCAAAAGCTTTCTCTAAGTCTACAAATGCTAGAAACGTAGGTTTGCCTTTTCTTAATCTTTCTTCTAAGATAAGTCGTAAGGTTAGTATTGCCTCACGTGTTCCAACATTTCTACGGAATCCAAACTGATCTTCCCCGACGTCCGCTTCTACCAGTTTTTCCATTCGTCTGTAAAGAATTCGCGTTAGCATTTTGCAGCTGTGACTTATTAAACTGATAGTTCGGTAATTTTCACATCTGTCAACACTTGCTTTCTTTGGGATTGGAATTATTATATTCTTCTTGAAGTCTGAGGGTATTTCGCCTGTCTCATACATCTTGCTCACCAGATGGTAGAGTTCTGTCATGACTGGCTCTCCCAAGGCCATCAGTAGTTCTAATGGAATGTTGTCTACTCCCGGGGCCTTGTTTCGACTCAGGCCTTTCAGTGCTCTGTCAAACTCTTCACGCAGTATCTTATCTCCCACTTCGTCTTCAGCTACATCCTCTTCCATTTCCATAATATTGTCCTCAAGTACATCGCCCTTGTATAAACCCTCTATACCACTAATTAAAACTAGCAAATACTAGTAGTCGTGAGGACTAGATAGGTATTAGCTTACCTAGGGCACAAGATCTGCCGAATACATAAAAAAAAACTGGAAGTTACATCAGACAAGATGATATCATATGAAAAATATGGCTTTATAAAAGGAGAAGCAGATACACCAGCTTATGGGCAAATCTAATGACGGACCGTTATGTTTGTTACTCGTATGACCCAGCGGGAACAATGAACTGCGAAACGGCGAAGCTGTCGGCAGCCCGCGTTCAACTCTCGTGGGGATGTGTGGAAGGTGGTTGAAGGTTGGTGAAACTCCGAATGTAAGACGAGGTACTCGATGGCTACGGCTTTCCACAGAACATTGTGCTCGGTCGTTTGCTTGTACGGCACACTGAGGCGAGACCTCACAATATCGTGTCGTACCTCTGTTTGCCTGGCGTAGAGCAGCAACTAACGTGGCATGGTCTCAATAAGTAGTTGGAAGTCCGCTACAGAAGCAATCAGCCATCTTGTGTCTACAGCTGTCTAGAATTACGAACGTCTTGTCGGTACACGATTTTTTGCACAAACTGACCTCTCAGTGGTGTCCTATAAATGTTCGACTGGATTCGTTTCGGCGGTCTGGGTGGGCAAATCATTCGTTACACCCTTACGGAGCCACCAACAGCTTGCACAGTGCAATGCTGACAACTTGAGTCCATGCCTTTGGAGGTCGGCACCACACTTGAACCCTATCATCAACTCCTGAATTTGGACTTACCTGACGAGGCCACGGGTTTCCTGTCGTCTAGGGTCCAACCGATACGTCCACGATCGCAGGAGAGGCGCTGCTGCTAGCAGAGGCTCTTGCATCGGCCGTCTAATGCCGTGGCCCATTAACGGTAAAATTTGGTAGCACTGTCGTAAGGGATACGTTCGTCCTACTCCCCACACTGATTTCTGCGGTTATTTCACGCAGTGTTGCTCGTCAGTTAGCAGTGACAACTCTACGCCAACGCCGCGCCTCTCGAAGTGAAGCCATCGGCCACTGCGTTGCCTGTGATGAGGGGTAATGCCTGAAATTTGCTATTCCTGACATACTCTTGATACTGTGGATTTCAGAATATTGAATTCTCTAGATTTCCGAAATGGAATGTATAATGAGCCTCGCTCCAACTACCATTCCGCTTTCAAAGTCTGTTAATTCTCGTCGTGGGAACAACATCAATTACGTAACCTTTACATATGAATCAGACGAGTACAAAAATGACAGCTCCGTCAATGCACTGCTCTTTTATACTTTGTGTACGCGATACTATCGCCGTCTGCGTATGTGCATATCGCTACTACACGATTTTTGTCACCCCAGTGCACAGCAGGATAGGCAAATTTGACGACAGTGTACAATGCTGGCGTAGGCACAAATGTTTTGGAACTCTCAGTTCGTTGTTGAAGATGGGATATCACAGCACACGACCGTCACCTGTTTTCATATTGGCTCTACGACATTTTTAGTCATGGTTGCGGTCGCGCAGGTGGTCGCCGAGACATGATTGTGGGTCAATAGAAACGTGTCACTTGGTCGGGTGAATCATTTTCTTGTTACATATGGTTGATGAGTGTGTCAAGCTATTACCTAGGCAATCGGCATGGCTCGAAAGTTATGAAATTCATGCTACGTGGAATCGGTCAAGGACCACGTTCTAGAGGTGGAATGTCTCGGTACTAAGCAGGTGATCACAATTCAGGGCTCATCACTGTGGTGTAAGAGTCATGTTATCGATTCCTTTCTGAAACTGTGACGCGAGGGTGACTAGAAAAGTCAGATGGCACCAGTAAAGCAGCAACAGGAGTAATAACCTTTTTTTTCTGTGTTCTCGACAATACTACAGCTGGTAGTACGCATCGGCTACCCTCTTTCAATAGCTTCGGTATATTTCACCGAGTGTGGGATAAGCTTCGCAATGGCTCTCTTCTCAGTAGCCATAATTCTGTAAATGTTGTGATGCTTCATTGAGAAAAGGCATCAACTTTCCAAAGCCGTTTGCATGAAGAGCTCATGCTTCAGTATACATGACAGCTCCGTCAATGCACTGCTCTTTTATACTTTGTGTACGCGATACTATCGCCGACTGCATATGTGCATATCGCTACTACACGATTTTTGCCACCCCAGTTCACAGCAGGATAGGCAAATTTGACGACAGTGTACAATGCTGGCGTAGGCGAGTCTGGGATAAGCTTCGCAATGGCTCTCTTCTCAGTAGCCATAATTCTGTAAATGTTGTGATGCTTCATTGAGAAAAGGCATCAACTTTCCAAAGCCGTTTGCATGAAGAGCTCATGCTTCAGAATACTTCACATTAAAGCAGATTTTAAGGAGTATCGCGGAATCCTCAATGTACCAACAAGTCTGTTTCGCTCTGACACTTGTGGTATTCGCTATTTTTGGCTTCATTAAAACAGCAAATAGAAAACACTGTCAGCCAGAAGGCAAATACTTGTTTATAAGGAATGACTAAAGTATAATAACGCGTCGCATAGCGACGGTGGAATTTCCTAAATAATGTAATTCGTCGTCTTTCAGCGGCAATACAATCACTATTTTTTTCGCTGCAGAGCAAGTGAAGCCCTGAGCGCAAAAACACTTGTACTGTTTTTCTTAAGTAAGACGGACGCAGATTTGTGGCGGTCTGATCTACTTTTTACTAAATGTATAAAAACGTGTTCCGTCTAAGTTTGAGTGAAGTGTAAGAAGAAGAACTGTTGTAACTTATCGTGACGACCCAAGAGGACAATGGCTATATAAAAGACATGACACGGACATAAAAATTTACCATCAATGTAGTACTAAGCTTAAGGTACGGTATATGTTTTAGTTATAATAAATATTTGTTCTGGGAATACGGAATCAATTAGCAGTGCCCATTCCTATCATCTCCTCAGTATTATTTTCATTTTAATTATGCATTTTGTTAATATTACAGACGCAGAGATCAGCAGTCCCATGTGCGTGTTACAATGTCAAAAAGAAAACTGTTTTATCGTCTTCACGCATCAGCTTTAATATTGAATTTCCCTTTTGTGTGATGTTACAGTTGTTTTTGCGCCCTTAAGAACTTTCTGGTCCCTTAGGGAATTGTTTTGTCATAACAATAACTTCACGACCGGGTATGATCGTATCTACGATCATGAAGTAATTAGAAAGACGATAATGCAATTTCTTAATCAGTAGCACGCTAGCTGTGACTGCTTCAAGCCACGCAAAACTGCAAGGAAGGGCTAAACACATTTCATAATGCAATATTTTATGACGATGGTCAGTCCATGATTCTTACGCCAGTTGTGATTGATAAAACAGCGAAATCTCAAATTCCGATTTTTCCATTGAATAACAACATCACTTTTATTTTGTTACATCACACACTGCAGTGAAGCAGAAGGTAGCGGCGTGCTGCTGAATTCCAAGAGCGCCATACTCGTTGTCCCCCTGCTGTGTCCAGTTGTTTCGGAGTCACAGCGGTCTCGCTGCTTCAGGTGTAGCTGTAAGGACAGAAGGATAGCTCTCAGAAACTTGAGCTCTTCCCTTTACTTGCGACGTAACTGCACAAAGCACCGCTCCCGAGGCGTTCCCCTAACTGCGTTCTCTCTTTGTTCTCAGAATTTCACGCAGCCGCCGCTCCTCCTGTGTCACAAAGTTCAGCAGTCCCTTGTCATCGGAACCACCGCCGTCCGCTTGTGTTTCATCGCTCCTTTGTCCCCTTCTTCCGTCTGAGAAGAGTGTTTCGAGGACCTAAGGGCGCCACCTACCTGCCTCTACGCGGAGAAAAATTTCTGTCTCATTGTTGCATCAAACTAGGAAAAAAGTATGCGCAGTGATCCAAATGTGCTCATTTCGCGAGAAAGACTGCAACTCTGTTTACAAATGGGTGTTAATAATACGAACCAGTAAAATGAGAGGTAACTGAATACCTACATTCATTCTGACCTTACGCTGCTTTCTCAATTTCTAATTCATCGTTGAAAGAAAATTATTTTTTACGCTGCTCAGAAGTCAGCCTCTGCAGCTAATTCATACTTGCTCCTCTCGCCATTGTGTCCTTTATTTAACTTGAATATATTTTGGAACACTGGACGTGAATCTCTTCCCATGACATCACTGTTTATACCTCATACTACTATAATGATGTACGTTCTCTGAAAATATTTCACATTATAAGCTTTCTTTGGCCCCAGAATTAAAATTAAATTTCTGTATGATACTCCTGTTATGGCTTCGTCATGAACGGCATTTACAAAAACTAAGATTGCATGATTCTCTTGTTTTATTGGAAATGTACTGAAGTCTTTTCAAACCGCTGTGTGTTGTGGTGTGGATCTCGAGTAACTGAGTAAAATGCGTTGAAATTATAGAAAATCTGATAAAATTACGAAAATTTTTGGATAATACATAAACTTGATTTAAACATCACAAAAAATGTGGAGGGATGAGGGTATTTACATACTCACCTGTGTGTATGAAAAGCTTTCTGCTCTACTGTTGGGGGATTGGCAATTGATGGTGTATACCATCTATACTCTGCGGATGTAAGTCTTGCAGAGTAGCCTCTTGCTCAAGAAACGGTTATGCATTGCAAAGGCATAAAAATGAAACACAATAGGAGATGGAAACAGTGATCACATGTCTGGTTGGAATAGGCATCACCAATATGAGGAATCAATGCTCTGGGTCTCTTCGAAAACAGAACACCAAGACATGCGCTACCCTGTCACTGTGGAAGATGAGATTAAATGAAGAGGTCATCAGCTTCACTTAGTTGTTTGGAAGCTCCCCATAATGCCTCAAAGGCTTCCAGTTTCCTAATTTTGAGATCATCATCATCATCATTTAAGACTGATTATGCCTTTCAGCGTTCAGTCTGGAGCATAGTCCCCTTAAAAAATTCCCCCATGATCCCCTATTCAGTGCTAACATTGGTGCCTCTTCTGATGTTAAGCCTATTACTTCAAAATCATTCTTAACCGAATCAATACAACAGTTTTGAGATGCCTTGCAAATTTTTGTCAACATGAAACACCTCCTCTGTCTTTTATTTAAAGCATCCTGTGTGTTGTGGAAGCGGCTTAACTTACACCATGCAATGTCCAGCTTTCTGTGAGAGTCGATGAATCGAAATGTGTTAATGCCAGTTCAGCACTTGACACAGACCTCAAAAACAAACTTAGTCATAGACTGCTTGGATGTGTGACAGCAGAAAAACTATGTATCAAATTGCTTGTGAAAGAACAATACAGGAACCCTATCTTGTGGCTGATAATCTATTGGGTATGGTCCTCTAGAGTGTGGGGTGACAAAACCTTATACAGGTCTTTGATCACTGGCCACCTGCTGCAATGGACCAATACGTGTATATATTATATGTGCTATCTGTAAACATCCAGACAGTATTGGTTTTCGATATATCAGAAGAGAGAGACATAGTAACATCGTATTGAGTTCTCTACTACCTGATGTTAGTGAAGTTTTTATAGTTTTATTCTACTTGTATTATAAAAATAATGAGGAGAGAGAGAAAGAGAGAGAGAGAGAGATTGTGTTGTCAGCAAAGTCTCTCACACCATTAAACTGTTGTATTTCTAAACATTAATCATTCCTTTTCCTGTTTCACTCACAAATAGAGCCAGGGAAAAGGACTGCTTATATGCCTCGCTATGAGCATTAATTTCTGTTATCGTAGCTTCACAGTCCTTACACAAATGTATGTTGGAGGCAGGTAGATTCTTCCACCATCAGCTTCAAATCTCGAATCTCAATAGTGTTCCTTGAAAGGAACGTTGTCTTCCCCCCATGTATTCCCATTTGAGCTACATGGTGAATGTAATCTGCTGAAATAAAATTACTTGCCATGCAAAGTAGCTCTCGTGATCATATTAATTAAGTACCTCATCAATCTGATATCAATGATGTGCTACCTGGGGGTTGAAGCACGGGCTAGGTTATCACAGATATGATTTGTGAGCTGGAGTGGTAATCAGGTGTATTTTCGTCGCTGTAATATCTTTTAACGAAATTTCAGTCCCCCAGCTACAAATTGAGAGATGAACATCGTAATAAAATCGTCTGTTTTACGAATTTGTAAAGTGATGTGTAATATAAACCTGATGTTTACCACTTATCTTTGCTGTTACGTTAACAGACTTAGTATGTGGCGCAGCATTTGGTTACTTTAAGAGGGGTTGGAAGTGAGGAGGCGCCCTCTGACAGAGGCAGATCGCAACACTCTGTCATAAGCCAAAAATGATTTTAGTTTTCTGGTAGTGTGATGCAGGACATAATAGATATTAAGTTGATTGCAATAGATTTTTTACCCGATGAGAGAATATTTAGAGGAAATATGACCTATACCATATTGTTGCAGGATTTTCACAACAAGTAACAATAATTCAGCAATGTGAAAAAGGGTGAAAGTCCAGATATCTTCTGCCTTCGAATATAACTATTATTGAAACGTGAAATCCGCATTTCGCGTGAGAAATTTGAGGTGTATAGTCAACAATTTCTCTGTCTCGGGCTGGGTAAAGCAGATTTTTTAAACTAGGGGCTCTATGTCGTGATGGAATTGATTTGAACTACTGTATACATCTGAGCAACTGCTGTGTGGCTTGCAATGTGACATGACGGCGGGAGTGGCCACGAGGACTCAGCAACTGGAAGTCGCAGATTAGTCAGTGACGGGCGTTACGTACGAAGAACACCACAACCTGACTGCTGTAGCTCACGGCCGAAGGGCCAGCGATGTAACCAGTGTGTTGGGTGAGTGTTGACAGAAATGGATGTGTGTGTTGGGTGAGAAGATGCAGTATGGCAGATGTTTTTTCTGGACGATTACCCCCTCATAAAATGATGGGTTCACTGATTGGTGATACTGGGCATACTGTCTACGCAGTCGACGCACGTGGCACGGCTATTTGGCAGCAGTGCAGTGCAGTGGACGGCGGACAGTGCGCTCTTCATGATCACAAGTTTGTGTGATCGATAGGATTTCTTGCACCAGAAATTTTTAGTCGACACTTTATGGTGAAGGCTGCTGCTTGAATTGTCAAACATCGGTGTGTACAAGACCTCAGATATATTTAGCGCTATGATCTACTTCTGGTTGCAGTTTTATAACTTGATTTGCATAATGTTTGAGTCTGATACTAAAACGTTCAAAATACGTTTTATTATGAAGAAGTCTTATCCAAGGAGGAGATGAATGTTTTAAACAATCTATTTGATGCCTATAAATTGTTAAGCAATTAATTTGACAGGGTAGTGCAAATGGACTATTTCACTCTCTTTGTGCTATCGCAATTGCGTCAGCTCTCCCTTCGTCCAAGCATTACCAAATAGGAACACAGTATTCTGAAGTGAGATATTAACTTCAGTCTGCATGTTTGGAGATGTTGGTTCACACACACAAAGAGGAAGTAGCCTCTTGAGAAAGACAAATACAGGAGAGAATCTGGAATATTCCTATCAACAAGTGCCACAACTTGATCCATTGTTTGTGGCCATGAGATCAAAGGAGCATGACGGATCTGAGCTAACAGATTAGAAATACTTAAAACACAAGTCCGATATCAATTTATTGGACTCACCAAAACGAAACAATAATGAAATATCCAAAGGAACAACCGACTCGATGCCAACTGCGGATCTAGGCAAGCACAAAATAACAAATAATAATAGTAATTAAAAGACCCCACTCTTAACGGGGAGCAAACACGAACAGTTGTAGAACGTCAAGAGGTTCGTCGACTGTACCAAGAGATCGGGCAGCTTGAAGAGGCATGTGGCTGTCGGGGAGGCAGCTCTGTATCCTTCTGAGCAGTGAGTCGAACTATTTGTGATCACATGCCTGGCGTAGCAAAGTAGTTTCTACCTGCGACCTCTGGTGAAGCTGCTCTGCAGGCTCCGTGAATGAGTAGCAGGCCCTGGTGGAGGCCTGGTGTTGTGTTGTGGCCACGTTAAGTCTTTGTTTTGACAACAGAAACGACGTAGGTTTTCCTGGTGAATATACGCCTTATGATTCAGGCATCCCGTTATGGTTTGACGTAAAGTGGGATGTCGATGCAGCAGGCGCTACGATGTCGGAAGTCTGTGGCCACACCAGAGCCCAATATCCACTCCATGGTCGGAGCTGTTCAGTATTGTGTTCTGCAATTAGCTCCTTGGGTGGTTTTTCACCTCTGTGGTGGCGTCCAGATGACAGACAGACTCATGCGCATGGGACTCCAAACAGTGGCTATTACACCGCACCACATTCCATTCATCAGCACTTATACTACAATGGGGCGGGGGGCGGGGTGGAGGGTGCAGACGTGAGCTCTACCCAAGCTATCTACCCTGAATGTTTCGCTGCGCGCTTAGAAGATCTTTGCACTGTTTGGCACAGTTCACCAACTTTAATATGGAATTATTTGGAGATTAATGTTTGTGTTTTGATGCTGTTAAATTCCTCGTCATCGCTTCTGCTCTAGTTTTGAGTAGAGCGTCTTTTGAGATGGGCCAACGAAGTGTTGTTTTATCCTTGCTTTGTTTGAGAGAGGTTTTAGGTATGTTGTAGTTAAGCCAGTGTTAACACCTACTAGCTGCAGGTCGAGCCTACCTTGGAGCGAGTAATCTAACTCCTCCTTTGTTTTGTAGCTATTGTCACATTAATCTTTTATAAAGATTTGCGACGAGCGAATATGATTGCATTGCGGGGCGGTAGACTGCTGTCATAATCTAAGATCTAAGACACAACGGACCAAAACCTTTTACAGGGTCAAGAGCACAGGCGGTTCCGCTAACCCCCCCTAACCCCCGCACCGCCCCCCGGCCCACCGTCTCCGTCAAGCATATTCACAGTATTATACAACTTGCAGTTGAGGTACGATTGTTGTTGTCGAAGTAGACACCGAAGACCTTAGCATGTGACCCAACAGGAAATGTGTATCAGCGAAGATGAAGTTCGGATGGGATATTATTGCGCCGTTTCCTCGTGAATATCACAACAACTGATTTGTCAGGTGAGAAAGTCAGCGCATTCTTGAGCTCCAATGCGGGCAACATCGCACGTGCGTCGGCAAGCCATAGGTGTGTTACCCAAAAACACGACTATTTAGCCTGTATACAGATGTTGGCAGTGGGGCTGAGCAAAGTCTCTAGTTCCGCAGCATGCAGAGTGTATAACGTGGGACTCAGTAACACGCCCTTTGCGGTGTCCATACAAATTTACAAATTATCCTCATCGCGGACATATATGGAATGAGAACCAAGGAAACTGTATACAACCAGTAAAATTACCACTGGGAAGTGCGGCAGTTGCAATTTGTTAATAAGTTCAGGTATCAGGACATTGCCGTACGCGCTCGAAAACTCAAGAAATATGGCCATTGAATACCCGATAGCGAAGAACGTGTTTTCAGTGTCCATCGCAAGCGAGGTAATATTGTAAGTACTTTTGACGTTATGGGAGCCGCTGTGCGTCAGAGGGGGCAAGTTCTCGTGTCACAACCACTATTATAGTTGAAGACTGAGGAAGCATTCGAATATCTTACACACGCAGCATACAGAGCAATCAGTCGATACGGTGTTGCCTGAGCAGCGTCTTTCCCATGCTTCAGTATGGCCACCAATATCTGTGTTTTCCAGTCGACGGAAACGTTCCCATCACTCCAGATATCATTAACGATGTTCACAAGAACACATTTTGCATCATCAGACAAATGTAGAACCATGACTTAGTGGATGTGGTCATAGCCGCGAGATGTATCTGATGAGGATGTTATGACTCTGTGTAGTTCGGCGAGAGAGAATGGCGCGGTTAAAGTGATTCGTAGATCGGCAGTGGCACCTGTTGCCACGAGATCGAGGGGTTCCGGCATGATGGCAGTTGGAGGTGCGGCAGTGGCGACAAACTCGTCTATCCAGAACTGCAACTGCTTTAGAGGTACCGGTTTCCGTTTGAGCGAGTTCACCATCGACAAAATTCGTCCAAATGGAGTGTGCACAGACAGTTCTTCGCAAATTTCCTCCAGTGTTTGTTTTTGCGGACCCTGAAAAAGCGTTTAGTGGTCGCATCCATCCGTTTGTAGGCAACATAGCTCTCCCAAGTGGTATGTCGTTTAAGACGACTGCAAGCCAATCTCCGTTGCGCCAACAGACGCGAACATTCTGAGTCCCACCAGGGAACTGGGAGTCATCTCGTGTCAGTGATCATCCTCTTCTCTGGAATAGAATGCGATGTTGCTACGTTGATGTAATTCTTAACATTACGTACCTTGCTTGCGGGGTCGCCGATCGTTCACGAGTCGGGTGTGTGTGTGTGCATCGACACCCGACTTGTCTTCGTGCGTGTTTAGTTACTGTAGCGTATCGTTCAGGTCTTCATGCAAATGCTTTTCAGGTTGTGTGTGTAGTTACTGTTATATCCACTCATGACTATTTGAGATATTGTCGGCATTCTGAGAGAAGTCGGTCGGTTGGTGTGGACCAGGGAGGATATCTCCGTGCGACGCGGTCGGCTGGGTCCGGAGGCGGTCCCTGCGCATGGTCAGAGCGTGTGTGGAGCTGTCCGATCGCAACGAGTTTCGTGGTTCACCGACCCACGACGTCAAAGTTGAGTAGTGGTTTCAACTACCCAAGCCACGTCCATTCATGTTGTGGTAGTTGGTTTCGGTGGTTTGCTGTTGGGGAGGTTATCTTGTGAGGAACACCGAGTGTTTCTACTGCTGAAATTTAGCCGCCATGCTGTGCAATTAACTATGTTGCTTGACTCCAATTCGAGTGCACCAGTGGAATTTTCTGCCTAGTGGCCGTTAGTGTTTCGGTTACATGCCCTGGTGTAATGGGACGCGAAATTAAAGCGTTACCCATCCACAAGGATCAGCTCAGTTTGCAGGTAAATATAAGTTTAATTTAGTGTTTTGTTTATGTATTTGTAATATTTCGTTATGTTCGTAAAATATTTAAAGTTTTTTATTTTGTTTTGTATGTTTCATGTTTGGAGACAGCAGCGCTGCTCGCGGTAACAGCATCTTCACTGCCGGAACCAGAAAGAAAATTACTGGCCACTAGACGTCGCGGGTCAACGGCCAAAGAGCAGCAGAAGATCCCGCGACCGAGTTGTTGCGTCGAACCTCCAACATTCAAATAAATAAAAATTTCTAATTTTCCATTGTAATGACGTCACAGAATGTTTAGTTCATGTTGTATTTTTTTCAGTTCTGTTTTGTCGAGTCTGATGTTCACATCTGTATGTAGCATATCCGAAGACAATAAAACAGTGTATGCTCTAAAGCTTAAATACGTTTTCGAGAATTATTTATGAAGAGTTATATTGAGGAAGAATTTTTACTGAATTTCTTTTTGAAATATTAATTTTCAGAAGAGATTGATTTCGATTTTTGAATCTTAAAGGTTTTACAGTCTGATTTTAATATGGGAAAAATAAGATAACTTGCAAGAATATAATTTCCAAGAAGAAACGAACGACATCTAAATTTCAAACGATTGCGCAAACCAGTTGGACTGAGTGACGTAATTTTGCACAAATGAGTCAACTGAAGGTGTTTTAACTACAGTTTCGTTCAAGAATCTTTTATAGAGAACTTTAAAAGAATTTAAATAATTTTTTGAAGTGTTTTGTAAACGAAGTAGGAGACCAAGTCTACACATGGTCATATTTCAAACAAAAATCATTGAGTCATACGCGTCGTTACACTACATTGGCCACTTACGTAATTTCAGGCAGCGTCCTTTCCTCATCTGTTGTCGCTGTCCAACATGGTGTGTAAGTTTGACAGCTAATACACACGCCATTGTGGATTATCACGTTTGTAACCTTTTCTGTTTGACTTCTCATGTACTGATTGACGGGAAGCAAGTCGTTGGGTCGGTCGGTCCGTGACTGCCCCCTGGTTGGTTTCCGGCGGATCAAGTGTAGTTGGGCTCACCACCTGTCTCGCCTAAGCGAACGAGGGCAGATTGGCCTCCCTGGAGGCTTCGGAGTCAACCCACTGCTTATCTTTCACGTGTTCTTACAGCTACTGAGACCCAGTATTCCACCCACGAGCTTAAGGCCCTTGCTGCTCCCTTTGCTACAGAGAAGTTCATGTTCTACTTACAACACCGTGTGTTCATCTTAGAAACTGATAATAAGGCGCTCTCTTGGCTCCTAGCGCGCAATTCGCCATTCAGGGCTCTAGTTCAGCACATAAGGGGCAGCGAAATTGTCGCTGTTGACGCGCTAAGCCGCGTGTTTGAGTCGCTGGATGAAGACAACGGTTCTTCGCACGTAACTGATCAGGAACCCAATTTTAGTGAAATCTTGGCTGGGGTGCCTGAATTATGTAGTGATTTTGTAAGACAACAAGGTTCCGCTTCGAAATTGTCCCACATCAAACAGTGTCTTCAATCCGGAGAATTAGTGTTCGGGAACAAATAAAAAGGGCATTTTGTGTTTACATACCATGAGCCACGGTTAGTGAAAATCAGTTTGAACTCTAATCTTGTTCTCGATGTCTTTACATACTATCATCTGTCCTCGTTGGGTGGCCATTTGGGTGCATAGTGGGTGTGTGTCAGACAGGTTAACCCGGCAAATTGTCAGTGTTATATATATATATTCCTTTTTGACCTCTCTTCCCAGGATTCACATTAACGGGGATTGAGCTGTCTGAACCTCATACCCGGTGAACTTGAGCACCATCTTTGGGTATCTGAGGAACTAACGCTATCTGGATGTGGAACAGTGGAGGCGACAATCGAGCCGATGGTCGAGGTGAGTCCTGTAGAGGATGGCACGCGAAGTGGAGTGGACTTGTTTTCGGTTCGCACGACTAGCTTTCCCTAGCTATCCAGGTGTGCACCATGTTCCAGCAGTGGTGCCTGTGAGTTACCGGTGAAGAAATAGCACACCGTGTGAGTTATTACGGCGTGTCAGCCTTTACTAGTGTAATCCGTTCGGACCATTTGATGAGTGGTTTGACCAGACAATATCCCGGCTTCCTTTGCCATGCTTTGTCGACATTTGTTAGACATTTCTGTGAAACTCGTTCTGCCCAGTCGCTCTTGTTTGTGCTGCACCGGTGTACTGATTATTGTCTGCTTGGTGCTCAAATCCCCACTGATAGTTTTGCAGTCCTCTTTTGGTAATATCTATTTCTGAACTCCTTCGTCATGTGTTCTCAATCCTCTCCCTTGTAGACAATCTACTGGATCGACTAAAGATAATTCCTGTTAAACTAAAAAGCCAAATACTGCAGGGTGATCTCTTTAGATTAAGTCTTGTTAGAGTTATTGGTGTTCAATTTCTTTTACAGTGTCTTGCTACCAGTATGCGGTGTTTTATAGTTAAGCTGTTCAGCTTATGTTTATGAAGAAGGGAGGTCCCGTTGGTAGTGGTAACAACCATTATGCAGAAGCATTGGTGATTGGTAATTCTTGTAAACTTTTAGTTAATAGATGGCTGAGGAATGCTTCGGTCATACGGAAGTGTTTGTTTCTTGATGGTGTGGTTAAATTAAATTTTCTAGCTGAGTATCTAATTACGGTTGAGGTAACTGGTCGCTGGTAGCCTGTGCGTTGCAAAGAAAAGATACTTTTCGTAGTTTAGCACGTTTCATATTTTATTAACTTTAATGTGAAAGTATTTGGAGATTAATGTTTGTGTCTGATACGGTTACATATGTTGTGGCCGCTTCTGCTCTAGCCTTGAGTACACTTTCTTATGAGATGGGTCAACGAACTGTTGTTTTACCCCTGCTGCGTACACTACTGGCCATTAAAATTGCTACACCAAGAAGAAATGCAGATGATAAACGGGTATTCATTCGACAAATATATTATACTAGAACTGACATGTGATCTCATTTTCACGCAATTTGGGTGCATAGATCCTGAGAAATCAGTACCCAGAACAAGCACCTCTGGCCGTAATAACGGCCTTGATACGCCTGGGCATTGAGTCAAACAGAGCTTGGATGGCTTGTACAGGCACAGCTGCCCGTGGAGCTTCAACACGGTACCACAATTCATCAAGAGTAGTGACTGGCGTATTGTGACGAGCCATATGCTCGGCCACCATTGACTAGACGTTTTCAATCGGTGAGAGACCTGGAGAATATGCGGGCCAGGGCAGCAGTCGACCATTTTCTGTAACCAGAAAGGCCCGTACATACCCTGCAACATGCGATCGTGCATTATCCTGCTGAAATGTAGGGTTTCGCAGGGATCGAATGAAGGGTAGAGCCACGGCTCGTAACACATCTGAAATGTAACGTCCACTGTTCAAAGTGCCGTCAATGTGAACAAGAGGTGACCGAGACGTGTAACCAATGGCTCCCCATAGCATCATGCCAGGTGATACGCCAGTATGGCGATGACGAATACACGCTTCCAATGTGCTTTCACCGCGATGTCGCCAAACACGGATGCAACCATCGTGATGCAGTAAACAGAACATGGATTCTTCCGAAAAAATTACGATTTGCCATTCGTGTACCCAGGTTAGTCGTTGAGTACACCAGCGCAGGCGCTCCTGTCTGTGATGCAGCGTCAAGGGTAACCGCAGCCACGGTCTCCGAGCTGAAAGTCCATGCTGCTGCAAACGTCGTCGAACTGTTCGTGCAGATGGTTGTTGTCTTGCAAACGTCAGCATCTGTTGACTCATGGATCGAGACGTGGCTGCACGATCCGTTACATCCATGCGGATAAGATGCGTGCCATCTCGACTGCTAGTAATACGAGGCCGTTGGTGTCCAGCACGGCGTTCCGTATTACCATCCTGAACCCACCGATTCCATATTCTGCTAACAGTCATTGGATCTCGACCAACGCGAGCAGCAATGTCGCGATACCACAAACGCGATAGGCTACAATCCGACCTTTATCAAAGTCGGAAACGTGATGGGACGCATCTCTTCTCCTTACGCGAGGCATCACAACAACGTTTCACCAGGCAACGCCGGTCAACTGCTGTTTGTGTATGAGAAATCGATTGGAAACTTATTCCTCATGTCAGCACATTGTAGGTGTCACCACCGGCGCCAACCTTGTCTGAATGCTTTGAAAAGCTAATCATTTGCATATCACAGTATCTTCTTCCTGTCGGTTAAATTTAGCGTCATCTTCTTGCTGTAGCAATTTTAATGACCAGTAGTGTATGGTGTTGTTGAGCCAGTGTTAACTGAAAGCCTTGTTGCCGTGGATCGAGTACTATGCCGTCTGTGGGCTTCTACCGCCACCTCTCATCGGTCTGGTTCCTCATAATTTATTGATTGTTGTCTAAGGAAGCTCTTGTAGTGAATTGTTGTGCCAGAATTCTTTGAAGAATAAAGATTTCACTGTTTTAATAAGAAAAGATATAATACCTGAAGCTAGTAAATTGCTTTTGTAATTCTTTTAGAATATGATACTAATTTCCCTTGTTGCAGAGTGCTCTGTTTTAATAATAAAAGATTGAATGGTCGAACTGCCTCTTGTAGTACTTAGCAGCGAGGCATTATGTTAGCACTTCCTGATGCATTTAGCTCCTTCGTGAAAGTGATGAACTTACGTAGAAACATTCTTTTATATTTTGTTGGTACGCATCACGGTACGTGTGTCGTTAGTTGTAGCTCGAGGTGTTGTGCCCAGCTCACTTCCTCGTAGATGCATTATTATGTCTGGCCACTGTAACGCAACCGACTGAGACAGAAGGAAGTTCCTCATAACGAAACACATTACCGGCCGGTAACCTAAAGTATAATTGCCTGGTTTCGTCCCGGGGTAACATCAATATAAATCTGTGAGATGGCTGCCGCCTCCACAGCCAGATGGTGCAGATGTGATTGCTCTCTCTGTCTGGTCAGGGATCAGGTCATCCTTTGTAATATAAAAACAAGGTGACAGTCTCAAGAACAGAATTTGAAATATGCAATGCGACACCCTGAAACAACCACCGACGACGTAAGGACGAAGAAAAAGATCGAAAGAAAGAAGACAAAAAAAGAAAATTAATCATTGGCGCCTTTGCATTCGGTGCGGAAGTAGCTAGGCTCGTTTTACGATGCCTCCTCAGACATGTTGTGAGATGGGGAGGTCTGATGTGCCATCCGCCCACACCCTTGTGAGGCATCGTCAGTATTCATACACTGGCAAAAAAGGCTGTACGAAGTGGTGATAACCTGATGACATGCCCCACTATTATAGATCGCTACTTGTACAGTCAGACAAGCAACATTCGATCTGCTGGAACAGCTGTAAGGCCCAATCCTTGAATGGTGTTCAACGAGGTAATAGGGCCAATTAAAGAAACACATGACAAATGCATTGTTATAACTGCTGTTTATTTCTTCGGCCTCATGTGTCGAATTCCATCACTCAGACGTATAACGCAATGGACTACAAATCAAGCTTAACTGTCGCAGTATGTGAAAAATAAAAGATTTGTACTGTAAGTAGGCTGTTTAGGTTTTTCTGCTGCTAACGCCACGTAGCGCTCTATATGAAAATCACTGGCTGTGCTGTGTGCAGTCTGTGGCTGGTTGGCATTGTTGGAACATTCGCTACTGTAGTGTTGGGCAGTTGGATGTGAACAGAGCGTAGTGTTGCGCAGTTGGAGGTGATCCGCCAGCAGTGGTGGATGTGGGGAGAGGGATGGCGGAGTTTTGTGAGCGGATGATCTGGACGTGTGTCCATCAGAGACAGTAAATTTGTAAGACTAGATGTCATGCACTGATATATATATATATATATATATATATATATATATATATATATATATATATATATATATATATACACTCCTGGAAATGGAAAAAAGAACACATTGACACCGGTGTGTCAGACCCACCATACTTGCTCCGGACACTGCGAGAGCGCTGTACAAGCAATGATCACACGCACGGCACAGCGGACACACCAGGAACCGCGGTATTGGCCGTCGAATGGCGCTAGCTGCGCAGCATTTGTGCACCGCCGCCGTCAGTGTCAGCCAGTTTGCCGTGGCATACGGAGCTCCATCGCAGTCTTTAACACTGGTAGCATGCCGCGACAGCGTGGACGTGAACCGTATGTGCAGTTGACGGACTTTCAGCGAGGGCGTATAGTGGGCATGCGGGAGGCTGGGTGGACGTACCGCCGAATTGCTCAACACGTGGGGCGTGAGGTCTCCACAGTACATCGATGTTGTCGCCAGTGGTCGGCGGAAGGTGCACGTGCCCGTCGACCTGGGACCGGACCGCAGCGACGCACGGATGCACGCCAAGACCGTAGGATCCTACGCAGTGCCGTAGGGGACCGCACCGCCACTTCCCAGCAAATTAGGGACACTGTTGCTCCTGGGGTATCGGCGAGGACCATTCGCAACCGTCTCCATGAAGCTGGGCTACGGTCCCGCACACCGTTAGGCCGTCTTCCGCTCACGCCCCAACATCGTGCAGCCCGCCTCCAGTGGTGTCGCGACAGGCGTGAATGGAGGGACGAATGGAGACGTGTCGTCTTCAGCGATGAGAGTCGCTTCTGCCTTGGTGCCAATGATGGTCGTATGCGTGTTTGGCGCCGTGCAGGTGAGCGCCACAATCAGGACTGCATACGATCGAGGTACACAGGGCCAACATCCGGCATCATGGTGCCGTGAGCGATCTCCTACACTGGCCGTACACCACTGGTGATCGTCGAGGGGACACTTAATAGTGCACGGTACATCCAAACCGTCATCGAACCCATCGTTCTACCATTCCTAGACCGGCAAGGGAACTTGCTATTCCAACAGGACAATGCACGTCCGCATGTATCCCGTGCCACCCAACGTGCTCTAGAAGGTGTAAGTCAACTACCCTGGCCAGCAAGATCTCCGGATCTGTCCCCCATTGAGCATGTTTGGGACTGGATGAAGCGTCGTCTCACGCGGTCTGCACGTCCAGCACGAACGCTGGTCCAACTGAGGCGCCAGGTGGAAATGGCATGGCAAGCCGTTCCACAGGACTACATCCAGCATCTCTACGATCGTCTCCATGGGAGAATAGCAGCCTGCATTGCTGCGAAAGGTGGATATACACTGTACTAGTGCCGACATTGTGCATGCTCTGTTGCCTGTGTCTATGTGCCTGGGGTTTTGTCAGTGTGATCATGTGATGTATCTGACCCCAGGAATGTGTCAATAATGTTTCCCCTTCCTGGGACAATGAATTCACGGTGTTCTTATTTCAATTTCCAGGAGTGTATATATATATATATATATATATATATATATTTGAACACTATTAAGGTAAATACATTGTTTGTTCTCTATCAAAATCTTTCAGTTGTTAACTATGCGTATCAGTAGTTAGTGCCTTCAGTAGTTAGAATTATTTATTTAGCTGGCAGTATTGGCGCTCGCTGTATTGCAGTAATTCGAGTAACAAAGATTTTTGTGAGGTAATAGATTCATGAAAGGTATATGTTATTGTTAGTGAGGGCCATTCTTTTGTAGGAATTTTAGAAGGTCAGATTGCGTTGCGCTGAAAATATTCTTTGTCAGTTTAATGTTGATCAGAATAAATAAAGAGAGGAGTTTCTGAGTACGTTCAGTTTTGCTCAGCTGTTTGAAAATCAAACAATGTAAGAGGTTTATCAGCACAGTAATTCAGAAATTTTCCTAAGGGGACGTTTCGGTACATTCACAACGATCAAACCTTAAGTAGCCCTATCTTGCATTTTGTGATTCATCCTCATCCCACCATCTAGTCGACTGCTCACTCGACCCTTTAACTGTCGCAATAAATCTAATGTAACAGACGTTGAACATTAGTACGTACATAGAAATAGAATCATACCCATTTTCGAGACTCGATCAACGACCTCTGGAGCATAGGCGGTTTTGATAACACATAGCGGAGATATGAGATAGAAATAAACTCAGTGTGTCTATCGTTCACTTGTTTAACATTGGACCGATGTTTTATTGCGGCTTCCTTAACGGTCGCACATGGACACAGTATGGCAGTACCAGGCAGAGTGTAGGACTGTATTCGTAAACGAATAACGGGAGACGTGTATTGCATTTTCTCGGGGTCAAGAGTTCTCTGCAATGCTGAACTTGTGCGCTAGACTGCTGGAAAGCTGCTATCGTAAGCACATCCACGAATAGTAAGGCAGCGCTGTCGGTGCGACGTAGCGTCTAGCCGCTGCGAACCCAGAGACTAGGCGTGTGATTGGTGGCCCCTGCTCCCCTCCTGGAAGTAGTTATCGGTTTCTGCGGTGGGCAGGCTGCTGCTGGCACCGTTCACCGTTCCCGGTACCATAAACGACGCCCGCAGGGGGCCAGCAGTGCGTCACGATCACCATCACGATCGAAGCCCTCAGCCACCCCCCTCCCCCGCACCACACCCGCTGTCGCTGTCGCTCTGCACGTGAGTGTCTGCCAGCAGTGGTGCGGCAGCCAGCCCTTCCCTCCCTCGCGCGTCCGGGCTCACTGGACCAACGCTGAAGCCTGTCAGTGCAGTGCGGGAGTTGACTAGCTGCTCCTACACCACGGCTATTCATAAACTGACCTCCGATTGGATGTTAAATAAAGAAAAAAACATAAAAAACTTTTATTAAAATTTTATCAGTATTAGCAAATATAATTCGTGAAACACTAACAGATACAACATCTAAAGTCAAATTTATGGGAGAAGTATCTCAGTCATTTGAAATAAAAAATTATGTTAGACAAGGTGATGTTTTATCATCTTTACTGCGTCATTGTGTTCTAGAAAAAATTGTAAGGATCTCGAATTCGGAACGAAGAAATCACAAAATTGAACCAATAACTCTGGGAAGGAATACAAATGGTATTAAGGTAAATTGGTTGGCTTTTGCGGTTGATGTTGAAATACTTTCAGAAAATGTGAGAGAAGCAGTTATGCAGATAAACGTTCTGGAAAAAATATCAAACGAAACTGGTCTCAAAATTTCAGCTGAAAACACAAAATTCATGACAAATATAAAAGCCAGCAGGGGTGGCCGAGCGGTTCTAGGCACTACAGTCCGGAACCGCGCGACCGCTACGGTCGCAGGTTCGAATCCTGCCTCGGGCATTGGTGTGTGTGACGTCCTTAGTAGTTCTAAGGGGACTGATGACCTCAGAAGTTAAGTCCCATAGTGCTCAGAGCCATTGTAACAAATATAAAAAATGCGCCGAAACTCATAGAAACACAAATAGGTAAAATAGGGCGAGTAAATAAATTTAAATATCTTGGAGAATCTGTACGACAGAATGGACTAGAAAAATTTGCAGTAGATGTAAGATTCAACAAAATGGAAACAGCATATGGTTTGACCAAAAATATTTACAACAAGAAAGGTATATCTAGAAAAATAAATATAGAACACTACACCACAATGGCATGACCAGAATGTTTACATGGATCTGAAGGCCTAACGGTGAACTTTAAGACAGACAAATTAGAGGCACAGGAAAGAAGGATTGTTGGAAAAATAATGGATACAATAAAAACTGTAGATGGCTGTAAAATAAGAAGTACTGAGGAGATCTACAAAAATATGGAGAAAATATGTGAAATAATGGCGAAACGAAGATTAGCGTTTTTCAGACATCTTTAGCGAATGGATTGGAAATAGACTAACAAAACAAATATTCCTATATTTCTGGAAGAAGAAATCGACAATAGCATGGATTACAGAAGTAAGGAAAGATCTAGAACGACACAATATCAATTAGAAGTAGCAGAAAGAAACAGGTTTAAAAATAAAATACTAAATTTAGAAGGCTTTCAAAACAAAAGAAATAAGAAATCGGGAACAACATGGACAGAAGAAAGGAAGAGACTTGATGGTGAGAAAATGACGGAATATTGGAAGAATTGGGAACAACATCAAAGGAAGAAGAGGACTTTTATAAACAGTGTGTACTTCATTGTTGACATTACTTCTAGACTAAGCTGCTATCCACAATCAAAGATTTTGGTACTGTGCAACGAGCTTCCTTCTCTCTCCATCAATGAATGGCACTTTAGACACATGTTGACAGCATCCGTGGGAGCGTCGTCGATCGTGGAGTGCTGACTGCGGAGTCGCGCTTTGCCGTGAAGGAGGATGATTTCTTCGGTAATTCGTTTGCTTTACACTGACCTGCGGAGTTTCGCAAGAGTCTCGCAATGAACGTGAGATGTCACGATACTCTCGTGAAATTAGTTGTGCAAGTTTCTTCATGACCCCAAAAAACTAACCATTATTTTGCGATTTTACAGCGTCGGTTTGAATTTTTTGGACTTATTGGGTGAAGTCACGTACTGCATTAATGTCTAGCCCCTTGTCATGACTGCATTCAGAAATTCCTCCCATACTTCTGAAGGACGAAAATATTCTTTCAGTTTTGTGTACACTGGTTACGCGTTTTCGTACCCAGTGTGCACAAAACTTATGGTAGCCAAACCTCTACGTCACACTTTTAAAATGTGTTTTCCCTGACATCTGAGGCAACTATTATGAACGCTAGGACGTTGTGAACTGATGTTTCACGTGCTCAGTTTAGTCAACATCTCGACAAGTTCAACAGTCGTATCTTTAATTCGTCCTCGATCACCTATGTGCTAACAACCTCGAATTTTCTTCACCACTGCATCACAACACCGTCACTCTTAAGTAAATTGTCATTTGTATGGACATTCGAAGGTAACTCTCAGCGACTTAGAAGCCTTGTGTTTGAAACAAGAGAATGTAGTAAGCACCGTATCTCCCAACTGACGTGAGACTCAATAACAGCGTCCATTCCAGTTGATTACCGCTTGCACACTGACGAACATCACAGATTGATGGGTGACGCAGCCTGGCCTTCAAGCATTCCTTTTCCTTCCACACGAGCAGCACGAAACTACATGCATTTGTTTATTGTAAATTATCACAGTCAACATGTGTGGGCTGACGAGAATCCGCACGCAATTGTGCAATCACGTCATCAACACAGATTTTCTGTGAACGTTTGGACAGGCATTGTTAGTGATGTCTAGATTGGGCCCCATGTTCTTCCACCTACGCTCAATGGAGCACGTTATTATGATTTCATTGTCTACCTGTGCTGCTAGAACATGTGCCTTTACAAGTACGACACAACATGTGGTTCATGCACGATGGAGCTCCTGCACATTTCAGTCGAGGTGTTCGTACGCCTCTCAACAACAGATTCGGTAACCGATGGACTGGTAGAGGCGGACCAATTCCATGGCCTCCATGCTCTCCAGACCTCAACCCTCTTTACTTTCATTTACGGGGGCATTTGAAAGCTCTTGTCTACGCAACCCCGGTACCTAATGTAGAGACTCTTCGTGCACGTATTGTGGACGGTTGTGATACAATAAGCCATTCTTCAGGGCTGCATCAGCGCATCAGGGATTCCATGCAACGGAGGGTGGATGCATGTATCCTCGCTGACGGAGGACATTTTGAACATTTCCTGTAACCAAGTGTTTGAAGTCACGCTGGTACGTTCTGTTGCTGTGTGTTTCCATTCCATAATTAATGTGATTTGAAGAGAAGTAATAAAATGAGCTCTAACATGGAAAGTAAGCGTTTCCGGACACATGCCCACATAACATATTTTCTTTCTTTGTGTGTGAGGAATGTTTCCTGAAAGTTTGGCCGTACCTTTTTGTAATACCTTGTATTTATGAGACAAGTAGCGTGGGGGTAAGCTGCAAGTCAGTCAAAAAATTGAATATGTATACATTTCGAGCAATTTTCATAGGGAGATGAGGTCTATATATGACAATCTGACGCATTAGCTCCGGATTATAGAGATCTCTGAAACTTTGTGCTCATTTTAAAGAAGGCACAATCCAAAACAGTATTATCTTTAATTATAATTTTAATTATAACTTAGAATTAACGTAATTTAAAAAGGTAGTGGCAATTGGGTGTCACATTTGGAAATAAACAACGTGACACGTTTCGCCACCTGCAGGAAAGTCGAGTTTTTTCTCCTTTTTTTGAGCCCTCAGTCTTCTGACTGGTTTGATGCGGCCCACCACGAATCCCACTCCTGTGTCAGCCTCTTCATCAGAGTAGCACTTGCAACCGACGTCCTCAATTATTTGCTACATGTATTCCAATCTCTGTCTCCCTCTACAGCTTTTGCCCTCTTCAGCTCCTGCTAGTACCATGGAAGTCATTCCCTGATGTCGTAACAGATGTCCTGTCATCCTGACCCTCTCCTTGTCAATGTTTTCCAGATATTCATTTCCTCTCCGATTCAGCGCAGAACCTCCTCATTCCTTGACTTTTCAGTCGACCTAATTTTCATAATTCGTCTATAGCACCACATCTCAAATGCTTCGATACTCTTCTGTTCCGGTTTTCCCACAAGCTATGTTTCACTACCATACGATGTTGTGCTCCTCCGGACGTTGGTGGCCGAGCGGTTCTAGGTGCTTCAGTCTGGAACCGCGCGACCGCTACGGTCACAGGTTCGAATCCTGCCTCGGGCATGGATGTGTGTGATGTCCTTAGGTCACTTAGGTTTCAGTAGTTCTAAGTTGTAGGGGATTGATGACCTCAGATGTTAAATCCCATAGTGCTCAGAGCCATCTGAAACATTTTGTTGTGCTTCAAAGTAAATTCTCAGAAATTTCTTCCTGAAATAAAGGCCTATGTCTGATACTTGTAGACTTGTCTTGCCCAGGAGTGCCTTTTTTGCCGGTGCTAGTCTGCTTTTGATGTCCTCCTTGCTCCGTCCGGCTGGGTAGTACAATTTGTTAACTTCATCTATTTCGTGACCGTCAGTCCTAATGTTCTCGTTGTTCTAATTTCTGCTACTTCTCATTACTTTTGTATTTCTTCGATTTACTTTCAGTCCATATTCTTTACTCTTTATATTGTTCATTCCATTCAGCATGTTGTGTAGTTCTTCTGCAGTTCCATTCAGGATAGCAATGTCATCAGCGAGTCGAATCATTGATCTCCTTTCACTTTGAATTTTAATTCAACTACTGAACCTTTCTTTTATTTCCATAATTGCTTCTCTACGCACAGTAAGGACGAAAGACTATATCCTTGTCTTACACCCTTTTTAATCCGAGCCTTTCGTTCTTTGGTTGTCCACTCTTATTATTCGCTCTTGGCTCTTGTACATATTGTACATTACCCGTCTTTTTCTATAGTTGATCCCTATTTTTCCCAGAATTTCAAACCTAGTGCACAATATCACATTGTCTAATGCTTTTTCCAGGCCGACAAATATTATGAATGTATCTTGATTTTTCTTGAGTCTTTCTTCCATTATCAACTGCAACGTCAGAATTGTCTCTCTGGTGCCCTTACCTTTCCTTACTGTCCAACCAACAGGACCAACGGTAGACAAACTCAATAGTACTCTGTTACATTCAAATAAATTGCTATCAGAGCAAAAGTCAGTGAAAGGCGTAGATTCTTCAGCAAGCACAATTTCTTGGTACGTCTGTAGAATAACGCGCCTCAGAAGACAACGTGAAACAGGTGAAGAGGGAGGGCAAACTACAGACTGTAAAACAATTTTGTAGTTGTGGCACAATAATCAACTACGGCCTGTAACGTTCTGCATTCCCTTTCAGCACCAGAAACATGAGAAGTGTGTAGGGAGATATAGAACGCGTAATAACCAATTCCCCCAGAAACGTAACCATTATTTTTCGCAAGTCGTGCGTCTTAGGTGGTGACGACGGTAGGGGAAATACCTGACAGGGACTCGGCTGGTAAACTGAATTTCATATTCAATTTTAATGGTAAGCTCAGACGCTCAGTCAAGATATATTAACTTGAGGAATGAAGAAATGCCGGCACCAGGGATATGTTTTCTCAGGGCAAAATTTGAAAGACCGTCAGTTGCCATAGTAATAAAGAAGGCACGGAGTTTACCAGGAAATTAACTTTCCGAAAGAATAGTAAGAGATAGGTGCTGACCGAAAAAGATCTCGACAGGCAACGACACTTCGAGAGTAGTTACGCTAATCTATATTTTCTCTAACAAAGGTAGGTTTTGTCCACTAAACGCATAAGGCTTCTCGGAAATGGACTTCAATACACCGAACCTAAAAGCATATTTTTGCTTGAGGTACCTCTTATATGACATGAATGAGATGCCCTCACCTGAAGATCGCAAACAAGTTCAAGGTTACCTGCAAGCAAATCCCAGGCAAGGAATATTTCTTAAAGCCACTTAATCGGTTATGTCCCTCGGGTGGCCACTTCCTTTGGCTACCCAGCCTCTGAAATCGTCAGCTGTTCGAAGGTTTCTGCCGCCTTGCTTTTCAGCTTTTTCGTGATGGGTAAATCTAAAGCCGTTCCCTCTTTACCAATTTACGTGCTGATTTCCCTGATATTTTGGGATCACCTAGATGATTTACTTCACGGCCTGATGGTTTTATTTGTCGGTCGGAAAAGGTAATACTCTCAACTTGTCGACTAACTTCATTGAGTTTGAGAAAACTCTCAGGTATGCTACTGAAACTCATCAAGAGCAGTCCTCTGGTTGCTTAGTATGAATTATATTTTCACGACCTTCAACAAAAAAGGCGAGCTGCTTTCTTATTACTCTCAACATAATCAGAGAAAGGCTCCTGTTAGCTTTACACGCGAAAATAATTCTCATTAGTAGGTTGATCTGTCAATTTATCTTATATACAAGGTGTTCGGAAATGGCCGTCACAAACTTC
Organism: Schistocerca piceifrons; assembly: GCF_021461385.2. Taxonomy (NCBI): domain Eukaryota; kingdom Metazoa; phylum Arthropoda; class Insecta; order Orthoptera; family Acrididae; genus Schistocerca; species Schistocerca piceifrons. The sequence goes on from NC_060139.1 coordinate 1,069,443,831, forward strand.
TATGAATTGTAGAGGGGAGTGAGAAGATAATAGTTTGAACTGGACCCTTCGATTGGAGACGTACTATTTTCCGTGCTACAATCGTTTGAACACATGTTGATAACGTGACCACTTTTACAAGTAATTGATTAGTTGTGCCCCAGTACATCACTAGTTTTACATTTCCACTCATTAATAGCCAAAGAAATTGCTCGTGTACTCGACGACGGGTTCTCTTCAATATGATGCAGTACTGCCTTTTCCAGCTCGGATGTGCAGCGTCCCCTTGGAGCACCACAGTCAAGCCTGCTGACGGTGAAGGTTTCCTTGAAGCGTAATCCTACGGATTATGGCTCAGAGGAACCCTGACAGCAACGCCACCATGTTGAATAATGCTTTTCGTTCAGCCAAACTGTGCGCAATAGGCTTCATGTTGCGCAACTTCACTCCTGACGACCATGGCGAGGTCCATCTTTGCCGGCCGGTGTGGCCGAGCGGTTCTAGGCACTACAGTCTGGAACTGCGCGTCCGCTACGGTCGCCGGTTCGAATCCTGCTTCGGGCATTGATGTGTGTGATGTCCTTAGTGTTGTGTTGGCTGAAGAGCCAACACCGTGTTACGAATGGAGGCCGAAATGCACGCGTTTTAGCTCACGCTGGCTGGCGTGAGGAGAGAAGAACTGTACTGACGTGAGGTCTGGAACGTGACAAGGAATGAGAATTCAGAAAGCGGACATAATTAGTTTGACACTTAACTTTAATCCATTAATGATAAACGTCGCTCTTGACGGTACATGATTCACAATTTTATCTGTTCAGAAGAAATATAGTAACTGAATATGGTGCCTTGCTAGGTCGTAGCGAATGACGTAGCTGAAGGCTATGCTAAACTGTCGTCTCTGCAAATGAGAGCGTATGTAGACAGTGAACCATCGTTAGCAAAGTCGGCTGTACAACTGGGGCGAGTGCTAGGGAGTCTCTTTAGACTAGACCTGCCGTGTGGCGGCACTCGGTCTGCAATCACTGATAGTGGCGACACGCGAGTCCGACGTATACTAACGGACCACGGCAGATTTAAAGGCTACCACCTAGCAAGTGTGATGTCTGGCGGTGACACCACACTTAGGTTAGTTAGGTTTAGGTAGTTCTAAGTTCTAGGGGACTGATGACCTCAGATGTTAAGCCCCATAGTGCTCAGAATCATTTGAACCATTTTATTTGAGGTCCATCTTTGCAACCACTTCACCATGCAGCACGGTACAGATGGGCCCAACAACATTCCTAATGTACAGCTAAGTATTGGCGTCACGTTCTCTTCACAGATAAGTGTCGCGTATGGCTTCAACCAGACAATCGTCGGAGACGTGTTTAGTGGCAACCCGGTCAGGCTGAACGCCTTGTACACACTGTACAGCAAGTGCAGCAAGGTGGAGTTTCCCTACTGTTTTGAGGTGGCATTATGAGGGGCCGACGTATGCCACTGGTGGTTACGGAAGGCGCCGTAACGACTGTACGATACGTGAATGCCATCCTCCGACCGATAGTGCAACCATATCGGCAGCATGTTCGTGAGGCATTTGTCTTCATGGACGACAGTTCGCGCACCCATCGTGCACATTTTGTGAATGACTTCCTACAGGATAACGACATCTCTTGACTAGAGTGGCCAGCATGTTCTCCAAGCATGAACCCTAGCCAACATGCCTGGGGTAGATTTGAAACGTCCCCTTAATACGATTATACAGGACTGTCCTTAAACTGACATACAATATTTTGTTAGCGCAACGCAATCTGACTTTCAAAATTCCCTACAAAAGAATGGCCCTGACTAACATTAAACTATACCTTTCACAAATCACTTACCTCACAAAAATCTTCGCTGCTCAAGCTACTGCAATACAGCAAGCGCCACTACTGCCAGCTAAATAAAAGATTCAAACTACTAAAGGCACTAACTACTGATAGGGATAGTTAGCAAATGAAAGATATTAATAGAGAACAAACAATGTATTTACCTTGATATCATCATATATAAATAAAGCAGTTCATGAAAAATTACAAAACTCCGCCATCTCTCTCCCCACATCCACCACTGCTGGCGGCTCACCTCCAACTGCGCAACGCTACGCGCTGTTCACAGCCAGCTGCCGCTGCCCAACACTACAATGGCAGACAACAATGCAAACTAGCCACAGACTGCACACAGCACAGCCAGTGATTTTCATATTGAGCGCTACGTAACGTTGTCAATAAGAAAACATAAACAGCCTACTTACATAGCCCCCATGCTCCCCACAAAAAATTTTACAAAATTTTTTTTTGGGCAGTGGCCAATAATGATTTGAAAATTTTTTTTCATAATTACAATAACAAAGAAATCAAATGCACACACTTATTGATACAATGTTGTTCAAAAGCTAAAATTGTCTCACAGTCCATAAAGACAGTCCTAATCGTACATAACAGGAGAATAGCAGTGTTTTTCTCAAAGTCTGAGCAGTAAAAGAAAATGCACACGGAAGTAGTGGATTTCCATGCAGTCTTGAAGTAGTGTTGTCCTTCCAATGGAAAGACAGTGCTGACTCTCGACATGCAGACAGGTAATGGGCCACAACAGAGCAAACCCACAGCAGAGTCAGTCGAAATTTTTAAGAGTATTGGTAGGTAGGTCATCACAGAGCAGACCCACTGTAGTCCTGGTAGAGATTACGGTATTGGTGGGCCACCAGAGGTGCTGACCCACTGCAGTCCTTGTAGAAATAATGGCATGGTGGGTCATCATAGATGCAGACCCACTGTAGTCCTTGTAGAGATAATGGTATTGATGGATCATCAAAGATGTAGACCCACTGTAGTCCTTGAAGAGATGGCCAGCAGCCATCTGTTGCGATTGTGCAGGTGCACACTCACCATCAAAGAGTCTTGCGGAGAATATAGCAAGTCCATATACCACCACTTGTGCACTCACAAAGTTTTTGGAATTGTCCTTAGAACCAGCAATGCTGTTATCCAGTCCCTTGCTGAATTATTAACACACGTGCAAACACTAACAGTCCCTACTTCTCACATATTGTCCATATACTATGATCAACAGAAACGTGTGCAGTGAAATGTAACTAACAAGTTAATAATGTCATGAACTGGTGACAATTACAATTTTATAACATAAGAATACAATTACAAAGGTACAAAATACATCATTAAAAACATAACAATACAGATAACATTTGTAGTAAAACAGGCGTTACAAAAGAATAGAAATAAACATATACATCAGTGTTACAAAAATAGTGACATAAGTACATACATAAAATAATGAGAATAGTTTTCGAAACATTAATTTCACACATGAACATTGAAACAGAACAGAATTGTAAACAACTTTACAAAGAAAATAACATATTATTAATGCAACTTATATTTGAGGATAACAGTATTCCTCCTCATAGTGAATATAGCTTAGTATTAGAAGAGAAAAAAAATTCTATGAAACAGTACACAGAGACAGGAAGAAAACAAATACTCAAGGGTACACAAACACATAGTGGGATAACACCAATAGGAAAGGACAGGGTTCGTTTTCAGTGTCACATTTGGTACTGCAATACAGCAAGCGCCACTACTGCCAGCTAAATAAAAGATTCAAACTACTAAAGGCACTAACTACTGATAGGGATAGTTAGCAAATGAAAGATATTAATAGAGAACAAACAATGTATTTACCTTGATATCATCATACATAAATAAAGCAGTTCATGAAAAATTACAAAACTCCGCCATCTCTCTCCCCACATCCACCACTGCTGGCGGCTCACCTCCAACTGCGCAACGCTACGCGCTGTTCACAGCCAGCTGCCGCTGCCCAACACTACAATGGCAGACAACAATGCAAACTAGCCACAGACTGCACACAGCACAGCCAGTGATTTTCATATTGAGCGCTACGTAACGTTGCCAATAAGAAAACATAAACAGCCTACTTACAGATTGAAAACTGTTTATGGACAACGTGACCCACCAACCACTCTGAGGGATATACGCCGAATCGCCGTTGAGGAATGGGACAATCTGAACCAACATTGCCTTGATGAACATGTGGATAGTACGCCACGACGATTACAGGCATGCATCAACGCAAGAGGACGTTCTACTGGGTATTAGGGGTATCGGTGTGTACAGCAATCTGGACCACCACCTCTGAAGGTCTCGTTGTATGGTGGTACAACGTGTAGTGTGTGCTTTCCATGAGCAATAAAAAGGGCGGAAATAATGTTTATGTTGATCTCTATTCCAATTTTCTGTGCAGGTTCCGGAACTCTCGGAATCGAGGTGATGCAAAACTTTTTTTTGGTGTGTGTATTTAGCAATACGTCCAAGTTACTCGGGTCGCCGGCGAGAGACTCACGACCAATAAGGAGGGCGCCACGTACCTCACCGAGGGTGGTTGAGTGCGCCCATCGAGCTCTCATTCATCTCATTAACATTTCATTCCGTATAATGTCTGCGGATTTTATGTTCGTAGGTCAAGTGCTGCCTTTTGAGACGCACAAGGCCTAAAATACAGCGCGCCCCCATGTTCGTGGTCCTATTACCTATGAACGATAAGTTAGAAACAGTATAGAAGACTCATAAAGTTTCTTTCCAGAGGGCCCGCAGCTTGCATGAGGTCGTAGAAAGAAAGTTTCAAGTTTTGCTGCACTATTTATTTATTTATTTTGGTGTCTCCTCGTTATCAAGTGTAACTGTGAAGATAGTGTAATAGATATAGCAGCGCCACTTGCATCTAGACCTATGCTGATCTATATCTAGATATAGCACCTTATGCTTACGTCTTAACTGATATGACGCCGTACATTTGGGATCTTGGAGTGTAAATGTGTGTTGTATTTTTATTATAATGTTATCGCGTTATTTATATGTTTACTTTTTATTCGCGTGGCTTTTTAACGTTATTTTTGACAGCTTGTGAAGTGTTGGCAGAAGAGCCAACACCGTGTTGCTAGAGGAGGCCGAAATGCACGCTTTTAAGCTCACCCAGTCTGGCGTGAGGCCTGGAACAAGGTAAAGTAATTATCCTATAAAGAAAAGAACGTAGTTCTTGGAATACGTAACTTTAATCCATAATTGGTGAACATTGGTCTGACGGTACAGGCATCACAATATATATATATATATATATATAGCAAAGGATAATGGCGCCTTGCTAGGTCGTAGCAAATGACGTAGCTGAAGGCTATGCTAACTATCGTCTCGGCTAATGAGAGCGGATTTGTCAGTGATCCGTCTCTGGCAAAGTAGGCTGTACAACTGGGGCAAGTACTAGGAAGTCTCTCTAGACCTGCCATGTGGTGGCGCTCGGTCTACTATCACTGACAGTGGCGACACGCGGGTCCGACGTATACTACCGGACCGCGGCCGGTTTAAAGGCTACCACCTAGCAAGTGTGGTGTCTGGCGGTGACACCACATTCCTCCCCCGCAAATCGGCGAACGGTTGTGTTATAAGCCTTCCGCCCGCCGTGGGGAGGACTCCCATTTAGACGTATGCAACGAGGTGGGGAGCCTAACAACAGGCGAGGCTGTGCCACCCGCACCCGGCCATTCGGTCCGAGGGGAGCTAGGAAACGCCTGAAAACCTAGTCCAGGATGCACGCCAACATGCGGTGTATGCGCCCGTAGAGAGACAGGAGGGGCCGAAGGGTCGACCTCCATCGCGTCGGGGTACCCGACGGGAGAAGACGACATCTGGTCCGGAGCGGGCAAGAGTTCCATGTCGGAGGACAGCTGGTCAAGGGAAGCGATCGGCGGCGCGTGACCCAGGGAGGCGCTTGGCGGCTGCAGCGAAGCGTCTACTGCAGGCGTCGCCGGCAGGAGAACAGGCGGCGGCGGCGGCGCGTCGCCATGGGGCAAAATGGAAGGCAGCGTCGGTAACACCTGGGGATGAGGCGAGCCAGTAGATGGGTCCCCAGGGCGCTGACCGGACGGCACCGTCGCTGAAAGCAGACGGGGAGCGGCAGAACCCGTGCGACGACAGAGGCGCAGCTGATTGAGATGCCGACGCACCTCACCAGAGGCCACCAAAACCAGATACATAGCGCGGCCGAGGCAGCGAAGAATGCGCCCTGCGAGCCAACGCCGTGAACCTCGATAGTTGCGATAAAATACAACGTCGCCTGGAGCAAAAGCAGGAGTCTGCCGCTGCACAGGAACCTGAGGCGGCGGATGCAGCAAAGACATCAAGGTTCGATGAGGACGACCGTGGAGCAACTCAGCCTGCGAGCGACCATCTCGGGGCTGAGAGCGATACGAAGACAAAAAGAGCAATAACGAGTCCTCCCGAGAATGCGACTCTTTCAACTTCAACATCTGCGACTTGAAAGTCCGGAGCAATCGTTCAGCGGCACCGTTTGACTGAGGCGAAAACGGCGCTGATGTCAGATGTTGAATACCATTGGCCTTGCAGAATGATTGAAATTCTGCGGACATGAATTGTGCGCCATTGTCGGAAACAATAGTCTGCGGAAGACCTTCAATGCAAAAGATAGCGGATAACGCTTGGATGGTGGCAGATGACGTCGTGGAAGACATCCGGACAACAAAAGGAAAATTACTGAACGAATCTACCACAACCAACCATCGAGCATTCCAGAATGGACCAGCAAAATCGATGTGTAATCGTTGCCAAGGGGAAGTGGCTTTCGGCCATGCAAAGAATTTCCGCAGTGGTGCGGATTGTTGTTTGGCACACGCCATGCAAGAAGAGCACATATTCGTAATCGCAGCATCGATTCCGAACCAAGTACAGTGCTGACGAGCAAGATGTTTCGTTCGCACTATACCCCAATGTCCTTGGTGGAGAAGCTGTAAGACAGCGGACTGTAAATAACGTGGGACCACGACCCGGGACTGATCAATATCAGAACGCAACAGCAAAACACCACGTCGTACAAAAAGTCTCTCCTTGTGAGCAAAAAATCGGCGAACCAACGGATCCTCGATCCGTGACTTTGACAAGGGCCATTGAGTAGCAACAAAACGCAAAACGGTAGCAAGGACAGGGTCAGCAGCTGTGGCTGTAGCTACACGACAAAAACCAATCGGAAACGATTCGACCAAGTCATCAGTTTCCGCATCAATGAACAGGCAAGCAAGTTCGGAGGATCGAATGCTCTATCCTCAGCAACAGGCAAACGGGACGACGCATCAGCGTTTCCGTGCTTAGCAGTGGACCGATACAAGATATCGTAGCGGTACTGCGAGAGGAAAATAGACCAGCGAATGAATTTCTGCGCTGTACGTGGAGGTACAGGCTTGTTCGGATGAAAAAGCAATGTCAAAGGTTTGTGGTCTGTGATGATGGTAAAGTGACGACCATACAAGAAATCATGAAACTTAATAACACCAAAGACGAGAGCCAAAGCTTCTTTTTCTATCTGTGAATAATTTCTTTGCGCAGACGAGAGCAATTCTGACGCAAAGGCAATAGGGCGATCATGCGATCCATCTTTGTGCGCAAGCACAGCACCGATCCCGAAATCCGATGCATCTACTACCAACAAAAGGGGTTTCTGGGGATCGAGTGGCGTAATGCAAGTTTTGGAAAGCAACGCCGATTTCAACTGGCGAAAGGCGCGTTCGAATTCCGTCGTCCAGACGAACGGAACACCTTTACGGTGTAAGCGATGAAGCGGAGCTGAAATGGAAGAGGCGTGCGGCACAAATTTGTTATAATAATTAATGTTTTCCAGCACACTCTGTAGCTGCTTCAAATTCTGCGGCGAAGGCAAGTCCTGTATGGCACGGAGGTGCTCTGGACTCGGATGTATGCCTTGGGCATTCATTACACGTCCCAGATAGGGTAAGTCACGAGCAAAAAACACACATTTGTCCTTCCGAAAGCGAAGACCGTTTTGTCGCAAGACCTGAAATAATGTTCTGAGATTGTCTAAATGTTCTTCTTCTGTCTTTCCCGATATCACAATATCGTCCAGAGAGTTAGCTGCAGTAGGGACCAAGGCACAAACAGTTTGCAGATATTGCTGAAACAATGCAGGGGCGGATGCACACCTGAATGGCAGTCTTTTGAATCGGTACAAACCAAGATGCGTGTTAACCACCAAGACGCTCTGGGATTCGTCGTCCACTGGTATTTGCAAGTACGCATCAGCTAGGTCCAACTTCGAAAAATATTTACCCGGGCACAGTTTGTCAAAAAGATCTTCCAGGTGGGATAAAGGAAAAGTCGCAGTCACTAATTGTGGATTCACTGTTGCCTTGAAGTCCACGCAAAGTCTCAATGTTCCGGAAGGTTTTTGCAAAATTACTAAGGGTGATGCCCAGAGAGAAGCCTGCACACGGTCAATCACACTTTGTGATTCCAAATCGTGTAACGTTCTTGCGACCTCATCACGCAGTGCTTGGGGAACATTGCGGGCTCTGAAAAATTTTGGTTGCGCGTTGACTTTGAGTTCCAAATGTGCTTTATAGTTCTTAGCGCAACCAAGGCCCGGTGCAAAAATGTCAGCAAATTATTCACAGAGACGAGAAACACTGTCTGAAGGCATAGTCTGGTTCACTGAGAGGACCTGATTGACTATAGACGAGTTAAACAACTGAAATAAATCTAAACCATACAAGTTCACTGCAGAAGAAGAACGAAGTACATAAAATGACACAAGTTTTGTTTGTCCCTTGTATGTTGCAAGAAGGCTGCACTGTCCTAACACAGGGATATTCTGTCTGGAATAACAATTTAACTTAACATTTGCGGCACGCAACGGAGGTGTGCCCAGTTGTTTGTACATGTCTTTATTGATCAGTGAAACTGCAGCTCCGGTATCGAGCTGGAACAGTATGACCTTGCCATTAATGTCCAAATCTACAAAAAGTTTATTGTCCTGCTGACGACAAGAGCTACTGTCTCGTGCAACGGGAACCGACACTGGTACAGAAGCACTTGCTACTTGACGGGATTTCCGTCGACGTCGACGCACACTTTTTGTGGGATGAACACAGTCATTGTTAGAGAGAGCAGCACTGGGCGGAGTGGCATGAACTACATGAATTTCCATGGGCGAAGGTTCACGAGCCCGAGTATTCTTGGTTCGATTCCGATTCTGGCGTGAAGCAAAGGGCCTGGAATGGTTGTTAGTGTCCGATCTTAGATTTTTCTGGCAAACACTTTGAACATGTCCTTTTGTATTACAGGAAAAGCAAATAGCTTGGCGTGATGGGCAATTCTCACGCGAATGTCTAGTTGCACACCGCGGGCATGATTTTAGCACTGCATTTGCCTGCTTGCGTGCACACATGGAGAGCTACGCGGCAGCTGCACGGACGGGCGCGAGGGCTGTTTACTGTTCCGTGCAGCGCGCCCGGCAGGCCGGTCAACGTGACACACCGCTGGCGAAGTTGCAAATGATTCCTGAGAAAAGTCAAGTGTGTCTTGCCTATCCAATATGTCTATCACTTGTTGAAGGGAGGGATTGACTAGTTTCAAAATCTGTTCCCTTATACAAACATCAGAAACGTTCTGTGCAATTGGATCCCGCACCATAGTATCTGAATAAGGGAGTCCACACTGACACTCAAAAGCACAATCCCTAGTAAGGCCTTGCAAAGTTGCAACCCACTCCCTATTAGTCTGACCGGCCGTACGTTTTGTACGAAAGAACTTATACCTTTTTGCAACGACATTGACAGATTCTTTGAAATATGCATCTAATGCGACAAAATTTCGTCGTAGGACAGAGTTGCTACGTCGCGTCAGGGAAATAATTTCACTATCACACGGTAAGTGTGCACCCCGACGGATGCTAACAAAAAAGGCTGCCACTCGTTACCTTGAATTCTGTAGGCGGCGAGATGGGATACAAATTGGCGTGACCACTCCGTCGAGCTTTCCAGTGCAGCATCAAAAGGACGAAAAGGTGGTACAACTGCGTGTTGTGGCTGCGGCAGCGGCGCAGCGGCGGCTGCCGCATCGTTTTGCATTGCACGTTGACCCTGGACAAGCTGTCCAAGGGCATCCAATAAGGCCTGCGTCTGCTGATTCTGCAAGCGATAAAATTCGGACAGTACATCTGGAGATTGTGGCGAAGCCATGACACAATGAAATCAGTCTAGTATATAGAAGACCGTTTAGATACTCGTCGCCATATGAAGTGTTGGCAGAAGAGCCAACACCGTGTTGCTAGAGGAGGCCGAAATGCACGCTTTTAAGCTCACGCAGTCTGGCGTGAGGTCTGGAACAAGGTAAAGTAATTATCCTATAAAGAAAAGAACGTAGTTCTTGGAATACTTAACTTTAATCCATAATTGGTGAACATTGGTCTGACGGTACAGGCATCACATTATATATATAGCAAAGGATAATGGCGCCTTGCTAGGTCGTAGCAAATGACGTAGCTGAAGGCTATGCTAACTATCGTCTCGGCTAATGATAGCGGATTTGTCAGTGATCCGTCTCTAGCAAAGTAGGCTGTACAACTGGGGCTAGTACTAGGAAATCTCTGTAGACCTGCCGTGTGGTGGCGCTCGGTCTGCTATCACTGACAGTGGCGACACGCGGGTCCGACGTATACTACCGGACCGCGGCCGATTTAAAGGCTACCACCTAGCAAGTGTGGTGTCTGGCGGTGACACCACAGCTTGTTTGACAGCTTCGGCTTCAGCGATGCTACATGTTTACAATGGAATTACTATATCCCGGAAAGTCAGTGATTACGATTATTTTATAAAAGAAAAACAATAAATTATGACAATAGAAACAACACAATAGAACACTTATCATCTACGTAAAAACCACAAAAACACTACCGCTGAAAAATTAAACTTTATCACAGACATAACGCAAAACAGAACATTCCTTGTAAACAGGTATTAATAAACACGAGATTAAAATATTAACTAGGGCAATCAGAAACGGTAAATTTTTAGTGTCTGTTTTCGGATGAGATCCGAAACGATGACAGCAACAAGTCTGAGATCGAATAGTTTTATAATTTTCCTCAGTGATGGTCCTGGGGTAAATCATTCACAACCTTTGATGTCGTGTGTCAAACGTAATCCACTCAGGCTAACTTCCTGCTCACCACGTTTCAGACAGGTGTGAACTGCAGGAAACGCACCGGATGTAGAAAAGCCCATAGAAGATCTTCCTCCTTGTGTCCAGAAATGTAGGAACAAGGAGTCCGCCTGTTTCCGTTCATCAGTGGCTCGCAAGGTGTCATGTAAGGAAAGGACAAACTGAATATCGCACGAGCAATGCTTTCTAATTACGTGCTGATCTGTGACAAAAGTTCTTGTGCTCCTTGGAAATTTATTATTTTCAGACTCAGAATGTCTTCAACGATTCTGCAACCCCATGTGGCCGTCCTGCTATACTTTAACGTACTTTCTGTTCGAAAGGTTTCAAGTATTTTGCAACTAGAGGAAAAATGCTCCTATCGGAGTACATAAGATGCTAATACATTCCTGTTTATTTAAAAGACTCTGACTGAAAAGTGGCGTACAGCTGCCTCATTCTACGTTCCTCAGTAGCTTTATGAAATTTTCCACAAATTTTGGCATGAAAATATATTCGAGCTTTGTTATTTAACATGTAACTTATCTTAAAGTCTCAGAAGCTCCCATAACTTTAACTTACTCATACCCACTACTCCTTCGGTGTAAGACGCTCATACCTGTCCACTATCAGTTGCCCTTTGTCATTCATCTATTCAGCCACAGTCCCCTTCGTTCTGTCTTACTACACTATCACTGCCACCATCTTACTAACATATCATTCCTTCCTTTCTACTGCTGTCACTCCTCACTGTCATTATCACTTTCCCGCTCTTAGTCATTGTCACATAATGTCTCTCTTTATCACTGTCTCTCACCCACTTCTACATTCTCTTTCTCTCTATTCCCCCCCCCCCCCTCCAACCCCCCACCACCCCTAGCACTGTTCTGTCACTGTCAACTATGTTCCACTGCCACTGTGTCCCTCTTTTTCTCTCACACTGCCAGTGTCTCCTACGCTCTTTCTGTAAGACATCCCCTCTCGAAGATCTTCCAGTTCTTATTACTTTTCCGTCTCTTCGTCACTGCCACTGTCTCCTTCTCACTCAGCATAAAAAGCGCGAATACATTCACAAGCCAAAATTTTGGGAAAATTTTTAAAGGTGGTGAAGAAAGTAGAATGAGGCAGTAGGTACCCCCACTTTTCAGTCAGAGTCATTTAAATAAACAGGAACATATTCACATTTTTTGTGTTGCGATTTCTTGGTGGGTCAAGCAGAAGACTCTGTTAGATCATTGCCACAGCTGGGATGGCAGTAACAGACAACAGTCGGTCTCTAATGTTTGCGCAGCTGACCGGGCAACCCTTTGACGCTGTCCTCTCAGACAACGCACACGCCGCCGCCTTTGGGACTGCACTTCCAATTACGGGATAATTGAGTTGGTAACTCATAGGCTGCAAGGACTATGCCACACAAAGGAAGGGACAGCCACCATCCCTTTAAATGACGCCTGCCGCAACAAAGATTTGCTGACGACACCTTTATTAACTGATCTTACGATGATTCAGAATCTCAGTTACATAGGGTACCATATTTGCTAAGAATTCACCATTCGTATAATTAAACCTGTAAGTCATTCTTGGCCTAAATGATTGTAAATTACTTTCCGTGTCCCGTTACAAACTTCTTTCCACGAAATTTACCGGGGAACGCTATCAGAACATGTATAGAGTTACAAAGCACCATCTCGCTGAACTCTGTGCTATAAAGACGTCGCAGGTAAGTGAACTTCCTGGTTGTGTAGAACTGTGACCAACATAATTTAACCCTCAAAAGGAGCTGTGATTGCTTTGTTTCATAAATGGGGCTGTGGGTTCCAAAAGGTCACTGCTTTGTCCTATTTCACTTTGATTTTATTAGAAATATTTATTCATAGGCTTCATCCATTATATAAGAATACAAAATATATGTTTCACACAAAAAATTCTAAATAAATCACAAAAGGAAAGTAAGTTTATGTAACCATGAATAACAGTGAAGTGAAATGACACAACAAATTCGAAATAGTTTATGGTATTAGAATTAACGTAAAATAGTAAGAGACTGTTAAAAGAGGAGCATATAGGGTGCGAAAAATTACAAATTTACATATGAACTGATACACAATTTTTCACAGATGTTTAATATCCACCCAAGATCTCTCACACTCTTTATACGTCACTGAACGACAGGTTTGGCGAACTGGACAACTGCAGCGATACAATAGTGGCTGGCTTTTGTCTCACTGGCATGAGGAGCAGTGTCATGTTGATTATTATATGAAAGTTCATTTTCAAGTTCATTTAAATCACTACCTTCATCTTCTTCTGACATATACCACCCAAAGTACGGAAAATTTGGATCAAGCACAGATATATTATGTGAATGAGAGCTCTATGGCTTATGAATATTCAGAATGAATGAAAACACTAATTAAGCTTAAAAATAAAATGATATTTGAGTAATAAGTATATTCTGAGCATATAGAAAACAAGCACATACAGTGCCGTGGGCGTCAGTATTTGCACCAGCGAAGCTTTACAACTGTGCACTGAGAAAGCGGACAACTCGACAGTACTTCCAGTTTGTTTGTAGGCTAGTTACCAACTCCCGAAAAGTTATGTGCTACCATGAACATCCCTTTGTGGGTTAAAAAAGCGGAATTAACTGCCTCAGTTACTTTCTACTCAATTAACTCAGTCACTGTTTTAAGAGATACTTGTTGCTATTGTTTAATATCCAACAGTAAAATTAGTAAGAAAGTTTTCATCTTATTCATTTATATTGTAGGCTTAATTTCTTCTCTGCAGTTCAGACATATCTTTCAGCGGTTCTGGTCAAGGTATTGTATTAACAGAGCTCATGTTTATGTGGAGTAGTTGTATAAATGCGGCAGGTTTTACTCTGCGTCGAGTCAGTTTCATATGCTATAAGCTGGAGTGAGGAGTAGATGGTCGGCTGTAGAGGGTGAAAGTAGCGATGGTGGTAGCCCAGGCTCATGTCAGAGGCGGTGACTTTCCTGTATGGGCTTTTATAACCTTCGGAGTTACTGGCGTATACTTGGTATGCGTATTTCCATAGTGAAGAACTTGTGATTTTCGCCTCGTAGATATTGACTCTGACTCAATAGCATAGGCATAACAACGTCTGACAGCTAAAAGATTGATGTAACTTGTGTTATATGACGTTTTTTATGATAAACAGCGCTTGGTGCATTATAGAATCGCGATTTAAATATTACAAGCATTGGTAAATGTTACATCTACAGCCAGGCCCACACGTGGGGTAGGTGTGCGACCATCCCGTCCGGTCGACAATGACTCTTTGAGGCCCTCAAGTCGTGGCGTACTTGCCCTCCGGCTTCAGGCGGCTCCTGGTTGCTTGTCGTCCTTCTGTCTCAGTCCAGCTGGATGTCCAGTGGGACAGTAGAAGACTGACTGCTTGTTTTGGAAGAAAGCATCCTAGCTGCATGTAATGCGCTTCTTTGTAACTTATAGCTCGACAGGTGGCTTGTACCTTCAGTAAAACCACAGGCACCCCATTGCTAGAACTGTGTCAGAAACACTCCGCATTCTTGGAGGCACTAGTAAGGATATCTGCCTTCAGTGCTTTTCTGAACACATAGAATATCATAGTGTAAGGCCTTCTTGGTTTGGACTTGCTCTGCATCCTACCTCTCAAACAAGTTCCTTGAGAGCGAGACCCCAAGTTGAATCTCTAGTGAGGCTCATTTGAAAGTGCTTTGTTAAGAATTATGGCAGGAAAAATATTAGCTTCTAATGACTAACCAAGTTCATTAGGAGGACGACAGAAAATGAGGTTCCAGGAGGTGCAGAGGTCAGCCTTGTATAGGATGTATGTCTCACACTTCACAAAATGGACATTGTCGATAGTCAAGAATTGTTCAAATTAAATCACTAACTTGCACAATGAACACCGAAAGAAAAGTTGCGAACCACGTGTAACGGAACTGAAATGATGGTGGGCTGACAGTAATTTGGAGCCCGCACGTCGGAAACGGGTGCGCTGGTGTGAGACTGCCAGGGAGTGCACCCTGATGCCATCTATTGGCGAAACTGGGAATTAGCGCTACCTGTCAGACAATGCACTAAGCTCTCGGAGTCAAATGTATTCTTTTTCTTGGTAATTATAAGTTATTACTGTATAATTTAATGTTGTAAAGCGCTAGTAGTAAATCATTATGACTGGTATGAACTCCAGGGTAATAAATATAAATATTCTTAAATACTAAATGATTTCGATAAAAAGGTGGTAGGGGAACGCCCCCACTCTTGGTGATACGAGCGTAGCTAGGGGTAGCTGGAGACACAGGGACTGAACAATGAAATGGCCTGGGGAGTGTTGATGTGATGGGACATGTGTAACTGTGCTCACGCAAAAGTGATTGTGCAACAGCGAAGAGGCGAATATCGTCGCCGTTTGTGGAGTAGAACGCGACGAATGGTTGTCGAAGCCGTCTCTATGCCACTGGGGCTGATTGTAAGAGTTCCTGCGCCCAGATTTTATGGCGGACGTGCAGTAGCTTATACGAGTGCTACAGCTCGTAGTTCCAGCTGCCATTAAGGGCATGAGGCGTGAAGAGCTGCGTTAGCCACATACATCTCACCACCAGCACCGACACGTCTACCCAAGGCAAGACTGCTTGCAATTGTGAAGTCGAACTTTGTATACATGTAAAAGGAGAATACCAGTTTTCTTTTATGCAAGTGCAGAGGACAGAATATAGTAATGAGTAAAATTACGACGCATGTTGTTCATTGTAAAGTGTAGTAACCTCAAACATAGTATAGTGAAATCAGACTGAGGCCACCATCGCCTCTTTCATTTACAATTCTTTTGGTTATAGAATACTTTAGCGTATAAGAATGTTGAAAAGAGCAATGGTCACACCAGAATGAGTCGCCTATTTATAGTTACTTAAAATTTTCTGAGTAACCTTTCAAGTTAAGTCACTTAACTAATTCTATATCAATTGTCCAAAGAGTAATATCCAAAATCATTAAATAAGTTGAAGGATAGAATTTTGTTAACCTAAGTTGCATAAATTGTCTTGGTAGTAATTACCAAGCCAACTCACAGAAATTGAGAGAGTATTTGCTTTGTAGAATCACCTAGAATGATCAGAAATAGTAATATCCAGAATTAAGTTTAAATTCAACTCAAGCCGTTTCGCTTTGAAACGAGCCAAAAATTGATTTATTCTTTTGCTTCTTCAGAGCTGGCGACCGTAGTTATAAGTATTTTCAGCAGGATTCGACGGTAAGTCTGCTGCTCTCGTCGTGCTGATAGGATTATCCACTGCTGCTAGCAGTGGTGATTGGATACATAAGCTCACTACCAAGTTAAGTGGGTCAGGTAGGCAGTGTTACCGTGAACTGTAGGGCACTGTAGGCCGTGGATCGAACCCGTTCAATCATCACAGCTCTTTGGGAAATAGTCCGGTTAGGAGCGTACTAATCATTAGGTAAATACTGGCGAGTAACTGTCAAAAGTGTATACGCAAGTGAATTTAGCAAGGTCCATGTAGCACCTAGTTAATGTGGTGCAATGGCGAGGGTAGGAGTGGAGTAAACGTGAGCTGAGCTTGTGGCAGCTGTGCTGTATTCAAAGATTAACAACGTGAATTCACTACTACCTCTTACCATTAGGACTGAGCTATTTACGGTTAAAATACGTAGCAGTAAGCGCAAAGGCGTGACAGCTACAAGTTCGTATTGGCTTTATACATACGGAATTAGGAAGCGGGTCATTCCGTCAGTGAGGGGGTTAAAACAACCGAGTCAGTTGAGAAAATACCCCATTTACTGATGGAAAGATTCGGCGGTTCGGTCGCACACGGTCATCATAAAGGATCGCACCATCAAGCAGAGAAAGAGCTAAACATGAGAAAATTACAGGAAGTAGCATTGCAGTCTGTCCTCTGCGTCATGCACAACGTTAAATTCATTAGAGGAGGTCTGTATACACATAACACTCCTGAGCTACGTTAATGTGAAATGAAATGCAACTAGCCAAAAAATGTCGTAGAGAAATTAGTTTGCAAATTCACATTATTGGCAACGGACTGCAACTGGTTCAAGTAATTATTTCTCCGGAGACACAAATACAGGGAGAACGTTAATAAAACCAGCAAACGGCCAGGACGGATTCTTGACTAGAAATGGAGGAAGAAAGGTCCGAAGAACATATGTCCGGAAAATGGACGGTGTGCGTGCAACATCAACAAATCGTACCGGAAATTTTGTGGTAAGTTCCTGTGGCACCAAACTGCTGAGGTCATCGGTTCCTAGTCTTGCACAACACTTATATCTAACTTACGCTAAGGACAACCCACACACACACACACACACACATACACACACACACACACACACACACACACACACACACACACACATGCCCTAGTAAAGAGTCGAACCTCCGAAGGGGAAGGGGGAGGGAGCCGCGCGAACCATGGCAAGGCGCCTCAAATCGCGTGGCGAATCGTCCCGGAACGCTGTACAGAGCTGCATAACATCCAAGTCACAACAGATGTTCAAGATGGCCTCCACGGGATGCGGTTGTCATACAGGATACAAATAATCAAGCTGGCGGGCCACTTGCCTGGAACTTGTACCAGGTGTCTCAGTATCTTGTAGAACCCACCCGGCTAGCCGCGACGGTCTAACGCGCTGCTCCGCCCGGGGGACTAGTATCGAGGACCGGTGTACCGGCCAGCCTGTCGATGGTTTTCAAGACAGTTTTCCAACTATCTCGGTGAATGCGGTCTGATTCCCCTTATTTCGCCTCAGTTACACTATTTCGGCAATTGCTGCCCAAACACTGTCTCCACGTACGCTTACACCATAATTACTCTACCAGGCACACATTTTGGGGATACACTCGTCTGATATGAGACGTTCCCGGTGGAGGGTGGGGCGGCGGGGGACCATTGGGGGCCGAACCGCACAATAACACTGGGTAGGATGTGGGTCGGCGCTGGGGTGAGTGAACTGCTGTGGCCTGTTGTGGGTCTGTGAACCACTGAGGGCTACAAAGGGACGAAGCCCGTCCCTCGTCCGTTGGTCCCCAGTTTAATGTCACAATACTCCAGATCTGGTGTATGAACAGTCCGTCACCTCCCTGCACGTTCGTTTCTCTGGAAGTACCCAAGACCATGATGACACAAACGCCCAAAAAGGGCTTGACATGTTGTGTGATGTGGTTGGAGTCTGTGAGAGTACTTGTTTTGATATAGCTGCGCTTCCGCTCGGGTATTTCCATCTGCTTGACTGTACACCCACTTGTTACCGACATCAATACTGGACCATTCAGCTGCTTACAGTACGCTGCGTCGTTCACGCAGCCTACTATACACAAGAAATACACGTTACTTCTTCAGTGGAAGTTTCATTCGTCAGCGCCATCTACCATGGAAACGACGCTTTTCCAGACAGATGTTCCTAGGACCCTTCTTCCTCCATTTCCATCCTGGAATCCTTTCCGCAGTTTGTTGGTTTTATTGGTGTTCGGCCTGAGTTCACATAGCAATACGTCATGTGAAATTGATTTTGTAACCGCTGTTCGATCAAGCACAGCATGATTTAAACAATAAATAAGCACCTATATTTGTTTGTTAAAACAGATAGGGCAAAATCCTGATAAAGGTACCACTCACATCGATTTCACTCGAGGAAAAGTTGTACGTGTAACGTGATCAGATGTTTAGGTAACCGTGCAATCTAAAACAGTCCATGATAGCAAATTTACTTTTATCTGCTGACAGGTTACGATTTGTTAGAGAATGATATATGCTGGTCATGTGTGTTCATTACAGTTTTATCGTGTTCCTACATTTTCTGACGGTGCCAGCCTTGCTAACAAGTTTTACTTCTTTGGGTTACTGGTTTAAGGAGACAGACGAATCTGATGATGATCTAACAGATCGAAATTGGTAAATACGTAAAGAAACATGTGCGAATAAAAACTGATTTGGATTCCACAAGTTATTTAAACGTAACTCACCGCTCACTTGTGTCTAGTTACCTCCTTCTTATTTCTCATGCGCAGCGAACTCTTGTTGCCAAATACCTCTTACATATATTTCAATCAGGCCCCTATCTCTTCTAGAAAAGTATTAGTTTCTGTGGCACACATTAAATGAATAGACGGAAAAAGGATCCGTGGCTATTGTAAAAGTGAATATATGAATATGCATTCTACATTTGCTCCTAAACTACCGGGTCGATATCAACCAGACTTAGTACATATTTGTCTGGAAAAACCCTCTGAGAACACCTACCTCCCAAATGGGTGGGGGTAAAAGAGATCCATAGATCTCGAGGCCCCAATAGCCAAACTATATTCCTCTAATATTTGATAGACTCACAACATACTTCACATGTGTATTCAAATCTTTAGGATGCCCCACAAAATGGCGAAAGGAAGGAAGTTTAGTGTTTAGGACATTTTAGGTGTCCGTACTGTAAAAGTGCAGCATCTGGCGTGATCTTTCTTTTATTATCTTTTTATTACTACCTTTATTTGCAACGCATTTTGCAGGGAATATTCACATGTGCCACCGAGTGTACCTGAAAAAAATGTCATTGTAGGACTGTTAGTTCAAGAGATATGACGACGCAGACTAAGACGCGTGAAAAGCTACCACATCATACATGACGTTTCAATTTATTACTTCTTTACTACTAACTCTATTCACAACACGTTTCGCAGACAGTATCCACATATACAGCTGGATGTACTGCCAAAATAATATCATTGAATGACACACAGTTCAGGAGACATTACGTCATTAACATTGAACTTCGTGAGAACGAAACTGCAGGGCTAAATTCGCTAGAGATACGGGTAAAATACGTGTACAAATATATGCGAAATGTGTTAAATTAACGTGTAGTACGTGTGACATGTGAGTATGTGAGTAAAACCACAGTTAGAAATGTGGGATGCTGCCCACTCGTCTCTTACTGGGTGCCTAGGAGGCTGTTTTCTCGGATAGCTGGACAACACACAAGCAAATCATATTAATGGAGTTCAATACAGTAATAGAATTGACCACACTTAACTTTCGTTTCCACATGGTGGGTCGCAAGCAATTGACGACATGCAAATAATCAATGTCCTTTGATAGATACAATTTCCATGCAAGCTAATCATACAAGTTCTTAACTCACCGGCATCGTTAATATTACTGTGGCTCTTCTAGTGCTGCTCTTCTACTGTGGCCGAGGCTAGGCGGTGCGTCTCTTTTATTCTCTTCGTGCAGATGCAGCTCCTGTCGTGGTGAGGCGCCTTGTGTTTCAATGTAAAGGGAGGCCACAGACAACATCTCTTGGATCTGTTGAGATCTAATCGAAAAGAAGCAATGAACTTCCTTGACAAGTACGAAGGGAGAGTAACGAAGTAATTAAATTAAAGTTTCTCATTATCTTGAGACATCCTTCTAGGAACAAACGTTTCTTTGTACAGCAATCACAAACAGATCAAATTAATTAAGAACTTCCGCTAATTAGATGACTTCCAGAAAGGTAAACAGTTGTTTCGCAGAAATAAAACTGAGCTTCCTGAAAGAAATCTTCGGGGTTTCTAAGGAGTTGCTCTGACGAAAGTTGCCGATAAGCTCAAGGTCTGGATTCCTCACATCGGTCTGGATTCCTTCAGTGTCCAGTGGCTTGGTGGTTTCTGTTTCCACTTAGATGCGTGTAATGCTCTTTTCTGTATTGGGTGGTACGTAATTATAATGTCTGTGATATATTCGTGGTTTTTTTTCTGTATCCACTCGCAATGCCTCCTCCTGCAAAATATATTCCCCAGAATTCACAACATCAATTTTTAACAGACCCAGTAGGTGATGTTTTTAAGTTCCGCTATGTAATAAGAGACGTCTACAAAGTATCAGAGTTTTCTGTGTCGCGGTTTGGATACATTTTTGATACACACCCACTTCGTAAAATTCCATCATGTTGTAATGCAGATTGTTTATATTCTAAAAATTTCTGCTCCCCCAAGTATATTGTTTGGTAAAACATATCAGTGGTAAAAAATGGTTCAAATGGCTCTGAGCACTATGGGACTCAACTGCTGAGGTCATTAGTCCCCTAGAACTTAGAACTAGTTAAACCTAACTAACCTAAGGACATCACAAACATCCATGCCCGGGGCAGGATTCGAACCTGCGACCGTAGCCGTCTTGCGGTTCCAGACTGCAGCGCCTTTAACCGCACGGCCACTTCGGCCGGCATATCAGTGGTCATTGGATATTTACTTACAATAGAAATGAAAACTTATAGCAAATTGTTTGAATTACTTTCATAGTAATAAATAAGTCAATAGATGAATGTCGTAATTTGGTATTCTAGAAAGCAATATGAACGTAGTTTTTGTAGCGAGCCATCATCGAGCGTAGCGGCGTAAGAATTTTATATCCACGAAGACTTTGACACCAAAGACGAGAATTTATGCAAAAACATTTTTCTGCGAAGATGCCTGATATTACACAAAGCGTTAAATGATGGGGTGGTAGAGCAAGGGTGGCGCACTGCAGGGCATTCGCTGGTATTTGAGCTGCCTTCGGAGACACAATGTCCATCTCTTGCGTACAGCGGTTACTGTGAAACTACCCTATCCCTGGTTACGGTCCAGGGTAAAGAGCTTCCTCAGGCAGTATGCGGTGTCCGACAGAACCACGCGCATTCATCGTGCAGGGTGACTTCAAAACTCTAGAGAGCAATCACACTACCACCAGTATTAAACAGGTTAATGTTGTGGTCTTCAGTCTGACGCTTATTTCAACCCCCGCTGGTCTAGTGAAAAAAAAAAAATGGTTCAAATGGCTCTGAGCACTATGGGACTTAACATCTGTGGTCATCAGTCCCCTAGAACTTAGAACTACTTAAACCTAACTAACCTAAGGACATCACACACATCCATGCCCGTGGCAGGATTCGAACCTGCGACTGTAGCAGTCGCGCGGTTCCGGACTGAGCGCCTAGAACCGTGGTCTAGTCTGTGCAAGACTCTTCACCTCCGTATAGCTACGACATTTCCTCCTGCTTGCCGTATTCGAGTCTTGGGTTCCCTCTTCAGTTTCTAAACGTCACGCTTCCATCCAGTTGTCAATGGATATCTTCTTATAGTCACATTGTACCATATATATGTTTTCCCAATTCCGTTACACAGTATA
This sequence comes from Schistocerca piceifrons, assembly GCF_021461385.2. Taxonomy (NCBI): domain Eukaryota; kingdom Metazoa; phylum Arthropoda; class Insecta; order Orthoptera; family Acrididae; genus Schistocerca; species Schistocerca piceifrons. The sequence continues at coordinate 1,069,466,056 of NC_060139.1, forward strand.
TGATCAAAAGTATCCGGACACCCCCAAAAACATACATTTTTCATATAGGTGCATTGTGCTGCCACCTACTGCCAGGTACTCAATATCAGAGACCTCATTACTCATTAGACATAGTGAGAGAGTGGAATGGGGCGCTCCGCGGACCTCGCCGATTTGGAACGTGGTCAGGTGATTGGGTGTCACTTGTGTCATACGTTTGTTCACGAGATTTCCACACTCCTAAACGTCCCTAGCTCCAATGTTTCCCATGTGATAGTGAAGTGGAAGCGTGAAGGGACACGTACAGCACAAAAGCGTACAGGCCGGCTGAAAGAGATCGCCGACAGCTGAAGAGAGTCATAATGTCTAATAGGCGGACATCTATCCAGACAATCACACAGGAATTTCAAACTGCATCAGGATCCATTGGAAGTATTACGACAGTTAGGCGGGAGGTGAGAAAACTGCTCATAAGCCACACATCAAGGCGGTAAATGACAAACTACGCCTCGCTTGGCTTAAGGAGCGTAAACATTTGACGTCTGAACAGTGAAAAAACGTTGTGTGGAGTGACGAATCATGGTACACAATGTGCGATCCGATGGTGGGGTTTGGGTGCGGCGAATGCCCGGTGAACGTCATTTGCCATTTGTGTGTAGTGCCAACAGCAAAATCAGTAGGCTTTAAGCGAGCACTCTCTGGGCCCAAGATTCTGTTACCACATGCCTCCCTTACACGACCCCTTCCAGGGCGCCAGCATGCCTACTCCCTTTGGAAGGCACACTATCACCGAGATGGCTGAGGGCCATCGTGGCACTATCTTTCTTCTGCGAGTCACGTGCCTCTGAAGAGTATCGAGCTGGCCTTCTTCGCCGAGCGAGTATTTAAATCACCTTCCCACCAATCTACAGACAGTTTACACTGTGGTCTTCCGCCGGCTGTGCCTAGCTGCTCATTTATTGGTGTTCACATCGCCGACCCAACGACGAATACCTCAACTAAGCACATACAGACTACATCCTTCCTCGAGTACCCTACACACAACCACCTTCGGCCACAAGTACTTCGTCTGTTCTCGTGCGTCACAGGCTGACTGCTGACCACTATCTCACGGACTGTCACCGTGAACCAGGTAGTGCAGCTTACTTCATAAGAAGTAATGTTACTGTATTCTGTACCAGATTTCCTCGCTAACTGGGCTGAACACTAGATGGACAAATCTCGCAGTTTTTTTGTAGTGGACTGACCCGACAGCCAATCCACTATGACTTGTAGCCGAATAGCACGCGTTTAAACTCACGCAGGCTGGCGTGAGGTCTGAAACAGGATACGTAATGAATGCTATAAAGAAAAGTACGTAGCTGCTGGAATACTTAACTTTAATCCATAATTGGTGTACATCGCTCTTGTTGATACAGTATTATCATCTCAATATAACTTGGTGATGGCGCCTTGCTAGGTCGTAGCAAATAACTTAGCTGAAGGCTGTGCTAACTATTGTCTCGGCAAATGAGAGCTTATTTGTCGGTGAACTGTTGCTAGCTACGTCGGCTGTACAACTGGGGCGAGTGCTAGTACGTCTCTCTAAACCTGCCGTGTGGTGGCACTCGGTCTGCGATCACTGACAGTGGCGACACGCGGGTCCGACGTATACTACCGGACCGCGGCCGATTTAAAAGCTACCACCTAGCAAGTGTGGTGTCTGGCGGTGACACCAAATTTTTTATCTCTGTTCCCTGAACTATAATCCATGTTCCCAATTTATCTATGACTTCATTTACTGTTTCCTCAATAATGTCTGGGATCCTCTGCAGTCCTATCTGAATCTGCTCTTAATTATTGCATCACTTCCATGTCCAGCGATTTTGTAGCTGCAACCTGATTCATGTACAACTTGTATATACCTTGCATTTAATCCCTGCCGCCTTCCGAATTTTGCAGAGTATTTACCATAAAATATTGCCAAAAGCTTTCTCTGAATTTGTAGATACTATTAAGGTAGGTTAGCCCTTCCTTAAGTTATCTTCTAAGCCGTAGGATTAGTAGCCTTACATTTCTGTGAAAGCCAGTTTAATCTTGCCAGAGGTCGATTTCTGTCAGTTTTTCTATTCTTCTGTGAACAATTCGTGTCAATGTTTTGCACTCACGTCTTCTTAGACCATCTGTGGACACATGGGACTATGATTAACGACCCTGGTTAAAAAGGGGTGCAACAAGACTGTTTTCGATTGTCATCAGTCTTCTGACTGATTTGAAGCGGCCCGCCACGAATTCCTCTTGTGTGCCAACATGTTCATCTCAGAGTTGCACTTTCCACTACGTCCTCAGTTACTTGCTGGACGTATTCCACTCTCCGTCTTCCTCTACAGTTTTTGTCCTCTACAGCCTCCCTCTAGTACCATGAGAGTTTTTCCCTGATGTCCCTGATGTCTTAGCAGATGTCCTGTCGTCCATGCCCTTCTTGTCTGTGTTTCTGACCAACCACATTCTACCGATTTTCGTCGACGAATGGTCTTGGCTTAGGTGGCATCAGTTCCGTGAGGATTCCAGTCGGCACTAGTCCGAGGTCGGAGGTCCGAAATCAGAGGCTGATTCCTCCAACTGTAGGGCCCTCCCATTATTACGAGGTGGTTTTTTCTAGTCTGGCACGATGGCAGTGGGTAACACGGTGGAAGGCAGCCAGAGTTTACAGTCCAGAGTGTAATATGACGAAAATAAATGCTTATATATGGAAACATTTTTCATTCTCAATGTTGGATGATAAATTGTCATCTCTATACGGCGTGGAACGCTCAACAACAGTTACGGCTAGCGATGAGATACACCTGAAACAGACCAACATCTTACTACTTACAACAACCAGCAAGCATTCGAGGAAAAGAGTAAACAAAGACAAAATGCTTCAAATGGCTCTGAGCACTATAGGACTTAACTTCCGAGGTCATCAGTCCCCTAGAACTTAGAGCTACTTAAACCTAACTAACCTTAAGACATCACACAAATCCATGCCCGAGGCAGGATTCGAACCTGCGACCGTGGCGGTAATCAAAAGACAGATTCTACAAAAGTTGTAAAGAAGATAATACGCAAAATAAATCAATAGAATGTAAACTTTCTATCGTGTTTTGGTTGTCACAATTGCTTTGTTAAGACTGTAGAGTATTAAAACTCTCACTCGATAAGGAGTAACAAAAATTGTTCCTTAGTTTTATATGCTCGATTTAGATGTTGACTTAAAGTGTATATAAAACATGGTTACTGTCATGTTTGATGCAGTCCATCCATTGGAGAATGTTTACAGTGCACCGTTTTATTTCTTCCTCACAAAATGGTGGATCCATCTGCAGTGTGAGGAAACTAGAGACGACAGTTATATGTTTGCACAATGTGACTGTGATGATAGCACAGAGGATGTTGTATGTTCTTTCAAATGAGGGGCAACCTAATGAGTTTCAGATCGCTGGGAAACTAGATTTTCGTTTTAGTTAGTTTACTTGAATCGTCGCAGATGTATGGAGTGATGATTCTTTAAACAACGACACGTTGTGTTACTTTTGTTATCTTCTTCATAACTCAAGTTTACGTTCAAAGCGTCTACGTTATTAAATTTTCTGGTTCTGCAGATCTCGCGCTGCCTAGTATCCTCCTGTTGTAGTACTTTGGCTCATGTGATGATCGCTTCAGAATCAACTTCAGAGGCACTCGTAACGAGAATAGCTGAAGACACAACTATGTACTCATTTTGCATTGCTGTGCGTGTTGCTATGTGAACCTTTTCGATTTACGCCATTAAGTGTCGCCCCAAATGAATTATTAATGATAAATATTATGATGAGGTCCCATACTCCGAGGAGCGTAGGGAACGATGCGGGAGACCCGCACCGCCGACTCGGCAAGGTCCTAGGTAGGTGGTTTGCCATTGCCTTCCTCCGACCGTAATAGGGATGAATGATGATGGTGACATAACAACACCCAGTCATCTCGAGGCAGGGAAAATCCCTGACCTCGCCGGGAACTGGGACCCCGTGCACGGGAAGCGAGAACGCTACCGCAAGACCACGAGCTGCGGACGAATGATATTAAGAGCAGAAATTTCTCATCCTGGAGATGAAAAAGCCTGGCTTCTTCCGCTCTTAGGAGTTTTAAGTACTCCCAGAGCTACTGAAGCCGCCGCTATCGTAAATATTTCGACAAAGAACCTGTGACTCCCAGTATAAAAGTTCTGCGTCTTTGCGTCTTTGCGTAAAAAGAGAACCAATGTCGCTTGTGAGAAATTTCGACTTCTAACACGAACCTTGACTGGCTGTCGTTAGGAGTCGTCTTCTCTCAGAAGTACTGAGTACTCCCTCTCATCGGCTTTTTAAAGGATAAAAAGCTTTCCTTTGTAGTTATAAAAGACAGATCTTCCTGCCGAGAGATACAGCGTTCATTCAAGGAACCAGCCAGTGACAAGGTTGACGTTGGGAAGTTGGATTAAATATTGGGCTCTTTTCATCGTACTACTGACATTTGTCTTTGCAGATTTTAATCTGAAAACCGTAGAAGTTCCATTTACTAAAAAGTCGTCATCATTTACAAAGTTAACTGGCTATATATGCACATCCGGAGCAGCCCCTGTTTATGCGAAGGTATCGTAGAGTCTCATCTCACTGCTGAACACACGAGGCCGTTCAAGGTATCCGATGAGCGATGTTTCGTTTCTGTAGTTTTCAGCTGTTCTTTTCGTTTCCCACTTTCCTGTTTCGGTTGGCTACCTCTTTCATCGCTGTAGTACCCTTTGCATCACATTATGCCGTGCGTAAAATAAAATTTATAGATAAAAATTATACGCATTGTACTTAGCACTAAACGAAATCACTTCAATCGTGCGTGGCATACATAAACCTACTATTACTCAGAAGATTTCCGTTAATCGAAGTGGGGCAACTTATAGTCGCTTAAATTAGAGAACAAGAAAAATTTGTAATCTGTGGGTCTGCTGTAAGTGAGACATTAATTCCAGATGTTGATGCTGCACTTTGATGAAAATACAACCTAGTTATATTAACTTACTCTTTATACGCCGGGTGTCAAGGCCGAAATAATTGATTGTGTGCTGCTTGAGGCTGACACGATGAACTTGTTGTAGAAATGAATCTCGAGGTAAACGTCAGACGTCGTTGTGAAATTCCCTGAATACTTCATCGGTGCAATTGAACGACACTTGCAGGGACAGAGAACACACTGATTAGCACAGCACAGTTCAGGAGCGTGGTCGTGGCACCTGAAGACGTCGCTCAGCTGCGCTTATGAAACGTTGTCGTACAATTCGTTGTGGCTAGAGTAGCGTTTTTAAGAATATTCTCCTTGAACCAGAGGCAGTAGTGAGCGAATTTCGTATGACAACGATTGATAGACGAATCGAAATTATTTATAATTTATGAAAATATCAGCGATATTTGTACTTCAAGGTTATACTGTCGGTATATTCACAATATCAACAACAATATGAACATGTTGAAAATGAACTAAAAAACGTTGTAATTTAATCTCAAAGATACAAGAAGAAAATTTGTTCCACTGTCATACCAGAGGAATACTCTAAAAAACTTTTTTATCATTGAGAGACAAAGGACTAATTTCGAGATTCTTTTATTACTTCTAGTATTAACTACCTTTTTCTTCTGATGTGCTGGCGTAACGACGTACTGTATAGTTTCATGTCTATGTGTGTGTTAAATGAAGGTGTTAAATGATGAAAAATGTGTTTTATAATTTCTCTCAAGATCAAGCCTAAATCCCATGCCAATGGAGTACAAATTATTCTGTTAATTCGAGAAGGCGAATTCACGACGGCGCCGCTCAACAATAGAGGTACGTGATTGTGCTCACTACTTTCCTTTGGTGGCCGCTAAGATTAATTCCGATGTGTTTTTGCCGAGACATTCAGAACCTGCAATCTTTCTTTTCGTATTAAAGTAGGAGTCCGATTGAAAAAGAAGTATTCTTAAATTTAAATAATTGCAATTCTTTTACCCAAGCCACGGGGAATGATAGAAAGTACGTGCCTCTACCCTGATTGTACGTTCTCAATCTCCGAGTGTGTTACGACGTATTTATTTTACACAAAAAAAATTAAGATGGATCTTTCTCATTAGATCGCAAACACTCGTACGCGAATGTACGTACCCTCTGAATGTGTCTAGTCAGTCGCGCGCATTGTTCTAAAGGTTTTCTGTTAATATTCTGTCGATTGCATCTCCGCAATTAAATTTTGTTTATGCCGCAGATCGCACTTCACGCGAAGTATTTATTACGCAAGTTCCAGGCTCCATGTAATGTCAAAAAATTCCGAAGTACGGCTGACTAAGCAAACCGCTACAATAATTTCATGTCTCTACAACTACAATAACAAAAAACAATAACAAAAAAACAAAAAACAATAACAGAGAGAGAGGGTACGTTACAGTGGCGACCGAGTGCCATGACAATAATTTCGCTAAAAGTCGGTAGAAATTTTAGTTGAAATATTTAAGCCAGTTTTGCCATCCATTATTGCTATTACAACTCATTGTTTCTGTTGCATGTTACGAGAGCAGCGTACCAAAGAAAGAAAAACCCATAGAAATTACCAATTTTTGAGAGAAAAGTGTTGGACCATTTAATGTTAATTCTTCTGACTACAAAACCGTCCGAAAAAAAAAATACGTAAGGTAAGAGCAGCAGCACTACTACGCTTTAGTTGAACGTAAATGTGGGAGTGTTTTTTTTTATTTATTTTTTCGACACCCACTGCGCAGAACGCATCAGTTCCTTTTTTCCAATTTCTTGTCCATTTTTTTTACGCAAAAATTGCTGTAGTTCATTTGCTATTTTATGTAAATGCATCACAAGATGCCGGCCAAATATATTAATTGCGCGCGAAAAAAGAAAAGAGTCATTTATCAATCTTCTGTTTTGCCAGAGTCATATTTTACTACGGGAATTTCCACGGACGAGCGCAAAGCCATCAGTGATTTATTTGCGTGTAGTGCGAGCTGTAGTGATAGTGAAGTTCGGTTGCACGCTGTTCTGAGTTGTGAATCGGCATGGTGAAACTCAGATCTCAAACGAAAACCATGGATAGTTCGTCAGATGAGGAAACCATAGTCCAACCTTACCTAACCTTGAGGCAGAAAGTACTGCGAATACTGAAAACACAGTCGCAGCGACCGGCAGTGCTCAGTCGCAAGCCACGGGCGACAACATGTCGACTACAGAAACAGACACGAATGCTGACGATAAACAAGACTCAGTAGAACCAGACCTCATGCGCATGTTTATAGAAATGCAGACGAATTTAATGTCACAGTTTGCAGCTCACGTCACAGCTCAGATAGCTACTATTAACACACGTGTAGAAAATATTGCAGCACAAATGCACGCGCACATAGAAAATGTTACAGCAGAAATGCACGCTCACATAGAAAATGTTACAGCACAAATGCACGCTCACACAGAAAATATCACAATGCATATAGATAATGTTGCAGCACAAATAGGTACTGTAAATACGCGTGTAGAAAATATTACGACACAAATGGACAAAATAGAAAATGACGTGAAGAACCTGACCGACATGCAAAACAACCTGACGACTCAACTGACCCAGTTAAGAAGAGAGGTAGCGGCTCAAGTGATAGAGGTAGTACGCGAAGATTTAAATTACATGAGCCAAGACATTGACAACTTAAGGTGCACAGTTAAGGATATGCCAGAACAGATCCGTACTTAAACCGAAAATTTTGAAGCTATGAGTTTTCAGCAGACCGAGATTAGTGTCAAAATGCAGGAGGCTGTTGCCCAAGTTGATGACATGATGAAACAATAAAAACAGCAGTTTGAAGGATTTTTAGAGGAAAAAGACAAACATATCAACCATACTTTAGAGACAGAAATAAAAAAAGCAATAACTCATACTGTAGAACACGTGTACACTACCCAGAACACGTCCGTAACTAAACTACAAACTGACCTAGCTCAATTACAAAAGACTCTGACACAGGACTTACCTGACTGGAAAAAACATATAGACGAGCAACTAAAGAGTAAACACCCTACACAGAACGAGAGAGAACAACAGCCAGCAGAGGAATTTGATGACAGACGCACAGGTAAGTGTGACGATGTACCCGTGTTTTCACCTAACCAAGGTCGTAACGGTAACCGACATTACCGCGACGAACGAGAGAGACACCAGACAACCGAACCAACTTTGTCGGCTCTTCTGTTAGAGGAAAGCCTTATAAAACACAGGCAGTTCCAAGTGTTTATCCCAGAAAAAAAATTCGGTGAACCCGGTTATTTTTATAAAGTCATTTAAGAATGTGTTGCCCAAGACCTGGTCTGAAATGCAAAAAATACAGTATGTCACTGGATGTATACAAGGCGATGGTGCCCTATGGGCAATGGAAATGTCGGAAAACTGTCAGACTTTGGAACAATTTGAAGGTGCATTTTTATCTAAGTATTGGTCACAAGGTGTACAAGACAGATTAAGGAAAGCTTTGTTCAACCAGAGAGCAATCTCGAATATTTCCTATCTGTATTAGATTCTATCGACTTAATTAATGAGGATGCCAGGCAAAATCAAGCCCACCAAAACAATTTTCGTGGCAGCGGTAGCAACCAGCCTCCGCAGCGCCGCATTTCGGCGTCAACAATGTAGACTGCGCGGCTGAGTCACGACCGGCTTTTGTCGATCGCGCCCCGACAGCACAGACGCCAGGCCCGAGTTCGGGAGGAAATTACGGCAACAGCTACAACCAGACCTACCATCCACAGTACAACAGAAAAAGAAAAATCGGTAATAGGATTTTTTCTGGTTATTCCGATAACCGAAAACGTAACTGGAACAGAAATGGCAATAGGAACCAGTGGGGGAACAGTTACAATAATTTCCAACCTGAATTTAGCCGCAACTACACGGGGGATCATCAAAGTAGGCAGTGGCAATATCCAGTTAACAGCCAAGCCAATCAATCTAAACCACTAGGTGACAATATGCCGCTAAACTCAGGGCAAAACCACGACAGGAATACCCAGCAAAGGAACAACACGTCAGGGGTAAATATAATTGAAGTCGCAAACGAAACACAAACAGATGTGATCCGCGGAGCGTTAAACTAAACATGGCCTCATTATGCTCCCCAATGTTGGCCATAGATAGTCGTGGGGGCGATCCATACTGTCATGATAGTAAATTGCTCAGGTACCTAGATGAAACGCACGTGCGTGATTTATTGACCAAGCAGGAAGAACCACAGTCATGTGAAGGTGATGGTATAGTACAAGCTAGTTTACAGGCTGTAGTAGGAAAAGTACCTACGCTTATCCTCGTGGATACTGGTGCGAAAATTAGCGTGATGTCCAAGGCACTATTTAAAGAGATTAACATTCACACAACTTTACCGACCTATCCAGTACAAAATTGTAGGATATTAGGAGCCATAGGCGATGAATCCAAGCTAATTAAAATGCAAACCATGGTCGAAGTGCAGATTGAAGACATGGTTTTCCAGTCAATTTTTCTAGTAGTAGAAGGGTTGACAGAACGGTTCATTTTCGGCATGGATTTCTCAAGGGAAAAATGTGCTAAAATTGACTTGGAATCTGGAAAGTGTCATTTGTATATTAACGGGAAGAATTGTTGTGTGGATTTAATAAAAGTCAAGAGTAGGAAGGACAAATCTTGTCGAACTATACGCATCCAAATCCTAAAGGTCAATACTTCACGATGTAGCGACTCAAGTGAACTGTGGTGTCAGCGGGTAGATCAGCATGAGATTGAATAGAAAATATCTAAATGCTCGGAAATCTCACAACAACAGAAGGGTGACCTTAGAGGTGTATTGTTACGCTGTGCTCGTGTGTTTGATAAAAGGCCCGGAGTCATTAGGACGTATCAGTATAGCATGGATGTCCGGCCCCACGACATATTCTGTAAGAACACTTATTCTATACCTTGGCCACAAAGAGAGGCTGTGGTTCAAGAAATAAAGAGAATGCTCTCGTGGAATATCATAGAGACTTCATTATCCCCTTGTTGCAGTCCGCTACTAGCGGTCAAGAAAGCCGACAATTCGGTGAGACTCGTTCTCGACGCCAGGGAGATTAATAGAATTATAATTCCAGTAACCACCCGACCTGAAAACCTGGAAGAACAGCTGCAGCGTTTTCATGGGGTGCAGTATTTAACCAGTGTAGACCTTCGTAGTTCGTACTGGCAAATCGTACTATCACCTGATAGTAGGAAGTATACAGCATTCATATTTGCAAGTAGGTCCTACCAGTATTGTGTTCTGCCGTTGGCCGGCCGAAGTGGCCGTGCGGTTAAAGGCGCTGCAGTCTGGAACCGCAAGACCGCTACGGTCGCAGGTTCCAATCCTGCCGCGGGCATGGATGTTTGTGATGTCCTTAGGTTAGTTAGGTTTAACTAGTTCTAAGTTCTAGGGGACTAATGACCTCAGCAGTTGAGTCCCATAGTGCTCAGAGCCATTTGGACCATTTTTTTTTCTTCTGCCGTTCGGATTGAAAGTGAGTGCCGGCGGTTTCATAACTGCCCTCGACACTGTTTTAGGACCTGACCTCCTTGACAAACTCACAGTTAATTAGATGACATATTAAAAGCAACACCTACGTGGGATGAACATATAGAGCTTTTGTAAAGTATGCTACAGTGGTTTTCAGCGGCTGATGTCACAGCTAACCTTAAGATATCCAAAGATCTGAGAAAAATCATAAACTTTCTCGCTCACTTAATTTCACCTGCAGGGATAAGACCCGACACAGAAAAACTGTTAGCCATAAAAAACTTTCCCGCTCCATGCTCTTTCTTTCGCCTGTTCGTACCGAACTAGTTGCTCAATAGCCACGCATTACGGGGCCTATTAAAGAAGGACAAACAGTGGATCTGGACGTCTCGATACCAGACCGATTTTGATAACAAAAAACACGATTTGGTTAACTCTAATATCCTAGGACATCCTGACATGAGCAAAGATTTTTGTATAGCGGCGGATGCTTCATTTTCGGGACTAGGAGCCTGTCTATTTCAGCTGGACGAAGGTGCTACCTCCGACAATGTTAAGGTAATTAGTTTTGCTAGCCGTACTCTATCACAATGCGAGCGCAGGCATTCCACAACAGAATTAGAAGCCCATTCTATTGTGTGGGCCTTTAAGAAGATCAACTATTATCTATTTGGCAAGCATGTACGAGTCTATAGTGACCATCAGGCATTAAGCTTTTTGCTCACTTGTAGGTTGCTACACAATCGCCTTGCGCGGTGGACGTTATTTTTGCAGTCTTATGATTTTGAAATTATATATGTGAATGGCAAAGATAACGTAATCGCCGACGCACTGTCAAGATTACCACAAGGATTACCTTAGTTCGAAGAGTTGGTAGAAAAGAACACAGAATTTAAAGTTATGCTCATCAAGGACACCAAATTTATGAAATATTTTTTTGGATATGTGCAATAATATGGCCAAATTACAGGAAGAAGATGGAGGAAAGTCAGATCCCAGTTAAACAATAACCCCCTTTACCTATAAAACAGCATTATGGGGTACATAAGGATATATTATTCTACAGGAGAAACATGGACAGCGATACATGGTGCGTTTGAGTACCCGAAGCATATGAGGAAAGTTTAATTTGGCATACTCACTACGCTTGGGGGCACGACGGCGTCCGCAAGTGCTGTAAGAAATTAAATAAGTACTGCTACTTTCCCAATATGCTTCGAACAAATTTTCTTCTTGTATATTTGAGATTAAATTACAACATTTTTTAGATCCATTTCATCGCCCCCTTGGGCGAATCGTCCGAAGAAACGTCAATTTTCCGGGCAATGAGCCCAAACACTTAAAACTTGACTGTTATACACACGTAATGGGACTGCACTGCCAGTGTCTTTCTTCCCATATTTTCATTCTACAAACATGGTTTTGATGCCAGTTCTGACACAAGGCAATGAGGAAAAAACATATACATTAGGATACACAGAACACACGTAATACAGACAAACTTACATACTATACACACAAAATCTTTTACATTGTCTTTACATCGTATTTCACATAAAATCATCCCATCCGGATAATTATACACAGAATTGTTACATACTCCTTTTACCTTCGTTCTCTTCTTTTCTTTCTTTTTTTATGTCGTACAGTATACACAAAATTATTTTTATTATCTCTTTGTACATTGTATTATACAAGGGTATTACATTGTTTTATACATAATATATCGCCGTATAAACAGCCTTCTCGTTCGCATGTTGACAATAAAATTCATTTTTCGTAAGTCTTTGTCTTTTGAGTAAAAACAATTTACAGGAAAGTCATATTTATTGGAGTGTACGGATCTAGGGTGTGGGGCTAGTAGAGGTGTCTGGGGCAGCAATGTGCGTTGGTTCTTGCTTAGAGTTGCTTGTGCTTTCCAAGGCTTCCCTCTTCTACGCCAGGATGCTTCCCTCTTCTACACCAGGATCTGCTTAGTGACATCCTTCTCGTGTTTTACTATTGTCTCGTCATGGGTAACATGAACATGTAACAGACTTTATTTAGTGTGTCAGAAAATTGTTTTCCTACATGTCTTGGCACTTTGTTGGGTGTCCATTTAAACGTAGATATTGCTTTGCATTTAAATTGTCCTCCTATGTTACGCCGTTAGCCACAACAATGCGTCAGATGCGCATAACTGCAGACGCAACAATCAGTTTGATGGCGCGCTGCGCGTCGTTTGGAGCTCAGCAGTTGCGTGGGCCCACCGCCGTAAAGCGATGCCGCGCGTCCCGGTCCATACTTTTCAGTGTCTCGTGCAGTGTTCGCAGAGTTTGCGACAAACCAACCGCACTTGTTTCAACTTGCCGCACACCTTGGCTGTGGGGAGGGACCACTGGGTGCCTTCTAAGTTTACTGCACCAAAGGTAAGTACTGCACTTCACTATTTCGCTTGCAATGGCACACTGGCCTATATAGTGCACAAACACTCGTACCGTAGCAGGATTCCTCGATTCACTATATCTCTTTTACCTCGAAGAAAAAGGTTTGTGATATGAAACGTTTTTTAACTTGTCTATTTGCGTATAGCTCACAAGTCACTGACACTGAATAACTCATTGTCGCTGGGTAAATGTACACTGTCCTGTTCATTATCCAGTTCGTTCAGAAACAAAACTGTAGCTCATGATACCACTAGCTTGTCTTTTATGATAAATGCCCACGTTCGTCATTTGTTCCTGTGTTTCTATACGGAACTATGTCGGCGTACTTTTTGCTCACAACATTTTATTACATAAATTGGTAGGTGATTGTGTTCTCAGAGAGTACGTGCCTCTAATACTACATTTCGCGGTCGCGACACTGCCTGACATCTTATAGAGCATAGAACACGCTTGAGAACAACAGCACTTTCTAAGTTTATGTCGTACTACTGATGCACTTATGTATTGAAGTGACAACATTAGGGCATGAACGCACTGTAAGTGTGTTTTAGAAGTTGTCGCCAAATGAGGCAAAATCTGTTCATTTCCTACCCGCGAGTTACTATGTGGGGGGGGGGGGGATTTTCTTTCTTTTTTTTTTTTCATCCTTTCGTCACCCAAGTTTGTAACAACGCATGGTACACACATCATGAACAAACAAATAATAAAAAATAAGAAAATACATACATAAATAAATCACTATACTTAAATTGCTAGGTAGTACAAACAACCGATTAATAATGAAGCTTGGCTGCTGTGCGCTACTGCCTCTAAAGTCTGTGCTTGCGTATATGGTGTTTCTTTGTGTTCATGTTTGTGTTACTTTTTCCTCCCATCAAATATCTTCTGCTCAGATTGGACAAAATATTATAAACCTAGCAAAAAAATAAGTGTACTGCATTCCTCTAGAGTCAGCATACACACTTAGTGTTTTCATACTGAAAAAATAGATTATTAAAATACTCTGGCGTTACTTAGTGTCACGTAGTGTATTTCTCAGTGATCTTGGTAATGTTTTATTACGTCAATCGTCAGTCATAGTGACATTAATGGAACTTAGTGGCTTTTCTCCGCCGATTGAAGTCTCGCAGTATCTCGCCGAGCGCCACCTGTAAATAATTGTTTGTTTCGGCGTTACCTCATTTTTTTTGGCTAGTTGGTTTACTGTAACTTACCTTGTACATACTCCTTTATTTTGTTATAAGAGACGGTGTTATGTTTGCCTCAGTTAACATTCACTAATCGTATCTCAACATCGTACTTGCATTCAAACATGTATATAAAGCTGTATAAAAATTATCTGTATGACAGTAAGATCACACAAGTTGTTATTCATGAATTCTATCTTTAGGTGCACTTTCCTTAGATTAGGTTACTGTGCGTATGATATGTAGTACGCTAAACTTTCATTAACAGCTAGAAATCATTTTTATAATTCCAGCATCCAAAAAAATTAACATCATTTTCCATGCGATACATTTATAGATAAAACCTCGTGGTGTGGATACGTCGAAAACACACAATACTTTCTCAGCTAACTATAGTGTACTTGCGTCACACATTTATGCCTTGTACCTTAGGGAGTCCAATATTTTTCTGTAACTTACCCTGTACCTTATTGCTTTGATACACAAATGGCATAAAAAAAATTGTTCGCTCCAGATACCTCCATATATAAACTTAAAACTAAAATACCACTGTGACCAAACAAAAACATTCCCTCAAAACTTAGAAGTACACTTCGTGTTAAACATCGCTAGTCACCAACTGACGCGTATGTACTAGCTTACCTGTATCTTGCGTCCACGTTCACTGACAATTGTAAACAATAATAGTGAAAAGTTCTTATTCACTTAGCTGCATAAGTTGTACTTTCTTTTTCCTAATTGTGTTCGTTCTCTTTTTCACAGTAGCTTATTTTATACGTGTGCATTAATAGGTATGGCGTGTGATACTTAATTATAGTAGAATTTTCTGAAGTCTCTGTGTGCATACAGTCCTTTGATCTTGTTATTGTGAGAGTATGCAAGTAAATAACATCCGTCGTGCGGAATATGTACAATTATGTACGGACCAGTATATTTTATTTGCCACTTAGCGTTTTTCTTAGCTAACAAGGAAGATTTCATATGAGTTTTGAGTAACACCTTCTCTCTGATTGTAAATCTGGTAACACCATGTAGCTGTTTATCATAATGCTTCTTTCGGCGTTGGGCTTGTTGTGTGATAGAGATTAATACTTGCCTTATTTTTTCATTTAGGTCTACAGGTTGTCTAGGAACAGACGGGATAGGGTTTACCCATTCATTATTCTCTTTCTTATTGCATATCAGATCAGACGGTGCAACTGCAGTATCGTATTTTGGGAGATTGTTTACCACCTGTTCAAAAACGTTTAAATATTCAATCCACTTTGATTGCTTGTTGGCTACATATGTCCTCATAAACCTATTCAATTCACGGAATATTCTTTCAATTGGGTTGGATTGCGGTCTATACCTGGACGTCAATATTTGTTTAATCTGTTGTTCCTTCAGAAATTGTTTCCAAACATGGCATGTAAAATTGGTTGCGTTATCTGATAATAGGCTTAGCTGCAGTTGTTTTCGTGGCACACAATTTAACATACTTTGAAAATACATCATATAATCCGATGACATATTTTACACCTCCCCTGGCAGAGGATAAAGGACCCATAGCATCTATGCATACTAGCTCTGGCGGGTTTTTCGGTAAAATAGGATGCAACTCTGTCTCGCAGTTCAGATTTACAGACTTAACCTTCTGACAAATAATACAAGTTTTTAATATTTGCCTTGTGTCAGAACTGGCATTAAAACCATGTTTTTAGAATGAAGATATGGGAAGAAAGACACTGACAGTGCAGTCCCATTATGTGTGTATAACAGTCAAGTGTTAAGTGTTTGGGCTCATTGCCCGGAAAATTGACATTTCTTCGGACGATTCGCCCAAGGGGGCGATGAAAAGGAACTAAAAAATGTTGTAATTTAATGTCAAAGATACAAGAAGAATATTTGTTCCACTGTCATACCAGAGGAATACTCTAAAAAACTTTTTTATCATTGAGAGACAAAGGACTAATTTCGAGATTCTTTTAGTACTTCTAGTATTAACTATCTTTTTCTTCTGATGTGCTGGCGTAAAGACGTACTGTATAGTTTCATGTCTATGTGTGTGTTAAATGAAGGTGTTCAATGGTGAAAAATGTGTGTTATAATTTCTGTCAAGATCAAGCCTAAATCCCATACCAATGGAGTACAAATTATTCTGTTAATTCGAGAAGGCGAATTTTAGATGGAGGTGACGATCTCTACGACGGCGCCGCTCAACAATAGAGGTACGTGATCGTGCTCACTACTTTCCTTTGGTGGCCGCTAACATTAATTCCGATGTGTTTTTGTCGAGACATTCAGAACCTGCAGTCTTCCTTTTCGTATAAAAAGAGGAGTCCGATAGAAAAAGAAATATTCTTAAATTTATATAATTGCAATTCTTTTACCTAGGCCACGGGGAATGATAGAACGTACGTGCCTCTACCCTGATTGTGCGTTCTCAATCTCCGAGTGTGTTACGACGTAATTATTGTACGGAAAAAAATTAAGATAGGTCTTTCTCATCAGATCGCAAACACTCGTACGCGAATGTACGTACCCTCTGAATGTGTCTAGTCAGTCGTGCGCATTGTTCTAAAGCTTTTCTGTTAATATTCTGTCGATTGCATCTCAGCAATTAATTTTTGTTCATGGCGCAAATCGCACTTCACGCGAAGTATTTATTACGCAAGTTTCAGGCTCTATTTAATGTCAAAAAAATTCCGAAGTACAGCTGACTAAGCAAACCGCTACAATAATTTCATATTTCTACAACTACAATAACAAAAACAATAACAAAAAAACAGAAAAAACAATAACAGAGAGAGAACGCTACAATATTTTCCCAATATATGTGGTTTCCATAGTTCTTGGAGAAATCACATTTCGTCGGAAGACACAGACTGCCTTTCTTATTTTAAAGTTAATGTTTTCTTCGACGCAATTCTGTATCGTGAAACGGTATCGTCATTCAGAGGCCACCATAATAACAAGTGAAGCAGTATCAGTATGATGCCCATTTCTGACAAAACAACATTTGGATAACACCCTGATGCTGTTCCGATTTCGTCTCGTAACAGTTCACAGTATAAAACGTTTGTGACTGCGTCAAAGTAAATATTATGTGTAAAATATACTGTTTCTGTTTTCCATATACGATTACTGGGTATTAAATATAGACCATACCTGTTTTTTCTGATATCGTTTTAAATAAACTTAGCAAAACAGAAATTCGTTAAACATTCGTATTATAACATTGATTCGTCGCACCTCAGTTTATCCATTTGGTAAATATTTAATTATCTTTTAATGAAATCGTCGTGACCTGTTAGTTATAAGGAGTTTTCACATGCATTACCGATATTCATATCTCCTACTTCATACGTCCGTTTAATAGTTTGTTTATTTACTTGTATGTGCGGAATCACATATACAGAGAATCTCCCTCCTATTTGAACCCATTAGTTGGGTGATACTCTTTCTTAGTTAAGGATAATCATGTGTCTTCTTGTGTTCATTTCTTCAATCAGGTTTATGTGAAGTGCTATTGGCAAGTTACTGAAGTGCTATGTTGTGTATTTTCATGACTTTCTTTTACTGAGTACTGTATCAGTTACTAAACCTGTGTAATGACATACATCTCCTACAAGTGATGTGTGGAAACATTGTAGAAAAGAAATCTTATGACCTGCCACTAAGTGTAAACTCTGCCGATACTTTCTGTAGCTTCCTGGGAACACATCTTTCAGATATATTGAAACAAAGCTCTCTTACTGAACACAACGAAGAAAATAGGAGCGCATTATTGCTGAGCAATAGAAATATCCTGCAAGAACACCTGCACCAGTCAGCCACAGAGCTAATCGTTCAGGCACACTGGAAAATCTCAGGCACGTGAACCCAACGCAACACGTACCACATGACTTTTGTTGCTACGTCCGTTCCAGTAGAGGGAGCTATTTTCATAGGCTGGCAAGACCATCACTTGAAAATGTGTCATAGACTGTGTAGCACACTATTAACAAACCTGCTCTCTTTAAATGGATTACAACAGACGTTTAGGAATTAAACATATTCAAATAAATTGTGCAAAGCAAAGTATACAAACTGTATATAGTTTTATGACGTAAATTTCTTCACTGTTCCAGTAGAGATAAATGGGCTTTCATCTGAAAAAGTGATAGCTATAAAATTTCTGACACATCTTTCAAATTTTTGACAAGTATGTTACTCATGTAACTGAGGATGTTTTATCAGCTATTAGAGTGAAAACAGTTTTCAGCTTCATTCCTTTGGGACAAGACTGAACAAATTTCATTCAGTATAATATGTAATTAAAAAAACTATTACTACTGAGAATTGATAAGAATTATTATTACTTCGCAACAAATAATTTTAATCCGATATTTCTCCTAAGAAAACTTAGTTTAACAAGGTAATTATAAAAATATTCCGCTTTTAAAAGAAGAGTAAATGTTAGAACGTTGTTTTACAAAACTTTGTGAAATATCTTGTAAAACGTGTTTATAAATCAGTAGTGAGAATCGTCTGCAACTGCCAGCGTTTGCTGCTGAGTTCGATGCGCACCACGTTATTTGTGCTTCCCCCTGTTCCCTGGTAGAGGACCATGTACTAAGGGCGGTGGTAACTTTTCCTCAGGGATAGATCAGCTTACACAAAGATCATAGTACTTATACGGGACGAACATGAATAAAACCGAAAAACTGAAGGGATGTATTCCTGACTGGAAATGATCCTATAAATATATGTCCCCAAATGGTGGTGTGCAAGCAACGACAACAAATCGTTCTGGAACAAAATTAAGATCAACAACACATCCACGACACAACAGACGTTCAAAATGGCCTCCATTGGACGCAATGCACCGCGTCCACAAGTCGCATCACAGGTTGTCGCAATCCATCGCACATTCCTGCCTCTCTCCGAACATCGTCACAGGCGTCGTGAACGCGCTGTTGAAGATTGTGGACATCAGGAACTGGTTTGGCAGGCATAACGCTTTTCAGATGCCCATAGAGGTAAAAATCCAGTAGGTTAAGACCGGTGATCTAGCAGGCCATGCTACAGGACCTCCGCGTCCTATCCAACGTCTCGATTGTTGACGTGTCGGCGAACGGTAATGGGGAAGTGGGATGGTGTTCCGTCATGCGGAAACGACACAACCTGTCGTGCTGGCAAAGATAAATTTTCAAGCAGCCCAGGCAGAGGATTCCGCAGGATGTCTAGGTACGTTCATTCGTCAAGGAATTATTCTCGGCTCAAGTTTGTGGTCGCCAAGACTCCCTGCCCAGACACTGTTGCTGAACCGACGCTGATGTGGTGCCTCAACCATTCCTCGAGGATTATCTGTGGTCCAGAGATGATGATTATGCAGACTGAGGATGCCAGTTCTGGTAAAGGTCACTTCATCGGTAAATTGAACTTTTCATAGAAACCCCATAATTTTGATGGTCTGGAGCAAAAAGCATCGACAAAATCCTTCCCTTAAAGTGAAATCGGCTGTTGATTACCTTGGCATTCGTTGCAGATCAAAGGGGTATTAGCGGTTATAATGCAGGATACACGTAATCGAACTTTGGTTTACGTCATGTTGCAGGGTAAGTTGCCTGGAGGTTGTGCCGGAGTTTATCTAAATATCCTGAATCCGTTGTTCCATATCCGGTGTGCACGTAACCAGCCGCATCCCAGGGCGTTTGTCTCTCTGAAAGGACCCATGATCACACAAACGGCCAAAAAGGGCTTGAAATATTGTGTGATGCGGTTGGTGTCTGTGAGGGTAATGGTCTTCGTGTAGCCATGCTGCCTCTAGACCGTTTCCATCTGGTGGGTCGTACACAGACACCATCTCGTCTTGTTGCCGACATGAAGCATTTTGCTGCTTACAGTACGCTATCTCAATCACACAGCCTGCAACACACAAGGAACATACAGCTTTTGGTCAGAGGAACACCCATTCATCAGCGCCATCTACTGTGGCAACGATACGTTTCTGGACACATGTTCTTACGACCCTTTCCTCTCCATTTCCTGTCCCTCCGTCCTGCAGTTTGTCGGTTTTATTAATGTACACCCTATGTAGATGCGATACTATTCTGTCAATATTGAAGCTTCAGCACAACCTTAACGCTGTCGCTTTGACAATCATAATTAGCCCCAATAGAAATAGTACCAAAAGTTAGATACAGATTACAGTGAAACAAAAAGAAATAGAGTATTGATAAAGCAAAAATAGACAGGACAAGTTGTATGTTTATGTGATAGAGCTGTTACGTTACAGAACGGAGGTTCTGATACTGCACCCCATTACGATGAAATGTTTAGAGAGGCAGCACTGGATCATATGTCCCAAGGATATGAAGCAACTCTGCTGTCCTCCGTTAAATAGAACAATCCCAGCATCTGCCATAAGCGGTTTGACGAAATTTAACTATCATTTATTTATTGTAAATCATTCCCTGTAGCCTAGTGTTCTGTGTGTAATACTTTAATACAAAAGGGCTATCTACATTTTCTTCGTTGTATCGTCTAAATACATTGCAGGGAAAAATAGTACACTTTTCTAGCGGTTTCCAATTCACTCAAGATTTATTGTTGCGAAAGTGCACATGGAGTACATGTAACTGTTATATTTGCAAATCAATAGCACAAGCGGTTCTGAGGTGTCAAGTATCGACCCATGCTGAAACAACCGTATTAGAACGTGGTGTAGCCTCCATGGGCGGCAATGCTGGCGCTGGGTCTGGCGTCCGGTCGATTGTACGATAATTAATGCCGCGGCTGCTCGATCCGTTCACTTAGTTCTTGTAAGGTCACCGGTTTTTCTAGTTGGTACTTGACAGATTAGTATTGTTCGGCCTTGACTTAAACTCGGCGAAGTCGGTAGAGCGATGATACTGTGATTAGGTAAGCACGACGTTACAAAAAATAGTGCTGTACTGAACTCTCGACGTGTGCGTGATATTTACTTCCCCAATTGTGACCAGTATTACGCTACTCGTCGTAATTAACTCGTTTGTATTCGATGGTTTAACAGTTGCTATAAAAATATTAATGATAAGTTCAATTTAGTTCCACCGACACCATCCTTCCTATATTTTGGTTGTAATTTCAAATCTCTAATAAGTCGTAACATTACGATTGCTTCTTAACGTCAAAGAGTTTCTATATTTGCGCCGAGCGCTTCAGTCAAATATTATCGCAGCCCGCAAAAGACCACAGTTATGTCTCTAAACAATTTTGTAATTTGGAATCACAAATGCGTAAATTGGCACGAAAGGGTGGTTTATTTCACAATAACAATCACTTCCTAACAAGGCAGTGAGGAAGAAGCTTTCCCAGGTGGTGCTGGTGGTGGTGGTGGTGGGGGGTGGGATCTATAAATTATCTGCTTTAAAACTATTGCCAAGTTCCAGAGTTCATTTGCAATTACGAATGAAGTTAATTGTCTATCACTGTTCAATGCCTAAATAGAGTTGAGTTCTAGTTATCTAATTGAAATGTTCACTTCAGTCCAATATAAGGTAGTCCTCTACCTGAATTCTAAACGATGTTATAGTTGAAGTCTGTGCATCGTTTCACCGCGTCATAGTAGATCGCCATTATCAGTGCTCGAAAAAGAATTTAACCGCGCCTACATATGCGAGTATTCAAACAAGTCTGACAGCTTCGGCTAACTCTCGTAACGTAGTGACAATGGATCATATTTTCCCTAGCCATTACTCACGATTCTCAAAGAGTACTCATACGAAGTATTGTTTGAGATCGTTGGTTCTACTTTGCTAATTTTAATTATAATGATTTTGCGAATTACTCTGATTTTGAGTTTGAATCTTATGAGATTCTATCTTTCTTTTGAAAACCGATAAATTACTATTTATGAGATTCTTGTTTCAATTACTGGCTATTATCCAAATAACAGTGTTAAATGGAACTTTTGTTACTTGTACACTTTTCATGGAATATGGAACTTGTTTGGGGGAAATTTTTTGGGTATTGGTCACTATTTTTTCTTTTTTCAATTTTCGTCCGAGGAAGTGGCATTACATCCTCCCCCCGGTCGATTATCTGTGCTTTCCTTTAATTTACGTCTATGGTCAAAATCTTTTTTGTTTAACAGATTCCCGGTTTCGGTCTTTAATGACCATCATCAGATCTGTTTCATAAAAACAAAGTCCTAAACTACTGCAGCCATAGTGGCATCGTCAAATGTTAAATGCGGAATCAGCACCATCATCGTCAAATACATATAAATCACATCGCATGTATATATATATATATATATATATATATATATATATATATATATATATATATATATATATATATGCCAAGTTACATCTATGACCAAAAGCGTTTTAAAGCTTGATGGCTGAACATTTCTCTGGTCACATCTTTTGTATTTGACAGAATATAACTCCCAGGATGAGGTATTTTTGTTATCCTGAAAGGACCCTCGTAATTTAGTTCCCACTTCTTATTTAGTAGTTTTATAGCCGATGACTTCGGATGAGATCTTAGAATAATGTTATCTCCTACTCGGTATTCAATAGATTTTATTATGTACTTATCATAATATGCTTTTCTCAAATGAGAGTAGTGCGTACTTGATTATAGCGTGTAGTTTTGTGTACTGGTATAATTTCATTTAATTTAGGTAAATCCTCATTCCATTGGTTAAACTGACAATACCCAAAGACAACATCATAAGGAGGAAACCCCTTGGATGAGTGTGGTAAATGATTAGATACGTTTTCAAATTGATGCAAATACTCAATCTGACGATAGTATTGGTGAGAAGTATACATCCTCACAAACAACTCACGAAACACTCGTTCAGTGGGGCTACTCTATGAGTTAAACCTGGCAATCGGGATGTGGCCAATACATTTCCCATGTAGACACTCCTTCCAAGCCCTACACGGGAAGTAGGAGTAAGGTTTTCGGTTTTCCAACTTGGACAACGTACTTTTCTTTCAAGATTCTCACCATGGGTTTCACTCTTACAAATCTCAGTGGGTATACCTTCACTAGCTTAGCAAATAGATCAGAAAATACTAGCACGTATATGAAGCTATCTTTGGAGGTTGGTAAAGGACCCATAACATCACATGACACAAGGTTAAGAACACCATGTTCTACTGTGGGTCGAAGCTCGGTTTTAGTAGAAGAATTGATTGGCTTCGCTTACTGACAGATCATACAAGTTCTCAATACTTGATGCGCAAAAAGTTTCAGGTTAGGATGATAGGCATAAGCTGCTATTAACCTAACACAATTACCAGCACTGGCGTGACCCCACGATAAATGTGTGTGTCAAAGAAACTTTATTACACAACCAGAAGGAATACAAAATTTGCATTGACGAAATAAATCCTTATTTTTATAAAATAAAACCTTATTATGAAAGCAAAATTTGTTATGTTTAGGACTCTCCTTATCGTCATAAAGTGATCGTCTAATTAATTTCCATTTAGAATTTTGCTCTTGTAAATCAACAATATTCTTACTCATGAAATTTACATCATTTTCATACAAAGTATGTCGAATCAACATGACACGAAAGTTATCGGTTCTATTCGCGACTACAACCGTTCTTGCGACTCTACGCGGTAGTCTAGACAGTTCGTCTGCTATTAAATTGCCTCTGCCACGAATGTGCCTTATCTCTAATAAACATTCCTGCAATAGCAAGACCCACCGAGTTAATCGGACGTGCCATAACCTATGAGTCATTAAAAAAGTTACTGTTTGATGGTCAGAATATCATAAATTTTTTCAACGACCACACTAAGGCTGAAACTTCCAGATCTGTAGTGGTATACATTCTTTCACAACTGGTGAGCGTGCGACTTGCGAAGCTTATAATTTTAATGTTATTAATATCTTCAGGAATATCCATTTTAAACAATGATGCCCCCAGACCCGTGTCTGAAGCGTCAGTGGCTACATAATATTGCTTACCCATCTGAGGATGAGGTAGTATTTGGGCATTTAATAACGCGTGTCTTTTCAAATGTTTTGCAACATCCAGGTGTCCAATGTCACGAAGTGTTTTTCCGTAACAAATTTAACGAACAGTCCTGGTTCAGTACCTAATCTGTCAGAAATTTTCTAAAAAAAAAAGATACTAGTCCAAGAAATGATTTTAATTGCTTACGGTTACCAGGGCATGGGCACTCACTTATTGCTTTTAATTTCTTAGGATTTGGTGTTGTTGTGGTTGGCAGGAGAGCCAACACCGTGTTACTAGAGGAGGCCGAAAGACACGCGTTTTAGCTCACGCAGGCTGGCGTGAGGTCTGGAACAGGACAAGGAAATTAGAATTTAGAAAAAAGGACGTAGCTGGTGGAATACTTAACTTTAATCCATTAATGAAGAACGTCGGTCTTGACGGTACATGATTCACAATATCAATAGTAACTGATAATGGCGCCTTGCTAGGTCGTAGCAAATGACGTAGCTGAAGGCTGTCCTAAACTATCGTCTCGGCAAATGAGAACGTAAGTAGGCAGTGAACCATCGCTAGCAAAGTCGGCTGTAAAACTGGTGCGAGTGCTAGGAAGTCTCTCTAGACCTGCCGTGTGGCGGCGCTCGGTCTGCAATCACTGACAATGGCGACACGCGGGTCCGACGTATACTACCGGACCGCAGCCGATTTAAAGGCTACCACCTAGCAAGTGTGGTGTCTGGCGGTGACACCACAGGTGTTATGCCCAAAGGAGAGATAATATGGCCAAGAAGTTTGACTCTCTCATTCCCGAACTCAGATTTGGAAACGTTCACCATTACTCCATAATTTTGAAACCTACAAAAAACTCGTCGTAACAACTCCATGTGACGCTCTCATGTATCAGTAGCCACTAGGACATCATCAACATACAATCTCACTTCATTCACCAAGTACGGGCTCAACACTGTATCGAGTACGGAAATAAAAACTCCACCACTGATATTTAAACCAAATGGCTTAACTTTAAAATGATAACTCTTACCCGTAAATATAAAAACTTTATACTCCCTAGATTCTTCATCTAAGGGGATCTGCCAATAGGAACTACGGAGGTCGACGGAGGATAGGTAGTTTACACCATAGAAACGCTGTAACAATTCATCTAGTTTTTCTGGCCTGGTTTGGACAGGTATTAAGATTTTATTAGTATTCCTGGCGTCGAGTGCCGATCTTACGTCTCCATTAGGATTTGCTACTGCTAAGAGTGGACTCCCCCCCATGAACCATGGACCTTGCCGTTGGTGGGGAGGCTTGCGTGCCTCAGCGATACAGATAGTCGTACCGTAGGAGCGACCACAACGGAGGGGTATCTGTTGAGAGGCCAGTAGTTGCAAGGGCAACAGTCTGGATGATTGACTGATCTGGCCTTGTAACAATAACCGAAACGGCCTTGCCGTGCCGGTACTGCGAACGGCTGAAAGCAAGGGGAAACTACAGCCGTAATTTTTCCCGAGGGCATGCAGCTTTACTGTATGATTACATGATGATGACGTCCTCTTGGGTAAAATATTCCGGAGGTAAAATAGTCCCCCATTCGGATCTCCGGGAGGGGACTACTCAAGAGGATGTCGTTATCAGGAGAAAGAAAACTGGCGTTCTACGGATCGGAGCGTGGAATGTCAGATCCCTTAATCGGGCAGGTAGGTTAGAAAATTTAAAAAGGGAAATGGATAGGTTGAAGTTAGATATTGTGGGAATTAGTGAAGTTCGGTGGCAGGAGGAACAAGACTTCTGGTCAGGTGACTACAGGGTTATAAACACAAAATCAAATAGGGGTAATGCAGGAGTAGGTTTAATAATGAATAGGAAAATAGGAATGCGGGTAAGCTACTACAAACAGCATAGTGAACGCATTATTGTGGCCAAGATAGATACGAAGCCCACACTTACTACAGTAGTACAAGTTTATATGCCAACTAGCTCTGCAGATGACGAAGAAATTGAAGAAATGTATGACGAAATAAAAGAAATTATTCAGATTGTGAAGGGAGACGAAAATTTAATAGTCATGGGTGACTGAAATTCGAGTGTAGGAAAAGGGAGAGAAGGAAACATAGTAGGTGAATATGGATTGGGGGACAGAAATGAAAGAGGAAGCCGCCTGGTAGAATTTTGCACAGAGCACAACATAATCGTAACTAACACTTGGTTTAAGAATCATGAAAGAAGGTTGTATACATGGAAGAACCCTGGAGATACTAAAAGGTATCAGATAGATTATATAATGGTAAGACAGAGATTTAGGAACCAGGTTTCAAATTGTAAGACATTTACAGGGGAAGATGTGGACTCTGACCACAATCTATTGGCTATGACCTGTAGATTAAAACTGAAGAAACTGCAAAAAGGTGGGAATTTAAGGAGATGGGACCTGGATAAACTGAAAGAACCAGAGGTTGTACAGAGATTCAGGGAGAGCATAAGGGAGCAATTGACAGGAATGGGGGAAATAAATACAGTAGAAGAAGAATGGGTAGCTTTGAGGGATGAAGTAGTGAAGGCAGCAGAGGATCAAGTAGGTAAAAAGACGAGGGCTAGTAGAAATCCTTGGGTAACAGAAGAAATATTGAATTTAATTGATGAAAGGAGAAAATATAAAAATGCAGTAAGTGAAACAGGCAAAAAAGGAATACAAACGTCTCAAAAATGAGATCGACAGGAAGTGCAAAATGGCTAAGCAGGGATGGCTAGAGGACCAATGTAAGGATGTAGAGGCCTATCTCATTAGGGGTAAGATAGATACCGCCTACAGGAAAATTAAAGAGACCTTTGGAGATAAGAGAACGACTTGTATGAATATCAAGAGCTCAGATGGAAACCCAGTTCTAAGCAAAGAAGGGAAAGCAGAAAGGTGGAAGGAGTATATAGAGGGTCTATACGAGGACGATGTACTTGAGGACAATATTATGGAAATGGAAGAGGATGTAGATGAAGATGAAATGGGAGATATGATACTGCGTGAAGAGTTTGACAGAGCACTGAAAGACCTGAGTCGAAACAAAGCCCCCGGAGTAGACAATATTCCATTGGAACTACTGACGGCCGTGGGAGAGCCAGTCCTGACAAAACTCTACCATCTGGTGAGGAAGATGTATGAGACAGGCGAAATACCCTCAGACTTCAAGAAGAATATAATAATTCCAATCCCAAAGAAAGCAGGTGTTGACAGATGTGAAAATTACCGAACTATCAGTTTAATAAGTCACAGCTGCAATATACTAACGCGAATTCTTTACAGACGAATGGAAAAACTAGTAGAAGCCAACCTCGGGGAAGATCAGTTTGGATTCCGTAGAAACACTGGAACACGTGAGGCAATACTGACCTTACGACTTATCTTAGAAGAAAGATTAAGGAAAGGCAAACCTACGTTTCTAGCATTTGTAGACTTAGAGAAAGCTTTTGACAATGTTGACTGGAATACTCTCTTTCAAATTCTAAAGGTGGCAGGGGTAAAATACAGGGAGCGAAAGGCTATTTACAATTTGTACAGAAACCAGATGGCAGTTATAAGAGTCGAGGGACATGAAAGGGAAGCAGTGGTTGGGAAGGGAGTAAGACAGGGTTGTAGCCTCTCCCCGATGTTGTTCAATCTGTATATTGAGCAAGCAGTAAAGGAAACAAAAGAAAAATTCGGAGTAGGTATTAAAATTCATGGAGAAGAAATAAAAACTTTGAGGTTCGCCGATTACATTGTAATTCTGTCAGAGACAGCAAAGGACCTGGAAGAGCAGTTGAATGGAATGGACAGTGTCTTGAAAGGAGGATATAAGATGAACATCAACAAAAGCAAAACAAGGATAATGGAATGTAGCCTAATTAAGTCGGGTGATGCTGAGGGAATCAGATTAGGAAATGAGGCACTTAAAGTAGTAAAGGAGTTTTGCTATTTGGGGAGCAAAATAACTGATGATGGTCGAAGTAGAGAGGATATAAAATGTAGGCTGGCAATGGCAAGGAAAGCGTTTCTGAAGAAGAGAAATTTGTTAACATCCAGTATTGATTTAAGTGTCAGGAAGTCATTTCTGAAAGTATTCGTTTGGAGTGTAGCCATGTATGGAAGTGAAACATGGACGATAAATAGTTTGGACAAGAAGAGAATAGAAGCTTTCGAAATGTGGTGCTACAGAAGAATGCTGAAGATTAGATGGGTAGATCACATAACTAATGAGGAAGTGTTGAATAGGATTGGGGAGAAGAGAAGATTGTGGCACAACTTGACCAGAAGAAGGGATCAGTTGGTAAGACATGTTCTGAGGCATCAAGGGATCACCAATTTAGTATTGGAAGGCAGCGTGGAGGGTAAAAATCGTAGAGGGAGACCAAGAGATGAATACACTAAGCAGATTCAGAAGGATGTAGGTTGCAGTAGGTACTGGGAGATGAAAAAGCTTGCACAGGAGAGCTGCATCAAACCAGTCTCAGGACTGAAGACCACAACAACAACAACAACAACAAGAGTGGACTACTGTATTCCGAGTTGGATGGTTCAATGATACCCCATTCCAATATCCGTTGAATTTCTAGCCTAACAGCTTCACGTTTTGACCAGGGTATAGAGTAGGCTGTCTTACATTAAGTGTCATGAGGTCTCACACGCATTCTATATTTAAATGCTCTAATCACACGAGGGTTAATATCAAAAACTGCAGCATAATCATGTAACAACTCTGATAGTTCCTGTCGCTGTACGCTAAACAAACATTCCGATTCACTTATTTTAAGTTGTATAATCTGTTGAAGATCTGGACTGGGACTAGCTACTGACAAGTTCTTGGTGCCATATGATTTTATCTTACTGTAATTACATACTACTGATAGATTCTGACAATATTTAGCAGGAACCCTCATTTCTTTCAATAGAGACAGTTCAACAACTCCATTGACTGTGTATAAAATACATACGCTCATTTTTATATCGATGACTGCCCGGTTGCTGGCCAAATAATCCTACCCCCAAATGCATGGTACGGATAAATTCTTATTAATCAGGTAGGTGCTTATAAGCCTTTCCTTCTGAGTACATAGTTCCACCATAACTTAAGCTTCAATGGGTTTAACCGAAGCGCCAAGAGCACCGGAAACAGTACATCCCGTCACTGGAAAAAAGGGTACATTCTCTACTCTATTAATACAATTGAATAAATCGAATGACATCACATTTGTCGTAACCCCTGTGTATATCAGTACATTTACAGGTATTCCATTTATCTTACCAACTATCACAGCTTGAACATGTTCCTTCGGTTCCAAACGCTGCATAGTTGCCTCGCTCATCAATTCATCTCTAAAGTCTACCCCTGCATTATATCTTAGCAATCCTACACAATGATTGTCGTGGCCTCCATTGCTCGTACCAGCCACCCCCGGAAGTCTAGGACTGACTGGCCCTAGTTTGTTGGATTCACAGACTTACCACTTGGTTCTTCAAAAATCTCTACAACTTGCACATTGTGATTTTGGGAATTATACATAGGATTTCGGACCTCGGTTGCTCTATTGCATAGGGGAATAGCCGCAGAAGCGTTCTGACACGAAGAATTTGATATATTACCTGAGTTCATTTGGTTAATCCAAAGAGAATGTGTCGGAACCCATTGGAACGACTGATTCTGATTTCCGCTATTATTCGGTTCTTGATTTATATACGGTCTACTGCCATTAAATTTTCTTTTCCGATTCTGTGTATTAGATCCATTAAAACGTGGACCGTTCACCTCTGGTGAAGCCGGTCCCTGATTATTCTTATTTCTATTGTTTTACTTACTATTATTCTGATCATGGCAATTTTGGTTGTTCAACTTAGGTCTATACTGTTGATCTCTATTATCAGTTTTCCACCGATTGTTGTTATTATACTGCGAATGATTACCATTATTGTAATTAATACTATTACCATTCTTATAGTGCATTTCTCGGTTATTTAACTCACGGAATTCCTGCTGTATAATGTCAATTGAGTCTATTGTAGCTAGAAATTGTTCAAAGTCATCATCCAGAGCATGAACTAACATCTCACGGATATTAATTGGGAGCCTTGTCTTCAATATACGAATAACCTCGCTATGTGATATCGGTTCCTTCCAATACCGACTTTTATTCATATATTTCTCAAAGTATGAACGTAAGGTTCCCTTTTTGGATAGTAAAACTCGGGATTGTATGCATCTTTTCGCAAACGTTCCTGTTTACTAATGGACCAATACTTAGCTAAAAACAGTTTTTCAAATTCATGACTGATTTGACAAGTTACACTAATCTCGCTGCCCGGAGCGATGCCTCTCCGACCATTTTAGAGACTATGGACTGGATCTTACCATATTCCGTCCACACCTTGGGGAATATTCTCTTAAAACTATTGATAAAGATCTTAGGATGAATAGTATTCATTTTAGACAAGAATATCGGTAATTTTCTGCTTTTAAAGATACTATTTTCGACTTTAATCGAGGGCAATGCAGTTCGTTGAGTAAACGATTCTTATTCGGGCAAAGATCGATCCTCACTATTGACTCGCACTGCTTTAGATTCGTGACATAAACTTTTTTCTGGGCAAACGTTACAGTGTTGACTTTGAAAGGGTACAGTACAGCCCGACATTGAAAATGGGTACAACATACTTCATTATTCTTGTCAGAACAACACATTTCTTGTAAAAATAACTCAGTTTCATTTAATACAGTAAAGCCGGATACCAGTGTGGGAAAGAATGACAATTTATTTATTTAATTGATCACATGTGCACTCCCACAAAATAAATCCCTACATCCAGTTTGGTGAGATCTGTGAAATGAATGAATGTATGGTCGTCTGCTAACCGCAGATAGTGAATGTGAATATATGATCATCTTTGAGACGGTACTTGGGTCACCTTTGGTGGGACCAAAGAGATGAAATTTACCTGAGCTTTGAGTGCCTGAAATGTGGCTGACCAATACGGTAGCAAGGTGCTCCCCCACTTCGGCAGAGGTGCGAGAGGACCTGAAGAACGGCTATGTTTCAGCACTCTGCCGCTGGATCTTGTGTTGGTAAGACCTGTTTTAGGTGTGCTCCGTAAAGACAAAAGAGTGGAGACATGGTATGCATGTGGAATATTTAAGAGTAGTTTGAAATAATAATTTCTCTATTTCAGGAACTTTTGTGGGGAGAATTAAATGTCAGGCAGGTAATATTAATGGGATCGCAGTAATCTTCTGAAGTGACCAACAGTCACAATGAAACCACATGTAGCAATAAACTGAAATACTTCCGTGTGCTTAAGTTAAGCTGAGTTACTAGCGTGTGTACTATAAGTTGAAATATTTAAGAAATGGCGTGTGCAGGACTTGAAATTAGAGACTGTGTGAGTCTCAATCTGTGCATGAGACAAAGAATAAAGAGAAGTACTCGTGTCTATGGTATCAGTTGAGGACTCCTGTGTGTGATGAATATGTTCTTAATATTACTTTGCGTGTTATGTTTCCGTGTGACGCTTGATTCAGACTATAATACTCTGAGAGAGAAGCAAGTTGAGTCAGCCGTCTATCCAGCAACGCCACTTGGCTTGCATTGCACAGGAAGACGTGCATATATCCTCCAGAGTTCATAGTAGGAAAGAAGAATTACGAAGTGGGGCAGTGTCGTGTGAAACTGGGATAAACACTAATTGAAGTGGGAAAGCTGAAAGTGATAATGTTGTGACTATTCCTTGTGTTGTATTCCATGTTGTAGTGTGGTGTATGTCACGAAATTTAAGTAAGTGTGGTTTGCATGGGAGAGTGGCAAGGTTGTTTCAAAGGTAGTGGGTTATGCATGTTCCTTTTGTACCGCTCGGTCTGGAGGAAAGTTTCGTGATGATGGTTGTGAGAGTCGAAGTGTGAGATGTAGCAAAAGATCCACCATCCTATCCAGAAAGTGCACTGTAGCATTAAATAATTACGAGACCATAAGATAGAGAATCACCAATGTAAAGCCATGACCACTGGGCGGAATTTCTCATGTGTTATTGTTGTAGGTTATAGAATTTGTGTGTTTAGGTTATAGATTTTATCGGAATAAATAAGATAGTGAAAAGAAAAAGATCGGTGGCCTTTTCCTTCGAATTGTATGTTGTCATGATATTCAGAATTTATAATGTGTGCGTCATCCATATTCAGTGCGATGGCTACGTGTTGATCAAAGCCGTTAAATAAGAAAGAAAATGTGGTATTGCCAGTGCGTAGTGAACAGTCAGAGTTCTGTAAATTACTGATAGTCAGACGTGCGTTTCCGTTGCGTAATATTCATACAGGAGGATAATTTGTGACTTAATTGTGAGTACGAGAGTTCATGTTACTCGATAAATAAGAATGAATCCACTCGCTTGGCAGACCAATCATCTTGCAGGCCTGACTGCTTGATGCCACAGTATGAGCAAGGCATGTGGGTGCCTCTCATAATTTCGACCCTGCCAGGATTTTGCTGTTGGGGTTTGCTGTTAAGATTTTTTTTTATGGAATGTATTGTGATAGCGCTAAGAAGTAAAATTTTTTTGTCTGCAATTTCTTTTTGGATTGGTGAGGATCTTTTATTTTTTTAGGTAATTAATTGCTATATCGTCCAAGGCTGGACGATCGTTGCATAATTTTTATTGCGTAATGTCCGTAGTAACTAAGTCGCAGTCGAAAAGTGTAGTCACCATGGAGAATAGTGATTCTGGGGTGAACGTAGCAGTGCAGCAGGAAGTAGGTGTCGACCTTGGGTTAATGAGCGAGAACGGCAAACACTCTGAAGGTGCTGAACTGTTCAGCGGACCGCGGCTAGGTGATCCTATAAGCGGCGGGCTTTGTCCACAATCGGGGGCTTTTCCCGACGACGCGGTCGAGCCGGGACTAGGTCAGGTATGCAGTGAAAGTGTACCTTTAGCGAAGCTATGGTTTCTCTGGCGAACGAGGTGAGCGCAGCGACAGTAGCAAATGACAATGTGCTTCTGCAGTTTTTACAGAGGATGGATAAAGATAATAAAGAGAGAGATAGGGAAACTAAGGAAAGATTGGAAGCGATGGATTAATATAGTAAGGAAAGATTGGAAGAGATGGATAAAGATAGTAAGGAAAGATTGGAAGAGATGGATAAAGATAGTAAGGAAAGATTGGAAGCGATAGATAAAGATAGTAAGGAAAGATTGGAGGCAATGGATAAGGGAAATAAACAGGCAATGAGGAAGCTACTCTCAGTTATCAATGAGCGTCTGCCCGTAGTTAATAATCGGTTAGATGAGGGGGAGAAGAATCTGGATGCATTGAAGCAAGTATGTGACGCCGTGAAAGAAAAAAGCGAATAATTTGGAGGTACGAATATTTGTAATAGAGAGTGATACTACAGAACGTACGGACGTGTTGCCGGATGAGCGAATCAAAGAGGTAGTGGTCAGAATGAATCCGATTAGTGCAGCTGTAGAAAAGATCGGTATAAGAGGCGAGACAGGCTCTGGCAGTACGCAGCGAGAGGTTTATGCCAACCAGGGGCAGATACAATCACTATTACAGCTTAAAGAGGCGCAATTAGAAATAAGTAGGAAACATAGGGAAGAACTAGCACAGTTGCAATTAGCGTGCAGTAGCGAAGGTGACACACCACCAGGTAGGTTGCAGAGGGAGAGTGAGATAAATTCAAAACACGAAAATAAGCAGAAAGAGGAAGACGAATTCAGAGAGTCAGAAGAACGGTTGTGTCGGATAAAACAGGTGGCAAACCCAACTGGGTATAGTCCAAGGCTGCCTCAATTTCAAGATTCATTACCTTCATCGTGGGGACTGCTTCTCAAAATGAAGATTGTGTGTAACCATTTGAGGGACGAGGCTAAAGCGAAAATTCAGGAAGTTATTAAAGACTGTAGTAGCTACAAGAAATTTTGTGACAAGTTTTTGAATGAATTCTGGTCGAAAAGTAAGCTGGACCAGCTTAAGCAAAGCATATTGCTTATGCCAAATTATGACGAAGGTGGTATAAGAGATCCAGTGGTGTGCTATCAGGAAATGCTGAGACGAAATAGGTATTTGGAGGTGTCATACGAACCTGGGGAGCTCATTAGGACCTTTATAACGAAGTTGCCAGTGAAACTGCGCAGAGATATAGTGATAACAGGCAGAGGCTTAGACGATTCTGCGTCATTTCAGCACTTGTTACAGGAACTTGGTAATGAGAGCAATATCGTAAACGTAGATACGACTCATAGGTCAGACAGAGTCGAGGATAGGAACAGCAGAAACTATCAGAATGACAGGAGAGCATGGAAACCTGGCATTTCTTTCTTTTCGTAATAGATTGATGGATCCAACATATCAACATATCAGCCCTTAGCACGTTGCCTTAGAACACTTGCCACTGACTCTGGTGGCGGCATGTGCGTCACATGACAGGAACATGTTGTCGACCCACCTAACTTGTACACATGGCGAATGGGTAAAAAGATTCTTCTATCTCGCCCGATTTAGGTTTTCTTGTGGATGTGATAATCACTCCCAAGAAAGTGATGAAAACATAAGAGTTTGTCACATGAACTGCAACGAATGAATGCAACAGTTTCACAGTCGCACAGTTTTCCCTGTAATCTGTCAAAACATACGTATTAAACGTTTTCAAATTTTTCCGTTTACGTGTAGCGTCCCCAAACAACGGCGCAGTTACCTCGCATCGGACGGACGGACAGAAATAATAATCTGAAAATAAAAACTTAAACTTCTCATTTGAAGGGAAGACTTGAATCAAGGACCTCTCGTTCCGCAGCTGCTCACGCTAACCACGGTACCACGGCGCTCTTGAGCTCACTTTATCCTTTTGTTGCCTATGTTGCGCATGGACTACTCAGTTTCTATATTTTGCTTATTTTTTTCATAGTTCCACACAACTTCTTCCTGTATTCTCGATTGATCTGTATTCAGTTTTTGAAGGCCTATCCACTGTGCCAACTTATAACTAAACCTGAGGGGGTCCGATGGGGAGGTTCCCTTGTAAGTACAAGATTCTTGTTTCTGTTACTGGTTATTATCCAAATAATAGTGTTAAATGGAACTTTGGTTACTTGTTCACTTTTCATGGAATTTGGTACTTGTTTTGGGGAAATTTTTGGGATATTGTTTGCCATTTTTTCTTTTTTCGGTTTTCGTCCGGGGAAGTGAAATTACGTTCTGTAAAATTATTGGTTGACAAATCACACGAGTCACATTGTATCCCACACGTGCTCGGTTCGAGACAAGTCTGGAGATCGTGCTGGCCAAGGGAGTTGCTGCACGCCTTGCAGAGCACGTTGAGTTTCAAAGACAGTGTGTGACCGAGCATTCTGCTAATAATACATCACCTTCTTGTTGCAATAACGGTAAAAGGACGGGTCTGACAAGATTCTGCACTTACCGAGCGGTGATCAGCTTCCCCTCCGGAACGAGACCGTAACACCTGTGGTGGCTCCAGTGTGTCTTCGACGAATGCACTCTACAAGACAGCACTCAGGTCTACATCGTATGTACAAACCACCATCACTTGCGAGCAGGTAGAATCGGTCAAGACCACAGCGCGGCATTCCATCTTTGAAGTGTTCCTTTGACGGCACCAGTTGAGCTCTGCATGTCGAAGCTGAGGCGTGAGCGGAAGACAGGCTAGTGGCGTGCATGTCTGTAGTCCCACTACTAATAACCGGTTCACAACAGTACATGTTGGCACACCTTTGCTTGCAAGCCATCCTATGTGTGCTGTGAGTAGTATGGAAATGGGCATCCGTTCACACTTTTGATATCAAACTGATATGCAAATTAATTGATAAATTAATAATCCCACATGCTCCATCCCCAGATGACGTCATGTGTTTTCCCCAGCCAGCACATCTGTCCCACCCACTCTCACTCCCTACCCCTTCCCAAACCCTACCTACCCTATTGGCAGGAATCTCGAATTTTGGCGGAAACTCTGAATTTCCCCATTAAAATTCAATTGTTAGTTCAGAGGATGTGTTATTAACGGAAACTGTTCAAAACGGAAAGAATTCATATGAAGGGATATCTGGGAACTATGCACCTCAGAGAACATAATTTGCACTTTGTAGAATAGGGCTACTCTTATTTAAACTCTGATCACATCGCCATTGTGATGATCCATGGTGTGCAAACAGGTGCTATACAAGGCGCTCGTAATCGCATACAGCATGCTGTACCAAGCAGTCGTGGCTGTTTTGCTTGGAGTGTCGCTAGCACAGTGTCATGTAGCTGAATGAGGAGTCATGTGTGATGTCCGGCTTGTGCCGCTTGGCACAGTATCTGGTGGCCCACAACAGAACCATGGGACCCACCTACAGGCATGCAACATTAGGGTTAGCCACACACACTGGGCTTCCTCCCCCACCCACCCCACACTTCCACAGAGAGCAACCTGCCCACCCACACTAGGCCGTCTTCAGCCTCATTGCATTCCGCTACCACTCAGTGCTACATGGGGCTTACAGCTGTCCTGTGGCTGTCATTTATACGTCGTCATTTATACAGCACTACACCAGTAAGTGGGCAAGAGTTAATCACACGGCATATACGATTCGCACAGCTATTGGTCCAGATTTAGTTATCTCATTCTGATTAGAACAGTCTATTATAATGATTGGTGCCAGCTCCTTGAATTTCCGTGAACTCAGAAGGCATCATTGCTCTTCAACATGTTCATAGTGAAAAGCACGGAACCTTGCATACATGTCAAATGCTAGACAGTATACAACCTGGTGCCACTGTAGCAGTAAATTGTCACACAGAGAGAATTCTGAATTCAAGTATCTTCTGGCATTAGTTAAATTACAGTTGTCAAATAAGGTGGAATCATTTGCTAAATTCCCCCTTCTGTTTGTCTGAGATTCAAGTATGATGACTCTCAGTGTCTTCAACTACACGTAGGTTTCATTAGCCCACGTTTATCTGCTCGCTGTCGATAGCATTGTATACTCACAAACCTCTCATGAACGGGAAGTTAATGGCAGATATGTACGGGTATTCAGAACATTGAAAGCTTCAAACCTTCCTCATCTGTCACAGTGATGTGTAATTTTATTGATGACGGTCTGATTCTCCTCTTGAGCTCCTTGAATGTATGAGTTGCTGTCCGTTGCACTCCGTACCAGAATACGTTCCTGTTTAGCCTTCATAATGCATGCCCTCAAAATAGCCCATAACCATTTATAGAGATATGCATATAAACCAGCGGTACTCTTCTGCCCACAGGCTCGCCTATGAACCATCCTGCATTTTCTAAGCCATTCATATCCGACGGTGATGGTGAAACATATGTTTTAACGTTTGATGATATGCCAACATTACGTGTACGCTCAATCTCTACCCATTAAGTTCATATCGTATTTCCTGGAATAGGAATGCCAAAGCATTACGCATAATCTTTGATCCACTATATGACTACTATCCTTTTTCTTAAATCATCCATCCAGATATATGAAACTCTTGGATGGAAGAATTAAAGCGTTTTGTTGCTGGATGATCGTCCTAATTTCGTCGTTCTTGTTAAACGTCGTTGAAGCATAGGGTTCATGCGAGAAGTATTCCTGGAGTATGATTCGCTCATTACATTCCACTGGGTGAGATACACTGAGTGACGACGTCATTGCGATGTTTCAAGCCTACTGATTTAAGAAACTCCTAGTTCGTATGTGTTATTACCTTGTGGTTCTGCTGCGAAGTGCTGTGCAATCCCCTATGTGCGCTGGTTTTATACCGTACTCCCGTCCTGTCTTTGATGTAGTCATACAACGAGTTCCTCACCACGAAAATCAACAAGTTGGTTATTCTGGTCCACAATACGCAGATCCAGGCAGTCTAGTGTCTTGATCTCACTCGAAGGTATATAGCAATAGTAGGAGTCTGAACAGTCTTATACCTTGTTCCAACTGACGGGAAGAATACGTAAATTGAATGAACGAACTATCGTTCAGGTATGAGTTACACTCAACACGGGTTATACTGCCAGGGAGGGTATGCAGTGTCTGATCAAATTTGTAAAGTTTACTGGAATCCAGCTTCAAAACATGTCGCATTGTGAAACCAAGTAGTGGGCCTATTAAAATTTTTTGCTTAAAGTCCTTATTTCACAGTTAAGTGTACTGATGTTTTCACAGAGCTCAATCCCTTTTCCAGACTGTTTTAAAACTACGTTCAAACCGTCAAAATCGTATGCACTACTTTCAGTTTCCACACTTTTGTTTTTACCAATAATTTCCAGGTGCAGTTTATTGTTAGTCTCTGTGACATTCTGAATGGTGTTTTATGTCTCCAATCAGCGAGATGCTCCAATCTCCAATTCTGAAATCAACTCGTAGGAAGTAATTCGTACGTAATATGGACGGTCGTTCTTTGAAATTGAGAGAGTACGATATTGCATCTAAACATCAATTGGTGAATGGATGCTTAATGCCCGTCAGGAGGAACATGATGCATAGATGACCACACAGGAATGTATTAAAGTTTTGGTAGCGTCGAAAATTGCAGAACACATGTCTTCTGTGTGTCAAGTTTGGCCGGCCGGAGTGGCTGAGAGGATCAAGGCGCTTCAGTGTGGAACCGCGCGATCGCTACGGTCGCAGGTTCGAATCCTGCCTTGGGCATGGACGTGTGTGGTGTCCTTAAGGTTAGTTAGGTTTTAGTAGTTCTAAGTTCTAGGGGACTGATGACCTCCGATGTTAAGACCCATAGTGCTCAGAGCCATTTGAACAATTTGATTCTGTCAAGTTTCGTTGTAATTCTTCTGGGGTGGCAGGTCGCAGAATGAGTCGAAAGAGTAGGTGTTATTTGTATTTCTTCTTTTGACATTTGTTACCCAGTGAGTTCCAGTCCTCCTGCTACATCTAGCTTCACAATTCTGCATTCTCCTGTCTTCCATATAGTCGTCATTAATGCATTCTGCGTAGACACACCTCAGAATCTCTGATTGTTGAA
Organism: Schistocerca piceifrons; assembly: GCF_021461385.2. Classification (NCBI taxonomy): domain Eukaryota; kingdom Metazoa; phylum Arthropoda; class Insecta; order Orthoptera; family Acrididae; genus Schistocerca; species Schistocerca piceifrons. The sequence continues at coordinate 1,069,505,125 of NC_060139.1, forward strand.
TTTCTTCTTAACGGACTTAAGCAGATCTGTATTTGTAAGCTCCCAGTGTGGTAGGACTGGTAGTGGGCTTTTTGTTTATGGAGAGACCTATCCCTTTCTTTTACGGTTTCAAGTATAATCTTTTTCCGATGCCTGCTGCCTCCATCATGCGGCTATGTTTTCGTGCCTCCTGCAGTTGCTCCTGAAGTGTTGTGCATTCTTGACTGTCCCGGCAGTAGCCGCCGCACACCGAGTCAGTGAACCCACGGCTGAGAGACGGGATATGGCTGGAATGAAGATGAGGGTAATCCAACCCGATATCTTGGGATTTGGTAGAACCGTGGGTGTTTTAATCGATCTTCTAATTCTCGTTGCTTTCTGCTTCACGGCGCTTAGTTGCATGCATCGCCGTTATTATGCAGTATTTCATGCACCCTTTGGTTGTAATCTTCTTCCTTAGTGCCCGACGTGCAGCGCTCATAACATGGCTGAACGTCTTCACATCCAGTCACAATTTTACGACGCATGGTTCTTTTCAAAGGGAAATGCTGCAATGCGTTGCCCTGTATCAGTATCCTTTCTCGCACGTATTTCCTTAGCTTTATCAGCTAAAATTCGATCGGCGGTGTGACAATCTTTATTTCATGCGTATGCGATGTCGTGTTCCATACACGCTCGTCGAGCAGATTTATTCCCTTAACATAGAGTGTCAATCGGTTTGGAACTTTTGCGCCGGGTCCACAGTAGTCGTATCCAGGAATGTGTAAATCGACTGGTAGTGTGCAGAGAATACCACCTACTCCTCCAATGTGTCTCCTGTCACTGAGGTGCTTGTGGCCAGCGCACTAACAAATCACAAAAGTCGATCCAGCTGTTTTGTGATGCAGGAAAACCAAGCTACTTTACAAACGCTCTGTTCCTTTGACGCCGTATGATCCTCTCTACAAAATACACGTCTGGTTCCGAGCTCTTGTGTAACTCTTCTGTGTAAAGGCAGTCAGCTATTTCAGTGTCACTGCTGTTCTTTAAGAGGTAGCTTCCAGGATTCGTTGTGAACTGTGAATATCTCGGCTGACCAGTTTGGCTTGTATGACTTCTCAAATATCTTGTGCTTTGAAATACGTACCAAATCACGTACATTAAATTGATGTTTGCGTTGATCTAGTACATTAATGCTACTGTACACAGTATGTAGAAGTCTGTTATCATAAACGTGGATTTCTCTCACTTTTACTGTGCGATGTTTGGTTCGATTATACTGCGTAAATATTTTATTTATTTTATTTTTTTCACACGTCAAGTTCCATGGGACCAAATTGAGGAGCAAATCTCCACGGTCATGGAACGTGTCAGTACATGAAATTACAGCATAGAAATAATGACAGATGAAAATAAGATATTTATGAACTCAAGAAATGTCTATCCATATGTTTAAGTGAACACAGTCAGCAATACAAGAAGAATAAACTTAATTTTTCAAGAAACTACTCGACAGAATAGAAGGAGTGAGCCATGAGGAAAATGTTCAGTTTCGATTTGAATGCGAGTGTATTACTGCTAAGATGTTTGGATTCGAGTGGTAGCTACTGAAAATGGATGCAGCAGTATACAACACACCTTTCTGCACAAGCGTTATGGAAGTCCGATCAAAATTCAGGTTTGATTTCCGCCGAATATTAACTGAGTAAAATCTGCTTATACTTGGGGATAAGTTAATATTGTTAACAAGAGATGCCAGTAAGAAATATAGATATTGAGAGGCCAATGTCAAAATACCCAGACGCATGAACAGGGTTAGACAAGAGGTTCGTGAACCTACACCACTTATTGCATGAACCACACGTTTCTGAGCCAGAAATATCCTTTTAGAATGGGAAGAGTTACCCCAAAATATAAAACCAAATGACATAAGCGAATGAAAATAAGAAAAGTAGACTAATTTTCGTGTCAAACGATTACCCACTTCAGATATAGTTGGAATAGTAAAAATGGAAGCGTTAAGCATTTGAACATGATCCTGAACGTGGCCTTCCCACGACATTTTACTATCCATCTGAACACCTAAAGATCTGAACTCTTCAGTTTCACTCATCATATGCCCATTCTGTGAAATTACAGTTTTAGGTTTTGTTGAATTGTGTGTTAGAAACTGTAAAAAATGATTGTTACTGTGATTTAGCATTAGTTTATTTTCTACAAGCCGAGCCAATTTTGATGTAACATTCTTACTACCAAGCTAGGTTATCAGCAAAGAGAAATATCTTAGAGTTACCAGTAATACTAGAGGGCATATCATTTATGTAAATAAGGAAGACGAGTGGCCACAACACTGATCACTGGGCACCCCCCACTTGACCGTACCCCTCTGAGACCCCACTCCACAGCCATTCTCAATATTGTGCATAATGACCTCTTGCTGTCTGTTGCTAAGGTAAGAGGTGAACCAATTGCGTGCTACTCCCCGTGTTCCGTAATGGTCCGACTTCTGGAGCAATATTTTGTTATAAACACAATAAAATGCCTTAGTTAAATCAAAAAAATATGCCTAGCATTCGAAACCTTTTGTTTAACCCATCCATTACCTCACATAGAAAGAGAATATAGCATTTTCAGTTGTTAAACGATTTCGAGGCCGAACCGTACATTTGATGGCAAAACCTGTGATATATAATTGCGGGGGGATATCGGTCATTTTTGTGAGGCACGAAGTTTGAAATGCATCCACATTTTGGCTTTCACTGTTCTGTTCAGTCATTCCACTATGCTCACCTTCAGGAGGGTGGATGTCGAATGGTAATGTATTCCATACCGTTAAATCGTAGTAGTGAAATACACTCCTGGAAATGGAAAAAAGAACACATTGACACCGGTGTGTCAGACCCACCATACTTGCTCCGGACACTGCGAGAGGGCTGTACAAGCACTGATCACACGCACGGCACAGCGGACACACCAGGAACCGCGGTGTTGGCCGTCGAATGGCGCTAGCTGCGCAGCATTTGTGCACCGCCGCCGTCAATGTCAGCTAGTTTGCCGTGGCATACGGAGCTCCATCGCAGTCTTTAACACTGGTAGCATGCCGCGACAGCGTGGACGTGAACCGTATGTGCAGTTGACGGACTTTGAGCGAGGGCGTATAGTGGGCATGCGGGAGGCCGGGTGGACGTACCGTCGAATTGCTCAACACGTGGGGCGTGAGGTCTCCACAGTACATCGATGTTGTCGCCAGTGGTCGGCGGAAGGTGCACGTGCCCGTCGACCTGGGACCGGACCGCAGCGACGCACGGATGCACGCCAAGACCGTAGGATCCTACGCAGTGCCGTAGGGGACCGCACCGCCACTTGCCAGCAAATTAGGGACACTGTTGCTCCTGGGGTATCGGCGAGGACCATTCGCAACCGTCTCCATGAAGCTGGGCTACGGTCCCGCACACCGTAAGGCCGTCTTCCGCTCACGCCCCAACATCGTGCAGCCCGCCTCCAGTGGTGTCGCGACAGGCGTGAATGGAGGGACGAATGGAGACGTGTCGTCTTCAGCGATGAGAGTCGCTTCTGCCTTGGTGCTAATGATGGTCGTATGCGTGTTTGGCGCCGTGCAGGTGAGCGCCACAATCAGGACTGCATACGACCGAGGCACACAGGGCCAACACCCGGCATCATGGTGTGGGGAGCGATCTCCTACACTGGCCCTACACCACTGGTGATCGTCGAGGGGACACTGAATAGTGCACGGTACATCCAAACCGTCATCGAACCCATCGTTCTACCATTCCTAGACCGGCAAGGGAACTTGCTGTTCCAACAGGACAATGCACGTCCGCATGTATCCCGTGCCACCCAACGTGCTCTAGAAGGTGTAAGTCAACTACCCTGGCCAGCAAGATCTCCGGATCTGTCCCCCATTGAGCATGTTTGGGACTGGATGAAGCGTCGTCTCACGCGGTCTGCACGTCCAGCACGAACGCTGGTCCAACTGAGGCGCCAGGTGGAAATGGCATGGCAAGCCGTTCCACAGGACTACATCCAGCATCTCTACGATCGTCTCCATGGGAGAATAGCAGCCTGCATTGCTGCGAAAGGTGGATATACACTGTACTAGTGCCGACATTGTGCATGCTCTGTTGCCTGTGTCTATGTGCCTGTGGTTCTGTCAGTGTGATCATGTGATGTATCTGACCCCAGGAATGTGTCAATAAAGTTTCCCCTTCCTGGGACAATGAATTCACGGTGTTCTTATTTCAATTTCCAGGAGTGTATCTGTTGTAAAATGCGCTGCCGTATCTGTTTAAAGGTAGTCTGGCCTTCGATTTTTCCGCATCTGCAGCAATCCTCACACACATGCACGACAACCTTCCCTATTTTTGCTTTCAGTGGTAGCTCTGGAAAATTTAGAATAAGTATAAATGACCATTAAAATCTATTTGAAGCCGTTGCTCACACGTGACTATTCCCTCATGTCGACAAGATCAACCTGCCACAGGTCGTCCAAACATTTAATCGTAACATATCTGCGAGGACATGTGTGCGAGCTGTTTTCTGCAGTCTTCCATTGTTATTCGATGGGGCCTCTCTCACATAGCTAAAAACTTACTCAAATAACGTCATTCAAGTGAGCTGTATTACCAGCGATAGTTGATTCCCTGAGCATTCGTAACCGGTCTATTAGCTGGCCGGAGTGGCCGAGCGGTTCTAGGCGCTACAGTCTGGATCTGCGCGACCGCTACGGTCGCAGGTTCGCATCCTGCCTCGGGCATGGATGTGTGTGATGGCCTTCGGTTAGTTAGGTTTAAGTAGTTCTAAGTTCTAGGGGTCTGATGACCTCAGCAGTTAAGTCCCATAGTGCTCAGAGCCATTTGAATCATTATTAGCTCATTGGGGTCGTCGTAATATACCAGGTGGTCCATTGATAGTGACTGGGCCAAATATCTCACGAAGTAAGGACCAAACGAAAAAACTACAAAGAACGAAACTCGCCTAACTTGAAGGGAGAAACCAAATGGCGCTATGGTTGGCCCGCTAGATAACGCTGCCATAGGTCAAACGGATATCAACGGCGTTTCTATAAATAGGAACTCCCATTTTTTATTACTTATTCGTGTAGTACGTAAAAAAATATGAATGTTTTAGGTGGACCACTTTTTTCGCTTTGTGATAGATGGCGCTGTAATAGTCACAAACGTATAAGTTCGTGGTGTGACGTAACATTTCCCCAGTGCGGACGGCATTTCCTTCGTGGTACATTACTCGTTTTAAAATGGACCGTTTGCCAATTGCGAAAAAGGTCGATATCGTGTTGATGTATGGCTATCGTGATCAAAGTGCCCCACGGGCGTGTGCTACGTGTGCTGCTCGGTATCCTGTACGACATCATCCAAGTGTCCGGACCGTTCGCCGGATAGTTACGTTATTTAAAGAAGCAGGAAGTGTTCAGCCACATGTGAAACGTCAACCACGGCCTGCAACAAATGATGATGCCCAAGTAGATGTTTTAGCTGCTGTTGCGGCTAATCCGCACATTAGTAGCAGACAAATTACGCGAGAATCGGGAATCTCAAAAACGTCAGTGTTGAGAATGTTACATCAACATCGATTGCACCCGTATCATATTTCTATGCACCAGGAATTGCATGGCGACGACTTTGAACGTCGTGTATAGTTCTGCCACTGGGCACAAGAGAAATTACGGGACGATGACAGATTTTTTGCACGCGTTCTATTTAGCGACGAAGCGTCATTCACCAACAGCGGTAACGTAAACTGCCATAATATACACTATTGGGCAAAGGAAAATCCACGATGGCTGCGACAAGTGGAACATCAGCGACCTTGGTGGGTTAATGTATGGTGCGGCACTATGGGAGGAAGGATAATTGGCCTCCATTTTATCGATGGCATTCTAAATGGTGCAATGTATGCGGATTTCCTACGTAATGTTCTACCGATGTTACTACAACAAGTTTCACTGCATGACAGAATAGCGATGAGCTTCCAACATAATGGATGTCCTGCACGTAGATCGCGTGCGGTTGAAGCAGTAATGAATAGCATATTTCATGACAGGTGGACTGGTCGTCGAAGCACCATACCATGGCCAACACGTTCACCGGATGTGACGTTTCTGGATTTCTTTCTGTGGGGAAAGTTGAAGGATACTTGCTATCGTTAACCACCGACAACGGCTGACAACATGCGTCAGCGCATGGTCAATGCATGTGCGTACGTTACGGAAGGCGAACTCTTCGCTATCGAGAGGAATGTCGTTACACTTATCGCCAAATGCATTGAGGTTGACGGACATCATTTTGAACATTTATTGCATTAATGTGGTATTTACTGGCAATCACGCTATAACAGCATGCGTTCTCAGAAATGATAAGTCCACAAAGGTACATGTATCACATTGGGACAAACGAAATAAAATGTTCAAACGTACCTACGTTCTGTATTTTAATTTGAAAAACCTACCAGTTACCAACTGTTCGTCTAAAATTGTGAGCCATATGTTTGTGACTATTACAGCGCCATCTATCACAAGGCGAAAAAAGTGGTCGAACTAAAACATCCATATTTCTTTACGTACTACACGAATGTGTAATAAAAATGGTAATTCCTATTTAATAAAATGCAGTTGATATCCCTTTGACCTGTGGCAGCGCCATCTAGCGGGCCAACCATAGCGCCATCTGGTTTCCCCCTTCAGGCTAGACAAGTTTCGTTCTTTGTAGTTTTTTCGTTTGACGCTTATTTCGTGAGGTATTCGGCCCAGTCACGATCAATGACTACCCTGCACATCTTGCGGGAGTCGATTGCTCACTGTTTTCTCCCGAATGTCAATACCATCACCACTTCTACTTTTCTCGCCATTTAATATAGGTTTTATAATGGATTTGTATTTCACATTGCTTTGGTTTTCACGTTCCCATGTAGATCAGTCAAATACAATATTTCAAGATATATTTCCAGATATTTAGTAGAATAATTTACTGTTTTTGTGGGTCTTAGGAAAATCTACATCTATATCTACATCTACATAGATACTCCGCAAGTCACCGTTAGGAGAGTGACGGAAGGTTACGTAGACCAAGTGTTCTCTGCAACGTTTGCTACCGAACTGTATTGTGTTCTCAGTTAAACAAAAAAAATGTTCAAATGTTTGTGAAATGTTATGGGACTTAACTGCTAAGGTCATCAGTCCATAGCCGGCCGCGGTGGCCGTGCGGTTCTAGGCGCCTCAGTCCGGAACCGAGAGACTGCTACGGTCGCAGGTTCGAATTCTGCCTTGGGCATGGTTGTGTGTGCTGTCCTTAGGTTAGTTAGGTTTAAGTAGTTCTAAGTTCTAGGGGACTGATGACCTCAGATGTTAAGTCCCATAGTGCTCAGAGCCATTTGACGCATCATCAGTCCCTAAGCTTACACACTACTTACCTAAATTACCCTAAGGACAAACACACACACCAACGCCCGTGGGAGGACTCGAACCTCCGCCGGGACCAGCCGCACAGTCCCTGACTGATGCGCCTTAGACCTCTCAGTTAATCGTATAGGCTGCATGTCCAGCATGTATGGTCTTACTCTGCTGACACATAATGCTTTGTCTGTCTTAGCATCGCTGTGATGCTTAATAAAACTGTCACTGACATCGTCGTCATCGCGTAATTCTGCTGAGAGTTGACTGAGAAATTCTGTAATAGGCTTAAAGGTTTCTCTTAGTGTTTGCTCCCGCTTCAAATGCCCTATCTCAGCAGACGTAATTTCTCTTGAAGCGCCTTCCGTGCCTGGATGACTTTGTGCTTAGTCGACACCTCGTTGTGTACTAATCAGACTTCCGTCCAGTGTGAGCTTTCTTTTATCCTTTCTTTTTCTTCTTACGCTGCTCCCCGTTCTCGGTAACAACTATATTCCCTTCAGCTAAGTTGCCTACTCTCTTTTCAGCTGCATTAACCAGTTCATACAATGTCGTCTTCTCAATAATAGCTATTTCCTATTCAGTTAAGTCGTTTGCTTTCTTTTCGCTTGCATTAACCCGATCATTCAGTATACTGTCAATCTCAGAGGGGTATGACAATACATCAATAGTTCCCTGCGTATGCCTCCAAATTTACGTCCGAAAGTTTGGATTTTCCGCATCGGTACAAGCGAATGTTTTGGCAACGTGCGCCCATCCTGTAAGACTGAGCTCCCGGCATGCTTGCGAATATATCCATGGTAATGCGTGTAGTGCGTATACTGATGTACTCACCCCTTTCCATGGCTATATGTACGAAGTCCTGGAACTTCCGTCTATAACTTCCATGATTCAGTTCTCTTATTTTATCAGTAACGAGGATATTGTGAGTAATTAACGTAGTCGTTTTCCGTAACAGGCTGTAATGTTCATTTAAACATGTGATTATCTAATTTCGACTAAGCATCATTGTGAAGCACTTGCAAAACCAACACGGAAAAGCACAGCTTTTTTTGGATACATGGCCATGTGTAAATGACACTTAACGTCTGTATTTAATGTCATTTTCAAATCAGTCTTAATTACAAGTAAAAAGTAATTATGTTCCGTGAATTTACGAAAGGATCCACACTACAGTCACACGTTTTAAGATCATATTCTGAACTTTGCTCTATGTACAACATGGAAAGTGATAGCAGCTTCTAATTTGTTGTCACAAATACGTATTTATCCAAAGACTTTAAGACTCTCCATAGCACATATCATAGGTATGTTGCGCATAATGCTGGAGTGCCAGACTAAATTGATGCCGTGTACAAAAACAATCAGCGCCCAAAGAATATATTAAGGGTTTACAAATTGACATAAAATATTGTATACAGTACGTGCCATATCACTGGGCAAACCACATTATTTGAAACATAATATTGACAAAAATATATATGAGGTATGTATAAAATAGCACAAATAATTGAAATACAATACTCCACAATTTCTGGCAAGCCAGCTATAATGACTGCCTTATATCGTAAGTCATCAATGTGTGAAATCTATTTCTAGACACAAAGAAGCCAGTCCTGGCTATTTGTACAGAAAGATAACCCACAAAATTATTTTGTTTTAAGTAAACACCACTATACAATGCGTGAATGGGTGACAACCAAATGTCATCTGCGTTATAAAATGTATCAACCAGTATAGGAAACAATAAGTACTACATGACTTACAGTGTATGATACTATCATAACACAAAATGCATTAAAAACCATGGGATCGGTTGAGTATAAAAGGAATTAACGTGGGAAATAAGTATACGAAGATTAGACAGGAATCCTCAAAACATGAAGGGTTATGTAGCCACATAAAGTAAGCCTAACACTGAAATATGAAATGTGTAAAAATCAGTATCATACTCTTAAGGGGAGAGCAGTTACTTACAATATTTATGAAATATTCAGTACAACATAAATATTTGGATACACAGGGATTCCAAAACAATGTTTTCTCAATCATATGCGTATCTCTAACATTGAGCAAGTAAATGGTAACGGCAAGATGTATAGTAACCAACAGCAGATTTAAGACGAGAAGAGGGATAAATTATTGTACGGACCTGAAGTAAACAGATGAGCTAATACACTCTACTTATTAACTACAAAAAGTGTCAACATTTGTAAAATGTAGGCAGGGGCAGAAAACTCATAACATGAGTAGAGGCATGTGTATCGCATTACAGCCTATTACGGACCATGTTTAATGTTTATTAAGCATCTGAAGGCTGTGGATCGCCACAAATACAGAATTTCATACTCCGAATGATTCCAACAATCTGTACATATCTTTACAAAATCATTGAACGACATATCGGCTCCTACATGAGCCTGGTAAATGTGTGTTAAATTCAGATTGACCTGTTTGAATTCTGTAATTAGGTTTGAATTATCACTCACCAGCTGTTTTGGGATTCTGGAATATGTCTCACTCAGACAGAATACATCAGCAGCCACATGGCGAGCAAACCGGAAGTATCGTCATATTTGTTCTTGGTTTTCCATGGCAACATCGTCAAATATGAACACTGTGTTTGGTTCATCTTTTTGCAGTTGAGGGATTTCACTATTCCCATTGAATGTCGTGTGTGCACACCATTTACATCCTGTAATAGTTGGTATTTTGTCTGAAACAGTATTTTCTAAATACTCGTACATACTCAGAGCGGACTACAGCCGACTGTGTTAGCAGTGACATGAGAACCTTTGTCTTGCTGCACTTGGATGGACCCACAATTATTGCAAGTATGTTGTCGGAATGGAGTCCGCCATTCTTCTTCCTCCAGTCTTCTTGCAGTGTGTTAGCATTCATATGAGAACATTTGTCTAGCTGCACTTGGATGGGCCCACAATTATTGCAAGTATGTTGTCGGAATGGAGTCCGCCATTCTTCTTCCTCCGGTCTTCTTGCAGTGTGTTAGCATTCATATGAGAACATTTGTCTTGCTGCACTTGGATGGATCTACAATTATTGCACGTATGTTGTCGGAATGGAGTACGCCATTATTCTTCTTCCGGTCTTCTTGCACGCTGTCACAGCTCCAGCCGCTTACAACAAAGACTTGATTCTTCACCCACACTGGCATGATACCTATTACGTAATGTACTGTCGCGCAATGGGTTTTTATATAAAATAATCAATACTGTGCCCTGCCATAACACTGACTACGTCATGTACTGGCATGCAATGGGCTTTTACAGAGCATTTAGATATATGACATATTTTTCTGCTGTTGCATGAATGCAGTGAAAATACTGGCAAATATAATGAGAGGTATGATAGATGGTTATATACAATTTTATTCAGTAATTATACATGTGGTGCACTACATCAGCATGTTCTTTCTTTATCTTAACTCCAGTGGAGAATATAGAAAATAAAACCTTCTTATAAGCCCCTGTGGCCGAGTGGTTCTAGGCGCTTCAGTCCAGAACCGCACGACTGCTACGGTCGCCGGTTCTAAGTTCTAGGAGACTGATGACCTCAGATGTTAAGTCCCATAGTGCTCGGAGACATTTGAACCATTTGTAAGCACAGAATTACTGAATTCTCTCAAACTCATTGGCAATATGTTAATTTCCGTTGGCACCATGTTGACTCAGTGTTAGAAGTTATCTAGATGCACACTGTTTGTACAGAAAGACTCTGTGATATCTCTATAGACAGCTTTAACACAAGACAGCCATCTGTTCGGTCTTTCCAACACAATGCATAGCATCATCTGTAGACTGAACTGGTTTGTAACAATGGAGTATTATAGTAAATGGATGTGTCACCCGATTCCACTTGGAGTGCAGAGTCATCATAGACTGTTGTAATGGATAGAGCAGCAGGAGGAGGGCGTTTTTGATGATATTCCGCGGTCAACTACTGCTTGATGTAGGCTTTTACATAACTCAGTTCATCCCATTCCACTGCCGTAAACAACATTTTCACACTTTTAGCTGCATTCTACATCTCTATAACAACACGCCAGTCTCTGTCTGTGGATGCTTCTACGCCATTATGTAAACACTTCGAATCAGTAGCGGTTAAATTATACACTGAAGTGAAGAGTTGTGGTGCACAGAGCGTAACTGGTTTGCATCCACCATATCCTCAATTTGTCTATGCAGTATCACTGCAATATTCTGTGATGGCGCGTATGATGGAGTCCAATACTGACCTGTGCCATGCTGACTGGCACTCTGGTGCACTTTCGCGTGTCTGGAGCAGGCTGTGTGTTTTCAGCCAACGGTAACAGATAATCGTCTTGCTCCAACAAGCTGACCAAGATCCTGACAAGATCACAGGTTGCTGCTGCTACTGCTATTGGTCCCAACGGTCTGGGACTTGTTGCTACTGCAGAACTTGACAGGCTGGAGGTAGAAGTGGATGGGGTGAGCAGTGGAAGCTCTTCAATGGTATATATTACTTAAGTGAATATGGGACCACTGAAGCGAATAATCATCAACTGCCTGCCTTCATTTTGGAAGAGTGAATGCTTCATGTGGAATATGACAGCAGTTTGTGTATATGCATGGGAGTGAATCAGTTGCAACATGCATCTAGGCTCCATCCCTTTAGATTTCCACAATCTGCTGAACCGATTTCTTCTGCTCATTTCTCCTACACTCTTCCATTACCATAGTCCTCCATCCTCCATCTAGTGAACTGTTGCCGAAGTCCTCCTTCGAATGCCTACATGTAATACAGCTATTGAAAGTTGCTCTAGTCTTAACATTAACTTGTTGATCGAACACGTCGCGATGCTTCCGCAATGACAGCTCAGAGACAACTGACACTCTCCCACCAATTCTGGTCACATCAGCAGAGAGAAAGAAAAAAGAAATTCCAGCCCAGATTTGAATTTCCCGCTAACTTCTATGGGAGCTGGTGGATGGGGCACGTCAACTCAGCCCTCAGAGAAAAATTCCCATCCTTTTCGAAATTCCCACCACTTTTTTTTTTAATTTGCACGCCAAAATATGAAATTCCCACCAACGTGGTAGGTCACACAGGGGGAGAGAGAAGGGGAGTGGTGGGGAGGTGGCTGGGATCCATGTGAACAGCTAGGGAAAACACATGATATGTTGTGGTGGGGGTGGGGGTAATTCATTGATCAAGATAACTTATTTGCTTATCAATCCGATATCAAAAGTGCACCTGGTGCCCCATTACCCTACTACTGCTGTGCTAGCTATATGATCTGCCATTTCTACCCTCACAAGACGACGATCCTTTCGGACGTCTGTGCTGTGTGGAATTCCAGAACCTCGTCTACAATTGTGAGAATGATCACGTAACCACTGGTACCAGCATTGTTGCTCAAGTTATGCAGCATGTCCTACTTCTGTGGCAGTTCCCCGAAAGGACCATCTTACCACTGGGAAGGCGACCATCTGGTCCCTTTGAGAGTCGCTCAGTTGGCTGTATTTTGAAGCATAAGTGCGACTCTGTGGCATGTTTGGATGCTGCCTCACACGTTTGCCCCACATTGAGCCTTCTGGCTTTGAGCACTCCCTATTAAAGGGTAGACAGAGATGGGGCTCTGATAGATAGGCTACTACGCTGTTTATTGATGGACGACGGTGAAATCATTATCAGTACATCTACTACCCCCCTAGGTGGCATATGCCATCATCAGCTCAAAACTGGCATCTTCTTTCCACGTGTACAAATTTTTCCCAGCGCTGTCATCTGATCAGTTTCACTGTAAATACTGAAAGGTCACTGGTGTGCTGTGCAGTGTGTAAAGTTAGGTCCATATGAAACCAAACTACTTATTACGAGGTACAACAGGCGTGACATGTGAGGGTACATGAATAAGGCTCCAGGAACCTCAAGATCCAGCTAATTATTGGTCACGGCTAATCATTGTGTACCTGAAAGAAATGGAGTGAAAGGAACATTGTCGCAAAAATCGTCGTCATCGTCTCAACAATATCAGGGAATTGTAAGTCTGCTAAACATTTGTTCAAATTAGAAATATTGTATGGGGTACCCAGTGGCTCTCAGTGAATTCTATTTGAATAATAAGCGTTGTGTGCTAAAACTCTAGCTCTGTACTCACATCATTCACCGACGTCACTGTCAACTTTACTAAGATATTTACCTATCCTTTTATAGAAAAACCGAGTCTCATTGAGTTAGTAAAGACAGTATTAAAAATTACTACCAGTTTGTTTTCTTGCTGAAAATGATATTTAAAAAAGCCTCTGTAAGTTAGCTACTATATTCTGTAATAATGTTTGGCAATTTTCATTACTGCAACTTAATTGAAGTTATAATAAAGCAAATTTAACTGAAATACTGCTGGAAAATTGATATTCAAGCCATATCTATAAAATATGCACATTTCATTTGATATTATTTTTCAGTGTGTCAGTTTCCATGGCCCCCCTTTTCGTTTTGTTCTTTCCCATGCGTAATTGCACTGCTTCATGTACATGATACAAAATTCCCTAAGCAGAAAGTGGAGGAAGTTGTTTTTACTTCTTCCCACTATCCGTTATTCAGTTTCGAAAAGATTGCCACAACATTTTACTGTTAAGTTTAGACTCATGCCATCATGGTCATTAATTTCGCATAGCCTATAAGTAAAGTAGAAGTACACCCAGTTAGCTGTGCGATCCAACACACAGCTTTCCGGGCGGGAAGGCGTGCCGATCCCCGGCACGAATCTACCCGGCAGATTAGTGTCGAAGTCCGGTGTGCCGGCCAGCCTGTGGATGGTTTTTAGGCTGTTCCCCGTGTGCCTCGGCGAATGCGGGCTGGTTCCCCTTATTCCGCCTCAATTACACTATGTTGGCGTTTGCAAACAAACACTTTCTCCACGTACAAGTACACCATAATTACTTTACCACGCAAGCATTGGGGTTACACTCGTCTGGAGACGTTCCCAGGGAGGGGGAGGGTGGGGAGTGAGGGGGGTCCACTGGGGGCCGAGCAGCGCAATAACCCTGGGTTCAGCGTGAGGCGGCGGTGGGGTTAGTGGACTGCTGTAGCCTGTTGTGGTGTTGTGTACCACTGAGGGCTACGGTGGGGACGAAGCCTCTCCGTCGTTTCTAGGTCCCCAGTTCAATACAGCACAACACAAGGGGGGAGTTACGTGACTACTATTATTTTTCAGCATTCACTTTGATTAGACAATGACCCGAAAAATGAGAACAGACCCATGCAGAGTGAAAGTTCTTTCTGGAAACCGTTACCCCGGCTGCAGCTAATCCGCAGTTCCCCAATATACTTGCTTTCGAAAACGCCAACTGCGAGAAGTGAAGCTATGAGGACGATCGTGTGCATACCTCAGCCAGTGAAATTACTGCCAGCAAAAGGACAGAATTTTGATTTCGTGACCTACCCTGGGTAAAAGTAGAGCAAAATTGTACTACTGTTACTTTTTCAGCGAACATCGTCACTACCTACTTTCAGTATCACAATTTCCGCTACTATTACGAGCTCAGCACTGAGTGTTTCAGATTGCCAAGGGATGGACTCAGGTTCAGTTCCTGGTACTGAACGGGAGAATACCGTTGTGTTTGGGGGGAGGTCCAGATCGTATTGCAGTCAGCCTGGTGGGGCCAAACTGAGGAGCTGCGAGGAAGATTCGTGGCGGCTCCAAAGTCTGAAAGGCTGACAGTGGCCGAGAGAGCTGTGTGACGACTCTATGACCTGCCATATCGCATCCAAATCACGCCGTTTGACAGAGGATGGCGCAGGAGCTGCTCGGTACCTCGTGGTCCTCTGCGCCTGATCTCATAGATACCTGCTTTTTTTCATTAACATTATGGTTCTAGAAAAGTGAAAACAACCTTCGCTGAATCTAAAAGCAAGGGCGGTAACATTTAGAGTGTTATAGGAATTCCTGTGTTAATTGTAGAGGAGAGAGTGCACAGGTGGAAAAAAAAACTGAAGGCGTCTGTGAGGGGGAAGACGTATCTGATGACGTGATAGAAGAAGAAAAAGGAGTTGATATAGAAGTGACAGGGAGCCAGTGTTAGAATCAGAATTTAAAAGAGCTCTGGAAGACTTAAAGTCGAACAATGCAAAAGACATAGATAACATTCCATCTGAATTTCTAAAACCATTGGGGAAAGTGGAAACAAAATGACTATTCATGTTGGTGTGTAGAAGTATGAGTCTGGCAATATACCATCCGACTTCCCGAAAAACATCATCCACACAATTCCGAAGACTGCAAGGGCAGACACGTGCGAGAATTATTGCACAATCTGCTAAACGGTTCATGACTCTAAGGTGCTCGCAACAGAAGAATGCCTTACAGAAGAATGGAAAAGACAGTTGAGCATGTGTCATTAAAGAAAAATCAAGACAAGCTAATAGGATTTGCAGATATGGAAAAAACTTTAGACAACGTGAAATGGTGCACGATGTATGAAATTCTGAGAAAAATAGCGGTAAGCTATGGGAAAAGACGGGTAATGTACAATACGTACAAGAACCAAGAGGGAACAATGAGAGTGGAAGACCAAGAACGAAGTGCTCGGATTAATAAAGGTGTAAGATAGGGATGTAGTCTTTCGCCTCTACTGTTCTATTTGCACATCGAAGAAGCAATGACGGAAATAAAAGATAAGTTCAAGTTTGGAATTTAAATTCAAGGTTAAAGGATATCAATGACAAAATTTGCTGATGACATTGCTATCCTGACTGAGAGTGAAGAAGATTTACCGGAACTGCTAAATTGAATGATCAGTCTAATGAGTACAAAGTAAGGACTGAGAGTAAATCTAAGAAAAACAAAAGTAACAGGAAGTAGCAGAAAGGAGAACAGCGATACATCTAAAATCAGGATTAGTGATCAAGAAGCGGATGAAAAGGAATTCTGCTACCCAGTCAGTAAAATAACCCATGACGGGTGGAGCAAGAAGGACATAAAAAGCAGACAAGCACTGATGACAAGGCGTTCCTGTCCCAGTGTAGTCTACTATTATCGAAGATGGACCTTAAACTGAGGAAGAAACGTCTCAGAATGAACGTTTGGAACACACCATTGTATGGTATCGAAAAACGGACTGCGGGAAACCCGGAAAAGAAGCTAATCGAAGCATTTTAGATATGGTGCTACAGGAGAATGTTCAAAATTAGGTCGACTTATAGAGAAAGGAATAAGAGGTTCGCCGTAGAATCTGCGAGGAAGAAATATACGGAAGCACTGACAGAAAGAAGGGACAGGACAGCAGGATATCTGTTAAGACATCAGGGATTAGCCTCCGTAGTACAAGAAGGAGCTGTACAGGGTAAAAATTGTAGATTGGAACACATCGAGCAAATAACTGAGGACGTGGGTTTCTAGTGCTACTCCGAGACTGTGATGTGGACACAAGAGAGGAATTCTTTGTGGGCGGTATCAAACCAGTCAGACGCATGAGGCCTAAAAAAGGGGGAAAAAAAAGATTCTACCGGCCCGACTAGCCGACAAAGGTAAAACGCGGCTTGCGGCACGGAGAGATGTGCCGGCCCTGGATCGAATCCGTCATGCGGATTACCAACGTGCGTATGCTCGCCACTCTGCATGTGGTTTTTGGGCGGTTTCCAATATCACACTAGGCGAAAATGGGGCTGGTACCTGAATGCAGCGTCACTTACAAGATTCGCAAACATGTAGACAATTTTCATGTGGACAACACTACACGCAGGCGGTTGGGGAACACACTTTCCGTTGCGGAGGGCATCTAGCCATCCGTTAAAACTAACCACGGCGAATGTCTCAAATAGCCATGCCGAGCATAGGCCGATATCGGACAAAGGTATAAGGAAAAGAAGGCACGGGAGGACTGTAGACCTATGCAACTTGTTGACCTGAAGTACCTCAGAAGTCTTGCATCAGGGACTCCTCGCAGGCTGCCAGTTTCATACCAGTCTGTACGTTCACTGCCAGCTCCCAGAACACTGCAAAGGACTTCATGAGAGAAGCTTAATTTTAGGCCATTTCGGTGTGGAACGCTGTCTTTGTCAGCAAGTTCTCCAGTAGCAGCGTACGAACTCAAAAATGTACACAATATGCCACAATAGCAGTCATAATTTTCTTGTATGCGATCTTATTGTTTATATTGGCATCCTGTGATCCCATATACGTACGCATTTTATTTTTTACATTACTTTGGTACCCGTCCCACCCCATTCTTCTGTACGGATGACTTGAAATATGATCGCTCGTCCAGGTAGCATCTAAACACCTGTCCAGAACTTTTTCTTTCTATGGGTAAGTTATAAGGCCACATTAGCAGCCTCTTAATAGAGTCTTATAAGAAACACAGGGTACTTCAAACCTACTGCAACGCCACTTATACTATCTATTTCGGGAGAATGCCTTTTCGGCTAATTGAAAAGAGTGAAAGAATGGCGAATCCCACATTTCCTGAACGAGTCTGGAAAATAGAGAAAGAGCACTCAAAATATTTCATATCTTGTCGACATTCCGCGAGCTTCCGATGACAACATCACCAATTTCTTCCTGTACCGGCAATTTGAGCAACGCTTACGGAATGAATTAGGAAGCTTACAGGATAGCGGTAATATGTTTTATGTTAAAGTGAAAAATATTTCTTCGTACACCTTTAACTTCGAAGAAACTTCATCAGAAATTTTAGCGCTTATAACAACTTATTGAGAAAATTTACATACGTTGATGAGGAGAAACACAATGACCACTACCCACCGTGATACTGAATGCCGTGTGGGAGGCTGGCGCGCATCCAAAACGAGGCGATGAAAGTATACAGGGTGGTCAGAAATAGCCTCAAAAGCTTGTAAGGATGTTGCAGGGCAGGTCGTGCTGAGAAACAGCTGCCAAGGGAAAACTCGACTCGTAGCTCAGTTTCCGAATTATTTGGAAAATTCAAGTGGCCCGAGAGAGGCGATGTCGTTGTTAGTTTCTCAGAACTACAATAGAGTGATTCAAAAATTGGACATGGGGAGGTAGTTAGGACCGTACCGCAGCCAAAGGCTGAGCAGTCTCGCCTGCTATCATCTGCACTATGAGAACAGATGATACTAATTGAATCTAATGGGTCGCTTGAATTTCATTGCAACGCCATGATTGGCTAATTTTAGTGACAATTAACTCGGAAACGGCGCAAAGTATCCAGTTCTTTCCTTAACCGTTCTTTTTCAGCACAACCAACACTGGAACACGTTACAAGCTGTCCTTACCAATTGCTAACTGTTTCTGACCACCCTGTATAAGCGGACCAGAGACGAATGAAGAAACATTCCAGAGATGACACAAGTGACGAATTCGCCAAACACAAATGACTTTGATAAATTGCATACGCTTATGTCCAATCGCCTAAAAAGAGCATCTCGTAAACTGCGAAGTTTTTCGTGAAGGACGGTGAAACTATTAGTGGATGATAAAGTGTTGGACGTCCACACCTGGTCACAGATCGGACACATGGATATTCTGGTTTGGCCTACGGAGATGCTGAAAATCTTAAACGTGCAGACGCTGGTAGATAGGCGCCAACTATCGCACGAAAGCCTTTGCACAACATTTCAAGAAGCAATAATAAGAGAGGAATGTGAGAACACACTAAAATCTCCTATGTATTGGCCCCGTGCGGATCGAGGAAACAAAATATGATCGATTATAGCACGAATTCTTACAGCTCTAAGTATGGGGATGGAACAATGAGAATCCTTAATTCGTGATCAATGGATGTGGTTTGTGTGGTGTCACCGCCAGACACCACACTTGCTAGGTGGTAGCCTTTAAATCGGCCGCTGTTCATTAGTATATGTCGGACCCGTGTGTCGTCACTATCAGTGATTGCAGACCGAGCGCAGCCACACGGCAGGTCTAGAAAGACTTACTAGCACTAGCCCTAGTTGTACAACCGACTTTGCTAGCGATGGTTCACTGACAAAATACGTTCTCATTTGCCGAGACGATAGTTAGCATAGGCTTCAGCTACGTCATTTGCTACGACCTAGCAAGGCGCCATTATCAGTTGCTATTGATATTGTAAAGAATGTACAGACAAGAGCTACGTTCAACATTAATGGATTAAAGTTAATTATTCTACCAGTTACCTCCTTTTTTCTAAGTTCTAATTACCTTGTCCTGTTCCAGACCTCACACCAGCCTGCGTGAGCTTAAACGCGTGCCTTTCGGCTTCCTCTCAATTTAGTGGGTTGGTCTCCTGCCAATCCACAACAGTTTGCATACATCTGATGACAACTATGTCAAAAGATATGAGGCATTTGGTAGTGTCCTGCAAATATCGAGGCTATAGAAAAACGGAAATGTTGTGTGTAAGGCAGAAACTTTTTATTAATTAAGTTGCTCAAAGGTATGTACAGCAAAGTGCGTAAACAATGTATGACTGTAAAAATTATTTACGCCAGGAAGGGAATCATGGGAATGTATAAAGGTTATGGAAAGATGAATCACAAACAATGATTGCAGCCAAAAGATACATGGAAAATTCTTTTGATGGGATATAAAGCGAGACAAAAGGCAGCCATTACAAATAGGAGTCTCTTAAAAAGTATAGTCACTCATAAGCAAAAGAGTGAAACATTCGATAGTACCTGCTCATTCTAACAGAACTGAACGATCCACATGGAGTATATGATACGTTAAATGAGCAGTAAATAGCAGAAATGAATTGGTTTGTTAAACAACAGATCATTCTAAATGCTGATAATGTGGAAATTTTCTCAAAGGTTTCAGATTACATTTTAGTATCTTGTGTAGATGAATGAAAAATAACTAAAGTAATGAAATCA
Organism: Schistocerca piceifrons; assembly: GCF_021461385.2. Lineage (NCBI taxonomy): Eukaryota > Metazoa > Arthropoda > Insecta > Orthoptera > Acrididae > Schistocerca > Schistocerca piceifrons. Next base: position 1,069,525,331 of record NC_060139.1, read on the forward strand.
TTCAAAATGGTTATGTAGGATTTGATGGTGTATCCCCTAAAACGTTAGGAAATATGTAACCTCTAATCATTCTCATATGTGAAACCATCGAGGTTTAAATATTCTGTAAATGACTAACAGAAAGCAAAACATTTCCTCATTTGTGTGGCCTTATTGTCTGTAGTTGCATTAATATACACTGATCTCCCAGAAAATTATGACCATAGCCTGCATGTCCACCTTTGGCACGGATAACAGCGGTGACGCCTCGTGAGGCCTTGGTAGGTCGCTGGAGTGAGTTGGTACCACATCTACACAGACGTCACCTAACTACTGTAAATTTCGCGGAGGGAATCGATGAGCTCTGAAGCTCTTTCAGTCATATCCCAGATGGATTGGACCGGGTTGAGATCTGTCGAATTGGGGCCAGCACATAAAATGTGACTCGTCTCTGTGTTCCCCGAACCTCTCCATCACACTCCTGGCCTTGTGACCTGGCGCATTATCTTGCTAAAAATGCCACTGCCGTCGGAAACATGATCTTCACGAAAGGATGTACGTGGTCTGCAAGCAGAGTACGATACTCCTTTCGGTGCCTTTCACCAGCTCCATTCCTGTGTTACCAATCTGCCCTAGCTACGACGTCCGACATTTGGAATGATGGATGACCGTCCAATCCCACGCCGCCTTAAAGTGGTTTCGCTTTGGTTTCGCCATTTGTTGAAGACACTCGGCACAACGCTTCTCGAACACCTGACAAGATCGCACCTCTTCTCTATTCTACACACAGACTGCACTCTCGCCGATACTACGGGAATCGTACGTGTGTATGATTAGCAGTCATTCCTCTCCATGTGGAGTTGCTGTCGTGTGGACGAGTATATATCGGAAACGGGCAGGTGGCCATAATGTTCTGGCTAATCAGCGTAATTAAACAATTTATTTAATCCATTCTTGCAACTACAAGAAAATGCATATTTCCTCATCAAATGCGTTTCGTTTAATTGAAATAAATCATCATTTGGCCTGTAATAAAATATATTTACAATTTGGTTAGCTTTCCAGGTCGAAAATCATTTCTTTACAAAAGAACTGACGTTACTTACAGTATTTTAATCCGATTTTGGCTCATATGAGGAAACGCCATCTGGATTCAAGGTTTTGAGGTATTCCCTCAGTTCGAGCTTTTGATTCTGCTCTAATCCCACATTTCTCTGGTGAAATATGCATTTTCAGATGTGAACCACAGCACAGCGTAGCGCCACTACTGTTTGTTTGCATCTTTCTGGCTAAAGATGTCTCATGTGTTTCATGTACCGTTACCGACACAAATGCTTTTCCTTTGATTTAAAAACGTTCTCGGCCTCTGCAGTTCATCACAAGTGTGAAATGTCGTTTAGTTATATTACTATGTATTTATTTATGGGGATGAAAAATGGAGTAGTGGTGGAGCTGAACATCTAAATGATGAAGGGGGTGGGGGAAGGAGTGGGGAAAAATAATGAATGAACAGTGAATGCAGTCTAGTGGAAGAAAACGATCGACGAACAAGGAATGAAATGGGGAAGGGCAGTAGGCACAGAGAAAGACAGAGGAGTCGTTGGAAATGAATATATATATATATATATATATATATATATATATATATATATATATATATATATATGGGGTGCGTCAAAAAAAATGTATTCACACTTTGAAGCGTCATAGAAAATTTATTTCCCATTCTACACTATTATGTTAAATTTCTGGAAATGGAAAGCTTAAAGTCCAATTGGAAAAATAAATGTGATTAATGTTCAAACTGGTGGCCTTCAGCATCAATACATTTCTGAGTACGAGTCACCACTGGTTCCGTACATTGTACCAAAGTGTCCTATGAGATTTCTGTGCACACTGCCTGAATCTCATTCCAAAATGTGCCCAGGTTACGTGGTTTACGTTTGTACACCTCGTCTTTTACTGTGCCCCATAAGAAGAAATCCAGCGGCGTGAGGTCTGGAGAGCGTGCAGGAGACTCGATAGGTTCCCTGCGTCCTATCCACTGGCCAGACACATCCAGGTATGCTCGTACGTCCCTATGATAGCGCGGCGGGGCGCCATCTTGTTGGAAATAAAACTCATAATTACCGTATAATGCACGAATGGCAGGGAATATGGAGTCGGCAAGCATTGTTAGGTACGTTTCTCCAGTAACAGTACCTTGCAGACAAACCACACCACACATTTACACCAGGCAAATTCACAGCCTTTTCAACTGTAATGTGAGGATTATCTTCAGCCCAGTAAACACAATTGTGCCTATTGACAGTTCCATTGAGTTTGAATTGGGCTTCTTCCGACCAAATTATGCTACCCATAAATCCCGGTTCACGTCTCACCATCTCCTGAACCCATTCAGAAAATTCTAACTTTCGATCTGGATCGTCGTCACTTAGCTGTTGCACCAGCCTTGGAATATACACACGAAACTTGCCTTTCTTCAGAATGCGTAGCACACTACTAGCACTTACATTACTCTCACATGCCGCTTGCCTTGAAGATTTTTGAGGCGAACGCTGAAACAGTTCCAAGACCGCAGTTGTGGAATCATCACTTGTAGCTGTACGATGTCGCCCTGATCGACCTTTATGCACATCACACACTGTTCCATGAATTTCGGATTTGTCTCGTAGACGTGTAATCGTTAACCTTGAACGTGGTTCTGTACCATACTCACTTCTCCACTGTCTTCGAACCGCAGCTACATTCTCAAACTGTAACATTACTTTTTCACAGATATTTAACCTTGTAGAACGGGAAATAAATTGTCTGTGACAGTTCAAAATGTGTATACATTTTTTTGGCGCACCCTGTATATAACAGAGAAACCAAATACAAATTTCATAGATTTAGCTTTGAAAACGCTTTCATAATCAAATAATTTTATACAACTTTTCATCGGCTACTTCACTCCGTTAAAGGGTTAAATCTCCGACATCACAGAAATACTTATTTATTTATTTCCAATTTTCGTAGCTGTGGTTTTAAAAATGGTTTAGTAGTTCTTTAGTAATGTTTTATGTAAACAAAAATATTTCACCCAATATTGCATCTCTATAGGGGTTAAATTTCGAAAAATGCTGAAACACTTATTTCTTTATTCCTAAACGACGAACCTAATACCACATTTCGTAATACTGGCTTCAAAATTGTCTTAATTGCGACATATTTTGAGAAAACCTCTCATCGCCTATTTCACCCCCTTAGAGGTGGAATTTCGAAGAAATACCCTTCTTCAGTGAGGTCTACAGTATAAAATAAATACCCCCTCCAAGTTTCAAGTTTCTGTCCTTGGCCGTTTTAGCTGGACATGGTGAGCATTGCAACACACAAATTTGAAAAACTTTCAGTATATTAAAAATTTTTCAAATTATTCCGATTCGTTTCCAACATTTACCTGGTCATGAAGTACGCACTGACACACTCTAAACATTTATTTCTTGATCAGATACAGATTTGAAATACCGCGGATAAACAGAAACATGGAATGGTGAAGAAGCCATTTCCGCTGATTTCAAACACATCACCACCTCATCTCTATAGCCTAAAATTTTATAAACAGTTATAAAAGGTGAAACTGTAACAGTTCCTTCTCTGCTTATTTACTGTAATGGTCACTCCGCGAAGGTATGAATGTAGCTGGGTCTACGATGGAAGTAATTTGCTGATTCAGCTCATTTCAGTTTTTCGCTGTTGTTTCCTCGCCACTTAACCGTAATACCTTGCTGTTTGAATTAATGAATTGAGCAAGTATATTAGTAATTACGTGTCACTGACTACTGCTGAATGATATGTTAATTACTCTGTCTGCTGTGATCCCTTTGATGGACATGGACTGTCCATGTTAGGGCTTACTTTATTGCAAAGTTTTATAGTTTATGAGATATTGGGACAATATGTAGTATCGCTCTATCTCGTTCAGTGTCATCTATAGTAAGAACTGTTTTGTGTAGCCTGTTTTGTTGCTTAGACTGTAGGTGATGGAGTGATTAGGTACTGTGAGAACAGTGTGATGACATAACTTTTCTTGTCCTGCTTCATGACTTACGAAAGGGGATCTTATGGTCAAAATAATTTATGGTGCACAGCGTCAGTATGCATGTAACAAGTAGCGTTCTGATACTGTGGCCTAGGCTTTCAAAGTGTGACAAATAACGTTTAGAGAACTACAAACATAGAATCTCTGTTAAATCTTGTACTTTTCCCGTCATCGATTTACTTAAAAAACATGTTCAGTTGTTCAGATTAAATCTGCTCGTAGTGTGGTCCATTCTCGTTCCCAATTAGACGTAATCCAGATGAATATGTAACCATACTGACACATTATTCAGGGAACGATAGCTTATTTGGTAATTTAAGTTATGTGTTTCACAGTAGTTCTGTGTCTTTGGCGTTCACTCAATATGGTAAATAAAATATCGACCGTACAGTATAACTTTGTTACACTTCCTTCCATCTCTTGATCAGATCGACAAGCAAATAATAACGTACCGTACGTCGCTAGGACAGCTTTTAAATATAGTAGAGGTCTACATGTCCCGCTTTTAACCCGCCCATGCTTGCCCGGTGGCCAGGCGGGCAGGCCGCCGCTCGTTGTCAACAGAACGGGCAGGCTGCTTCACTCCCAGCCAAGCCAAGCAGAACCCAACCCGGGCAGGCTGCGGGAAACTTGCTTGCCTGCCCATATTACTGCTGAACTGCGCTACGCAGCCGGTTAGTCTGCGCGCGTCATTGTCGTATTATGAACGTTAATCAAAAGTTTTTATTTTACCTGAGCACCAAAAGACAAACCCCAACATTATATATATATATATATATATATATATATATATGTATTAATTTCAGGTAAAAAAAATATTGGTTTTATTTGTATATTCTTCCTTTACGCGTATATTTCGGGCTACTTATCTATATAAATAAAAATTAATTGCCAAATGTGTTGATAAGCGTAAAACTCGAGAACGCCTGGACCAGTTCGGCTAAATTTTTTTTCCTGTGTTCGTAATTCTCAGGACAAGGTTTTTATGAAATAAAATTTTTCGAAAATCGACCGAAAAATTGGAAAATTTGACAAAAACTGAAAGTGCGTTTTCATTGTGTCCATGTGTTTGTATTGCATACAATCTTGATGAAATTTTGCACACTATACCTTGAAACCAAGAGGAAGGTCACAGTCTACATAAAATTTCATATGGTGCATGGCAGAGGTTCCTTTACATAACGGAACTCGACAAATTGTACGTATTTATCCCGATCTTGATGAAATTTGGCACACTTGATATTCAAAGCAGGATGAAGGGCGTTGCCTGCTTAAAATTCTGAATGGTGCATGGCGGAGGGTACTTTACGTACACACTTCTACACCAACCTACAATTTTATTCCGATCTTGAAGAAATTTTGCACACTTGACCATCAAGAGGAACATCACTGTCTACATAATATTTCGGACAGTACATTGAAGAGAGTACCTTACAAAAGATTTTGACATCGTTTGCGGGTTACGATGAAAGTTCACTACGTACGCATGTTTCCATGGAGAAGGTTTTTGAATATTTACATGTGCATGTATATGTATATATATATGTGTATATAAATGTATATGCATATGCATATATATATATATATATATACACTCCTGGAAATTGAAATAAGAACACCGTGAATTCATTGTCCCAGGAAGGGGAAACTTTATCGACACATTCCTGGGGTCAGATACATCACATGATCACACTGACAGAACCACAGGCACATAGACACAGGCAACAGAGCATGCACAATGTCGGCACTAGTACAGTGTATATCCATCTTTCGCAGCAATGCAGGCTGCTATTCTCCCATGGAGACGATCGTAGAGATGCTGGATGTAGTCCTGTGGAACGGCTTGCCATGCCATTTCCACCTGGCGCCTCAGTTGGACCAGCGTTCGTGCTGGACGTGCAGACCGCGTGAGACGACGCTTCATCCAGTCCCAAACATGCTCAATGGGGGACAGATCCGGAGATCTTGCTGGCCAGGGTAGTTGACTTACACCTTCTAGAGCACGTTGGGTGGCACGGGATACATGCGGACGTGCATTGTCCTGTTGGAACAGCAAGTTCCCTTGCCGGTCTAGGAATGGTAGAACGATGGGTTCGCTGACGGTTTGGATGTACCGTGCACTATTCAGTGTCCCCTCGACGATCACCAGTGGTGTACGGCCAGTGTAGGAGATCGCTCCCCACACCATGATGCCGGGTGTTGGCCCTGTGTGCCTCGGTCGTATGCAGTCCTGATTGTGGCGCTCACATGCACGGCGCCAAACACGCATAGCACCATCATTGGCACCAAGGCAGAAGCGACTCTCATCGCTGAAGACGACACGTCTCCATTCGCCCCTCCATTCACGCCTGTCGCGACACCACTGGAGGCGGGCTGCACGATGTTGGGGCGTGAGCGGAAGACGGCCTAACGGTGTGCGGGACCGTAGCCCAGCTTCATGGAGACGGTTGCGAATGGTCCTCGCCGATACCCCAGGAGCAACAGTGTCCCTAATTTGCTGGGAAGTGGCGGTGCGGTCCCCTACGGCACTGCGTAGGATCCTACGGTCTTGGCGTGCATCCGTGCGTCGCTGCGGTCCGGTCCCAGGTCGACGGGCACGTGCACCTTCCGCCGACCACTGGCGACAACATCGATGTACTGTGGAGACCTCACGCCCCACGTGTTGAGCAATTCGGCGGTACGTCCACCCGGCCTCCCGCATGCCGACTATACGCCCTCGCTCAAAGTCCGTCAACTGCACATACGGTTCACGTCCATGCTGTCGCGGCATGCTACCAGTGTTAAAGACTGCGATGGAGCTCCGTATGCCACGGCAAACTGGCTGACACTGACGGCGGCGGTGCACAAATGCTGCGCAGCTAGCGCCATTCGACGGCCAACACCGCGGTTCCTGGTGTGTCCGCTGTGCCGTGCGTGTGATCATTGCTTGTACAGCCCTCTCGCAGTGTCCGGAGCAAGTATGGTGGGTCTGACACACCGGTGTCAATGTGTTCTTTTTTCCATTTCCAGGAGTGTATATATATATATATATATATATATATATATATATATATATATATATATATACATATATATAGACAAATACATATATATACATATACATACATATATACATATATATACGCATATACATATATATACATATACATATATATATACATAAACATATATAAATATATATATATATACATATACATGCACATGTAAATATTCAAAAACCTTCTCCATGGAAACATGCGTACATAGTGAGCTTTCATGGTAACCCGCAAATGATGTCAAAATCTTTTGTAAGGTACTCTCTTCAAGATCATAGACATTTCGTTTAAAAGAAATGTATATATATATATATATATATATATATATATATATATATATATATATATATACATTTCTTTTAAACGAAATGTCTATGATCTTTTTGAAATTTGAGAGCTGTCTGACACATTCACAGTCATCGTGTTGGACAATTCGCGCACAGCAAATGTCGTTTAACAGTTGCAAACCATTTTTGGTTGAGTGAACGTGTTATATTGGCTGCAAAAAACCTTGATGTTAACGAAATGAATTTTCAGATTCAAAATATGACACCTGGCGAATTGCTGACATACAAGTCGGTTTATTCCGTTACTAACCTACGGAATTTTTAAATTCGCTGGATTTCCCCGGATTACCACCTCCCAGTCTGTAATTAAGTCGGATCGGCAATCATGTTGCGAAAGGTAAACCAGCCACGTCTTTGTAATGGCACCCGGCTTGCGGGGGAGAAGTTAAAGGACAACGTAATCGAAGCCACAATTTTAAATGGAAAGTACAAAGGTGAGGACAGTTTGATTCCAATATCACTAAGATTCCGACCGACATGCCATTCGACTTTAAACGGTTATAATTTCCAGTGCAGCTTACATTTGCCATGTCGATAGATAAATCGCAGGGGCAGTTGTTATATGTTTGTGGCATCAATCTTGAAAATCATGTTTTTCACATGGCTATTTGTACGTCGCATATTGCCCTGTCGGGACACCTTCAACTTCATTTGTTTACGCACCAGAAAACAAAACTATCAATGCTGCGTATCAAAAAGTATTACAATAAATGCTACCTAGCAATAAACTTTGACACTGATTCACTGATCACCACAAAAGTTGACAGATATATATGAGTTTTCACAGATAGGTGAAGAGGAGATGAACTGAGGTGGCGGAATCCAACAGAGAGCGGACGAGGAGAAGGATAGAGGGTGGGGTGGAGATGGGCCAAGGAATGGGTTCAAAAATGGTTCAAATGGCCCTGAGCAATATGGGACTTAACTTCTGAGGTCATCAGTCCCCTAGAACTTAGAACTACTTAAACCTAACTAACCTAAGGACATCACACACATCCATGCCCGAGGCAGGGTTCGAACCTGCAACCGTAGCGGTCGCGCGGTTCCAGACTGTAGCGCCTAGAACTGCTTGGTGACTTCGGCCGGCCAAGGGATGGGGAGTGGGGGGGGGGGGGGGTGGACGTGATCAAAGAGATAGTGGGAGAGGACTAAATGGATAGAGAGAAAATACGGGAGGGAAGATGGACTACGAGAGTATGGAATAAATAAATGCCCAGGCAACGCAATGCAGTCTGTGCTGCACTTTTCAACACCGAAACGGATGGATATTTGTACTAAAGAAGTGAACCTCCACCCCCCCAAAAAGAAGATTGGTCACCTCCCCAGAAGAATAAATTATCTAAGCCCCTATTAACCACTGTACTGCAATGAGAACCAAATTAAGATTTTGGAAGTCTAGATTCTTTAACTTTAGTATGTTTCAGCCAAGTATGACACCAATTATATAAATATTTAACTACGTATCCAGGATGTATTTTACTGGTTCTGTGAATTCATTCGAAGTTGGAAAACTCATTCTAAATTGCCAAAATGCATTTTAACAAAATCGAAGGACTTGTTTCGTATCCAGTTCGTCTAAAAACTATAGTACTGGGAATACAATGGCGACCCTGAGCCATTTTTCGCGGCTCCTACGTTTGCGTCATGAGAGTCCACACTTGTAGTCTAGGTCTGCATCATGAGGGACCATATTTCGGACCATCATGATGCAGACTAAGACGACGAGTGTTTACTTGCATGATGCAAATCTAAACGACGACTCTAGACCCTCATAACACAGACCTAAACGACGAGTCTGAATCCTCATGACGCAGATATAGACGCTGTGGAGAGTGGCTCAGAGTTTCCATTATATTCCTACTACAATACATTCATGGAAAAAGACGCTCTTCATTTTAGGAGTATTTGTAGTGTCTAGGTTTTCAGCGTCTTGACTCTGCATATGGGATTCCCCTTAATATAGAAATACAAGAATAAAATTACATTTTGCAATGTGTGTGGAACTCAACAAAATAAATTGTAATTTAAACTCATAATGTGTATTGCCTTACTCCACAAATGAATATTTTATTTTGCAGAACACTTTTCAACATAAAATCTTTACAAATTTTCCGTCAGTTCCCCTGAAAGTATTATTTAGGTCAAACCAGATACTCCTAAAAATATTTGGCTACTTTTGCAAACCCAAGTAACAAAAACGGTTTACAAACAATAATTAATGTCACTTGGAAGGATTGAAATCAAAAATTTTAGTCTAAAATAAAAACGAACTGTATGCATTACAAAATTTCTATCTCAGAAATTGACGCCCAGAAAGCACAAGAAAGAAATCTGCACTCTTAATTAGTAAATTTGCGCTCAAACTCATAGTTTCCCGTTTAATGTTCTACTGTATTTTCAATGTGTCTGCTGATTAGTGTTTGAATTAATTATGACGAGATCGTTAAGTCTGTCTGCATTAAGACGTTTTTCGCTAATTAGGTTTCCAGCGCAACTAAAAATTCTCTCACTAGACGCACTAGTGGCTGGTATATTTAATATTTTTCTTGCCACACACGCAAGTCGAGGAAGTCGTTGGGAGTTATTTTCCCACCACTGTAGAATATCTCCGTCGTTCACACAGTGTTCTTGCAAGTATCTGCTGACTTCATCATGTAGGAGAGGAGGCTCTTCTGCCCAGTCCTCAAATTTCGCCATTTTGTACGGCCCTGGATTTGTTTCTTGGTTGCTGTGATTGGGCACTTGTACTGAAACTGTACAGGTTCCAATTAATATTTGCAGAATAATGTGAAGATCGTACTACACATAATTGAAATTATAATAGGTTTTAGATTATGCTATCATTTATCGTCCTGTAAAGTCACCAGAAGATCAAAACTAACTGCAGGACGATTTAAATAAGGTATATATTTTTTTGTGTGAAAATTAGCAGTTGGCAATAAATAATGACAAGAGCGAGGTTATCCCTATGTGTACTAAACTAAGTCCGTAAAACTTCGTTTACAAGATCAACCAGTCAAATCTAAAGGCTGTAGATTCTACTTAATACCTCTGATTACAATTACGACCTACTTAAATAGAAATGGACACACAGAAAATGCTGTAAGCGTTTTAATGACAAAACACTCTTTTGGAGCATTGCTACGAAGTTGGAGAGCCTTACTATTGACGGAAGAGGTCGAAAGAGTCTAAATAAGGGCAGCTAGTTTGGTATTATCGTAAAACAGGGGAAAGGGTGTCGCGGAAATTACACAAGAGTTGGGGTGGTAATCATTTCAACAATGGCGTTTTTTGACGTGGCGCGATCTATATATGAAATTTCGATCACCAACTTACACCTCCGAATTCGAAGAGATGTTGTTGAGTCCCATATACATTGGAAGAAATGATCATCAGAATAAAATACAGAAAAGCAGCGCTCAGACGGAGAGCTGTAGGTGTTCTATCCCGCGCGAAATTCGAGAAAAGGAGACAAATAAGTTGAAAGTGGTTCGATGAACCCTCAACTAAGCACTTGCGTGTGTCTTGCAGAGTAACCATGTACATGTAGATGAAGAATATATGCATTATCTTAGGAGCTTACCTTCAGCACACATCTGTCGTGCTGCTTGGTAAACTTCAATTTTTTCATCCTCGGTTAACTTTCTTAATGTGCGGTAGTTAGCCACCATAGACGTTGCAATTTTATGCAACATACTAACGCACATTTTCTGTTCTAGGAAGGCATCAGCGGCTTGTTTCAAAGGTTTCATGTCCTGAAAATACATTTTCTCAACATACATATTTCACAAGTGGTTCTATAATATTCAGATGGAATAAAATTACAAACCTCTTCATCGTTATCCCGTACGGTACAGTGAGTTTTTAAGGCGTAAAACCACGGTAGAACTAAATGTAGGGTTGGATCCTTGTCACTCTCTAGATCAACTGTGGCTTCTTTAAACGGCTTAAGAAATTCTATAAACTGGCCAGTTATATGGTGGTCATAACCCAGCATCTTATCAGAGGCACCTTCATTATGTAAAACAGCCTTCACTGAATCAATCTGAGAATTGACTGATACAAGCATGTCAAAATAACTATTCCAACGAGTTGAAACCCACTGCTTTAAAGATGAGTTCAGTCTCACACAGAGACCTCTTCTCTTGAAGTACGAAACCGTAGCCTGCACTGTATTAAGAATGGCTAATGTATTTGGAACATTTTCATTCAAAAACTGTTCGCTCAGAACATGTTTCAAGACTGTGTTTATACTATGAGCCATGCATGGAAGACGCTGATATACTTCGAGAGCTTTGACAATGTTACTGCCCTGGTCTGTGACAAACGTAAATTTGGGAATGTCTTCACGAGAAACACCCATAGTTTCTAAGCCATCTTCTCGAATATTCGAGCCAGTTTTTGGGCAGTCAGGAAACGCAGAGCACATTAGTACATATTTATTCAAACGCCAGTCTGAATTTATGTAATGCATTGTCACGGACATGTAATGCACCCCTTTGTAATTGTCTGTCCATAGATCAATTGTATTGGCACATATACCAGAACGAATCGCATGCACTATATCTGGGAGCATTTTGCTGCGCACTTTATCAGCTAAGGTTTGAACTTTCCTAGCTACTGTCACTCGGGAAGGCATAACATTTTTAATATCAACTGAGCCATATTTTTTACCTATGTCGATCAGTGTCTGCCCTAAATTAAGAAATCCTTCTCCCTCTATACTGCTAAATGGTCTCAGGTCCTTAGCACACATTTCGACGCACTTTTCGGCCACTAACTGCTTGTCAAATTTGCACACATGTCGTAACATACTCGAGGTTCCCGAATAAGTACTTAAGAGCTTTTTACATAGTTTGCATTGAGACACACCTACCGATTTATTTGAAGCGGCCTCATAAACACACGAAAACGTTTCCCATGCGGCACTTGTGCTCTGTTTCGTTACCAGCATGTATTCGCCAGTTGTCAATTTTTTTTTGAATCTCACTAAAGTTCGACCTATTCATTGTGCTGCCTCCACCGTTGCGATAAATGAACTGCAGGCTAACTACCTGGCTACTCTAGTCACGGTAGCTTGACAGCGCAACCTGTTGTCAGGCGCAGCAAGCTGAGCGGGTCCCGTGAAGCTTGGCAGGCTTGCGGGAACCCAGGTAGCCCGGGCTTGCGGGAACCCGTATCGCCCGCATTGCCCACTATGCCTCAGTACACGCGCACTCTTGTGTTTACATCGCGGCAGGCTGACCTGCATGAATGGTTGCAGAGGTGCTAGGGGCAAGCAGGCTGCAACGGGAATTTGTACATCTCTGAAATATAGTTAGGACCACTATAAAATATAAAAAATTAAAAACAGTTTTTAAAAAGCAGTTAGTGGGAAACGTCTAAAATTTTCAGGAACGTTACATCTTGTTCAACTCTGGGGCGGCGTTTTTCCCAGGACGAACATTTTTGATGACCGTTCATGCTATCGTAAAACGGGGGGGTTTTACATTTCATTTTGTAATCGCATAGACATTCGAATAAAATGTAGAACTCGTCCTTCGGTATTCCATGACCAATGAATGAGTGAATACTTCACTTTGCATCTATATACAATGCAGGTGAACGTATTACACTCCCTTCGTCTGTTTTATATTATTCCTTTTGTTCTTTATGGTTCGTTAAGTTTTAATCGGAATATGATTTTTGATGTTTTAGTTGCTGAAGATACAATCTTTTAAACTCTGTGGAAACGTATAATACAGAATTTACTGGGAATGCGGCTACTCTTTAATCTGTTATTTTAAGGAATACCTGCCAAATTTGTTTATATTCTGAGTTACCAATGTCTACGTATTTCTGTTGCTTTCTCTTGAGTTGAAACCCAATTTAGATCTAAAACATAACCCTGTAAATCTGTACTAAATGTCTACAGAACTGTATACAAAACTGTGTAATATATTACAAGTGTTTCGAAATACACGTGAGTGATAAAGGTATTTTATGTTCAGTAAAACACTTCGAGCTGCATGAATCCGACCCAACCTCCCATCTTGTGCAGAGCATCATTTAGGCCATTGTAGCACTAGTTATTCGCGCTCCGTAGAATACGACTACAGCTTCGAAACTACGCTCGAAGAAAACTATTTCAAGTTATTCAGAAGTCAATTCGTGAACACCACACATTAAAAAAGGTATCGTTAGAGTTTGTCAGGATTAATGATGGAGGTATCAAATAAATTGTCGCATTGCTCCTTGTGAATACTTATAGTACATAAACATGTGTATACTTGTACACCGTTCCATGGAAGCAAGGTTTTGTACATTCAGTAAATTAAATCTGTTCTCATTGGTTATGACTTACAGAAACTATTGCAGAAAGAGAGAAACTTAGTGAAATACGGAAGTAATGTATAGTTTAGTAACTGGAACATGTTTATTTGTTTGATACCCGGAACATTTTCAAACTTTATTAGATTCCCACTAAGATTAATACTAGTAGCCAAATTTTGACAAAATTCTCGAACGACAAAAATCATGAACATCAGTCTTCAGCGATGTTTTCGGACGTAATATTACTATAGATCGATGTACTGTGATTTTTATTAATCTCAGAGCGACACAGGTAATTTTATTATCAAATATTGACTCTCTTCACTATTTTTTAATTTTCACCTACCACGACATCGGTCTAGTTTACTGCTTCGAAATTCTATATATGTTGTGACTTGGCAAGACAACCAAGCCACTCTGAGGAAGCCGAAAGGCACGCGTTTAAGCTCACGCAGGCTGGCGTGAGGTCTGGAACAGTTAAAGGAATAGAGACTAGCCAAAAAAGGTACGTAGCTTCTGGAATACTTAACTTTAATCCATAATTGGTGAACATCGGTCTGACGGTACATGCATCACAAGATGAATAGCAATTGATAATGGCGCCTTGCTAGGTCGTAGCAAATGGCGTAGCGGAAGGCTATGCTAACTATCGTCTCGGCAAATGAGAGCGTAATTTGTCAGTGAACCATCGCTAGCAAAGTCGGCTGTACAACTGGGGCGAGTGCTAGGAAGTCTCTCTAGACCTACCGTGTGGCGGCGCTCGGTCTGCAATCACTGACAATGGCGACACGCGGGTGCGACGTATACTAACGAACCGCGGCCGATTTAAAGGCTACCACCTAGCAAGTGTGGTGTCTGGCGGTGACACCACACTATATATTTCTCTGTCACGCTTCACTGGACAAACCACCTCCTCTGATAGGTAATTTTCATTGTTTGTCGAAGATCTCTCTGGAAACTGAGTAGATACAATCTTGTGCACCAATCATCGACACAGGTAAAATGTCGTAGGCACCTTCTGCAGGTGAGTTTATCTTGTCGTTCACGGACATTAGAATTTGGAGCATCGTCTATCATTTAATTCTGTCTCTGTGTCATAAAAAAGGGTTGTAGTATTGCGACGTATTTGGCAACTCGCAGATCGACAGAATAAAAAAGCGCCATGGACTTCAAAACATGACGCATCAGTGTTAAAGAAGCTCAAGAAGCACAGTCGTTGCTAATTTTGAAGAATGGCAACGCAGACTAGCTTTGAAAAGAATCTTCTCTGCTGAAGAGCGAAGGGAACGAAAACTCTTTAATATTAACAAAGACATCTGATATGGTAATAAATAAAATTTTACCCCATTTCAGTTGTCTATTGAAGTGTCGCTGTATAAAAAGCCTAGAAATCGCATTAACACACATGACGGTAAGAAACTACGCAATAAAGGAAAACAGATAGATGTTAAAAACCACATATATGTTACCCTATTAAGACTCACAACACCCCTTTCTCTGTATCTTGTCACACCAAGTAAACATTACGCACTTACAGTGGTCAACTGCGACGTCCCGTTAGTTTAAAAAATGGTATCCATTGCTTCGTAGACACATTGTGGAAAAGAGATCCAAGAATTCTGAAGTCAGTGTAACATGAAGCATTTTCATTCACAAAATAGAGAAGGTAACCGTGGGCGGAAATGTGTGTATCATAAAAAATATTGACACTGTGTTTTGTTATTGTAGTCAGAGGTAAAATAATTTACAAGTACTTTTGGTTTTCAGTAAGTCCATGAAATAGGATCATCCGAAACAACAGCGTTGAGAAGAAACTATTAGCTCGCTTCTAATTCTGTAGCACTGAACATTACACAACAATGCGTTAGATTACTTCCCAGGACACGTACATCGCAACAGTTATAGCGAGCTGTAACTGGAAGTGAAGACTGCTGTAACAGTAAAGCCGTGCAGAAAGAACCTCGTCAGCTATCGACCGCAGGAGAAGCGACGGTGCAGCACGAAGATAAGGCGCCACGGCGGTTTGGTGTCTGCAGATGCGGCAGCGGCAGCTGGCCAATTTCCGCCGAGAAATACGTTCGCTCTTCTCCCTCTTTTCCAGAAGCGCGCACGAGTAGATGAGAGGGGGTTGGTAATGCTTCTCACGGAGCTTGTTTAACCGCAACCGGACTTCTTCTCAGTCTCTCTTGAGATACAGCTCAGATCGTGTAAAGGACTTCCTGTTAAACTCGACAGGGTTGCACTGAGTTACTTGGGTGTAAGGTGATGCGAAAATAATTTGTTTTCAATAAGACCTTGGTATGGTATTTCAGAGGGTAGTGTAAGATACGTAAATAGTGTAGAAATTAGCTACATTACCACGTCCAGTTTCTAGTAATTTTCAGTTGCAAGCCTACAGTATCTTATGAAAAATAACACAATAACACCCAAATATAATGCGAAATTACCACTAGATATCACGAGAGGCGGACCCGCCTGCAAAAGCAAGGCAGAGAGTATTGTGTTGTCAGCAGAGAAGCAGTAACAGCAGTTTGGTTCAGACAAGACAGCTCAATGAGTCGGACGTGTGCATCACGTAAGTAACGAATCGATCAGAGATATATCTTGTTACGCCGTAAAGTCAAGCGCCGGCACGCCAGTCGGGAACGAGAGAGAAGAGATGGCTTTGAAGAAGGCGGCAGCTAATTGGACGCTGGCTGACCCCTCTCCAGGACGACAACGCGACATCAGCTACCTCTATGCAAAGAGAACATAAGCGCCGCGCCAAACTGGCCGCGGCCCAGTTCTTCAGATGTTTTGTGACTAGCGAACTGAGTACAGAAGTCAACTGTATTACTTCACTTGCATTCGGAATTGTAGATACTGAAGAGATTTCTTATTTTCATGTCGTCCTTTGCTTACGACTCTTGCGTTATTGTCAGAGTTAAGTATTGTCATTGTTCATTTCATAATAAAGCTCATTAATATGATTTCTGTCTAGCTATACGATATGTTGTCTAGCTATACGAGAAGACAGGCTTCCTAGACCCCACACACGAGGGGCGTTTGAAAAGTCCATGCAAAAATAAAAACTTCTTTCGTGTTTGGGGTAAACCTTTTTCAACATAGTCTTATACACTTCGTCCAATGCTGTTCTAATTTGTTGGTCCCTTCTCAATAATAGGAACTGTCCAAGTCTGCAAAATAGTTATTAGTTGCTGCAATCACCTCCTAGTTTGAATAAAGTCTTTGCCCCGCCAGCCATTTCTTCAAATTGGGGAACAATAGGTGGTCCGAGGGAGCCAAGTCTGCAGAATACTGGGGATGTGAAACGAGTTGGAATCCTATTTCCATTAATTTTGCGACCACAACTGCTGAGGAGTGTGCCGGTGCATTCTCGTGTTGGAAAATGACCTTTTTCCTGTCCGATCGCAGCTGTTTTTCTTGCAGCTCGGTTTTCAAACTGTATAATAACGCAAACTGTATAATAACGATGACCTCCCCCCATGAACCATGGACCTTGCCGTTGGTGGGGAGGGTTGCGTGCCTCAGCGATACAGATATCCGTACCGTAGGTACAACCACAACGGAGGGGTATCTGTTGAGAGGCCAGACAAACCTGTGGTTCCTGAAGAGGGGCAGCAGCCTTTTCAGTAGTTGCTGGGGCAACAGTCTGGATGATTGACTGATCTGGCCTTGTAACACTAACCAAACCGGCCTTGCTGTTGTGGTACTGCGAACGGTTGAAAGCAAGGGGAAACTACAGCCGTAATTTTTCCCGAGGGCATGCAGCTTTACTGTATGGTTAAATGATGATGGCGTCCTCTTGGCTAAAATATTCCGGAGGTAAAATAGTACCCCATTCGGATCTCCGGGCGCGGACTACTCAAGAGGACGTCGTAATCAGGAGAAAGAAAACTGGCGTTCTACGGATCGGAGCGTGGAATGTCAGATCCCTTAATCCGGCAGGTAGGTTAGAAAATTTAAAAAGGGAAATGGATAGGTTAAAGTTATATATAGTGGGAATTAGTGAAGTTCGGTGGCAGGAGGAACAAAATTTCTGGCCAGGTGACTACAGTGTTATAAACACAAAACCAAATAGGGGTAATGCAGGAGTAGGTTTAATAATGAATAGGAAAATAGGAATGCGGGTAAGCTACTACAAACAGCATAGTAAACGGATTATTGTGGCCAAGATAGATACGAAGCCCACAGCTACTACAGTAGTACAAGTTTATATACCAACTAGCTCTGCGGATGACGAAGAAATTGAAGAAATGTATGATGAAATAAAAGAAATTATTCAGATAGTGAAGGGTGACGAAAATTTAATAGTCAAGGGTGACTGGAATTCGGTAGTAGGAAAAGGGAGAGAAGGAAACGTAGTAGGTGAATATGGATTGGGAATAAGAAATGACAGAGGAAGCCGCCTGGTAGAATTTTGCCCAGAGCACAACTTAATCATAGCTAACACTTGGTTCAACAATCATAAATGAAGGCTGTATACATGGAAGAAGCCTGGAGACACTGACAGGTTTCAGATAAATTATATAGTGGTAAGACAGAGATTTAGGAACCAGGTTTTAAATTGTAAGACATTTCCAGGGGCAGATGTGGACTCTGATCAGAATCTATTGGTTATGAACTGTAGATTAAAACTGAAGAAACTGCAAAAAGGTGGGAATTTAAGGAGATGGGACCTGGATAAACTGAAAGAACCAGAGGTTGTACAGAGTTTCAGGGAGAGCACAAGGGAACAATTGACAGGAATGGGGGAAAGAAATACAGTAGAAGAAGAATGGGTAGCTTTGAGGGATGAAGTAGTGAAGGCAGCAGAGTACCAAGTAGGTAAAAAGACGAAGGCTAGTAGAAATCCTTGGGTAACAGAAGAAATATTGAATTTAATTGATGAAAGGGAAAATTTAAAAATGCAATAAATGAAGCAGGCAAAAAGGAATACAAATGTCTCAAAAATGGGATCGACAGGAAGTGCAAAATGGCTAAGCAGGGTTGGCTAGAGGACAAATGTAAGGATGTAGAGGCTTGTCTCACTAGGGGTAAGATAGATACTGCCTATAGGAAAATTAAAGAGAGCTTTGGTGATAAGAGAACCACTTGTATGAACATCAAGAGCTCAGATGGAAACACAGTTCTAAGCAAAGAAGGGAAAGCAGACAGGTGTAAGGACTATATAGAGGGTCTATACAAGGGCGATGTACTTTAGGACAATTTGGAAATGGAAGAGGATGTAGATGAAGATGAAATGGGAGATACGATACTGCGTGAAGAGTTTGACACAGCACTGAAAGACCTGAGTTGAAACAAAGCCCCAGGAGTAGACAACATACCATTGGAACTACTGATGGCCTTGGGAGAGCCAGTCCTGACAAAACTCTACCATCTGGTGAGCAAGATGCATGAAACAGGCGAAATACCCTCAGACTTCAAAAAGAATATAATAATTCCAATCCCAAAGAAACCAGGTGTTGAAAGATGTGAAAATAACCGAACTATCAGTTTAATAAGTCACAGTTGCAAAATACAAACGCGAATTCTTTACAGACTAGTAGAAGCCGACCTCGGGGAAGGTCAGCTTGGATTATGTAGAAATGTTGGAACACGTGAGGCAATACTGACCCTACGACTTATCTTATAAGCTAGATTAAGGAAGGGCAAACCTACGTTTCTAGCATTTGTAGACTTAGAGAAAGCTTTTGACAATGTTGACTGGAATACTCTTTCAAATTCTGAAGGTGGCAGGGGTAAAATACAGGGAGCGAAAGGCTATTTACAATTTGTACAGAAACCAAATGGCAGTTATGAGTTGAAGGACATGAAAGGGAAGCAGTGGTTGGGAAGGGAGTGAGACAGGGTTGTAGTCTCTGTATATTGAGCAAGCAGTGAAGGAAACAAAAGAAAAATTCGGAATAGGCATTAAAATCCATGGAGAAGAAATAAAAACTTTGAGGTTCGCTGATGACATTGTAATTCTGTCAGAGACAGCAAAGGACTTGGAAGAGGAATTGAACGGAATGGATAGTGTCTTGAAAGGAGGATATAAGATGAACATCAACAAAAGCAAAACGAGGATAATGGAATGTAGTCGAATTAAGTCGAGTGATGCTGAGGGAATTAGATTAGGAAATGAGACACTTAAAGTAGTAAAGGAATTTTGCTATTTGGGGAGCAAAATAACTGATGATGGTCGACGTAGAGAGGATATAAAATGTAGACTGGCAATGGCAAGGAAAGAATATCTGAAGAAGAGAAATTTGTTAACATCGAGTATAGACTTAAGTGTCAGGAAGTCATTTCTTAAAGTATTTGTATGGAGTGTAGCCATGTATGGAAGTGAAACATGGACAATAAATAGTTTGGACAAGAAGAGAATAGAAGCTTTCGAAATGTGGTGCTACAGAAGAATGCTGAATATTAGATGGGTAGATCACTTAGCTAATGAGGAAGTATTGAATAGGATTGGGGAGAAGAGAAGTTTGTGGCACATCTTGACTAGAAGAAGGGATCCGTTGGTAGGACATGTTCTGAGGCATCAGGGGATCACCAGTTTAGTATTGGAGGGCAGCGTGGAGGGTAAAAATCGTAGAGAGAGACCAAGAGATGAATACACTAAGCAGATTCAGAAGGATGTAGGTTGCAGTAAGTACTGGGAGATGAAGAAGCTTGCAGGGGATAGAGTAGCATGGAGAGCTGCATCAAACCAGTCTCAGGACTGAAGACCACAACAACAGCAACAATAACGATGAATAATATTCACCTGCAATAGGTTTAACCTTTTACAAATAGTGGATGAGGATTATCCCTAGGGAATTCCAAAAATACTTTCGCCATAACATTTCCAGCCGAAGGAATGGTCTTCGTCGTTTTGGTGGAGATTCTCCCTTGGTAACCCATTGTTTAGATTGTTGTTCGGTCTCAGGAGGACAGTAATGTATCCATGTTTCATCCACAGTGACGAAGCACGCTTAAAGTAGTGCGTATTCTTCCTGAAACGCTGCAAACCATCCTTGCAACACTTCACACAATTCCGTTTTCGGTCAAGCATGAGCAATCGCGGAACCCATCTTGCGGATAGCTTTCTCATGTCTAAATGTTTATGCAAAATATTAAGTACCCGTTCATTCGAGATGCCCACAGCACTAGCGATCTCACGCACGTTAAATCTTCTATCATCCATCACTATATCACGGATTTTATCAATGATTTCTGGAGTCGTAACCTCCACAGGGTGTTCAGAACGTTCAGCATCTCTTGTGCCCATATGGCCACTCTGAAAATTTTGAAACCACTTATAAAATGTTCTATTCATAGGTGCAGAGTCATCATAATGTTTATCAAGCTTCTTTTTAGCCACCTGAGGTATTTTGCGTTTCATAAAGTAATGTTTAATCACCACACGAAATTCTTTTTCGTCCATTTTTTGACAATCACTCGACTTCCTTAACTCACACGAATTCCAAACACAAAGAAATAGACCAGTATGGTTGAAACTTGGTGTGCGTTCTTTCCAAAGGTGCTGCTAACTAAACATGACCTCGATACACGCTGGAAGTGTCATCTTTCGAACTCTGCTCGGACTTTTCAAACGTCCCTCGTATTTGACGTCAAAGCAGGATTCAACATATCTACCCTTCTAAAGCTGCCCAAGTAGACTGCTGGTGCTGTGAATGTGAAGTGGAAACACGAAAGAACACTCACAGATAGACCAGTACCATTCACACCTCATGTACTGATTGACGCGGACCGTAGAGCATTGCACAAGATGGTTGAAAGAAATTGCAAGAAATGAGCGGAAAGATTCAGTCCTGACTTCCAAAATGCTACCAGGAGCCCTGCTAGCAGAAATGCTGTGTGTAGGGAGATAAAAGGAATGGAGTGCATTGGTCAAGTGGCCTGTCATGGGCCATACATTTCTGTAGTCGGTCTGAACGACGCTTGATGTGGTGAAATGACCGACTCCATTGAATAGTGGATGAATGGAAACGAGTGATGAGTCACGCTGTACTCCGTGGCTATCCAATGGAAGGGACTGGATCTGGCGAATGAATGGAGAACAGTACTTTCCATTATGTGTAGTGCTGAAGAGCCCTTGGGGTAGGGAACTGCTTTGAGTGGTGTGCCGAAGTCAGGTCGAGGTCAGAATGGATCACCATCCGTGCATACAGTAACTCACAGGTAGGATGCCTGTTTGATGCACGAAGGTGTTA
The DNA here is from genome assembly GCF_021461385.2 of Schistocerca piceifrons. Taxonomy (NCBI): domain Eukaryota; kingdom Metazoa; phylum Arthropoda; class Insecta; order Orthoptera; family Acrididae; genus Schistocerca; species Schistocerca piceifrons. Next base: position 1,069,547,289 of record NC_060139.1, read on the forward strand.
GTGAAACAGTATTGCAGCATTATGCTTGTATTGTCCACAGAACACAACAGTGGATGCTACAAGCTTCAGGCAGCCCACATCGCCAGGAGTGGCGGCAGTATCGTCGTCCAAAGCGCTGGTCAGCACTCGGTACTCAGTTGGCGGCGTGTCAGCTCAGCAGCCACAACGTCACGAGGTCGGTCACCCTGCCTGCGTTGGCACTGAGCCGCGTCCGCGCCGTGTGCAGCTGTGCAAAGCTTCTGGGAGACGATGACCAGGCCACCCATTGACCTCACCATAGATTGTACACGCGGGAGACAGCTACCAGCTCTACTCGGAATATGTGAAGTCATCCAGAGCAGTGCTGTGGCCTCCCATCAGGCGACAGAACCTGGCACTGTTGAAGGCTCTGACAGGAGGATAGATGGCAGACAGTAGTGACACACCCTCACGATGACAGATGACGACGACCTCCTCCCAGGCCTTGATGGTTAGGCCTCCAGAAATCCATCCGGATGGTAACAGCCACAGCTACCATTCAGTCTGGACTCAGTAGTTTGCGCTGCAGCTCTCAGCGATCAAATGCCTTCAGTCTAGAAGTTCGTTGGCGAATAGACTAGCAGGGAGTTGACTGACACATGCCTCCCCTCTCGACAGGGCGGCTGTAAACGAAAGAGTACCAGAACAGAACTAGTATTTATGCAGGACACGTTCGTGTGCTCTGCTGTAGTTTGGAGACAATAACATCATTCCGTTTGGTTTCTCGTTTGGTAATCTGTCTTGGACGTATTCAGATTTCAGATCTTTGCCTGTCAGATGCTCTTTCCTGCTGCATCAGTAAACTGAATAGTTGTCCTTGCTTATCATTTAAGCTTTGTTTCAACACATTGTGAAGTCACTAGAACCAAGTATACTATTCTGCTTTGCAACAGTGTTAACAGTAAACTATGGAGGAAGGTTGTTACAGTATAGGTATGTTTTTCATGGTTATGGTGTAGTCGCTTCATAGCGCTTAAATGAGCGCAAAATGTGGATGGATATGAGCTTCTTTTACAGCATTATGTACTGTGTACTATATACAGTAGAGCATCATTTCGGGAGCGTTGCTTCGAATCACAATGACAATGCACCCTCTCGTAAAGTAACACCAATGATGGACATTAACAGTCCTGTAATATACTGGGGTTCTGACTGAAAAACATTGGAACACTTTTCGGATGACTCACGGCAATGACTTTGCTCTTGACCGACGCGCCTTTGCTTCGGCCTTTGAGTAAGAATGGGCTGTCATTGCTTCTCAGACATCCAAACATCTCACTAAAAATGTCCACGGTTAAGTTGAAGTCGTCATAAACTCGAAAGTCGAGACCCCATAATAATGTCAACTAATAGGGGTCCGGATGATAGTGATCATATTGTACATAGAAACACTAACAACATAAAAGCGATGCAATTTTCTTGTGCTAATCGCAGTCCGCGCTGATAATAACTGTCTAATAACACTCACCATTCATAGTCTACAAACATTTGCACTGTATCATTATTTGTTTTGTACGGGAAAATATCTTACTTAACCAGCATATTATGTATCAGTAAAACATCAACATTCACCTGTGAAGGTAGTTATACAGACCCCCCCCCCTCTCTCTCTCTTTCTCCTTCTTTCTCTTCCACCTCCCGCTTTCTCCCACTTCCTGACCTTCAAAGTAACGTGTGTCGCTTCATATCTTTGTATCAATTTTTAAATGAAATATTTTATGTCCTACAGATTTTTAAACTTCCTTTTTAGAATACTACTGCTAAACGTACAGTTTGTGTGTGAGAACTGCAAACTGCAGATCTATCCACGTTAGGTTTCATTTTAATCGTGAGCTCATGCAATGTATGTAAGAAGTTTAAATTCCAGAGTGTCGATTTTAAAGGTGAAGTTAACAATAGTAATTGGTAAGGAAATCGGGCTTTTGAAATGAATTATTAGCGTCTTACCCTGATGTCACATGAGTCACTTAAAGCATTTCATTCAAATAATAACCGACAATTTTGGTTACTGCCAGTTAATCAGCAGACTGGAAAAGAGAACAGTGGCTTCAGTATGTACGGGCGTGGCTGTAGAGAGTGTACTATTTGCGTGTGTGCGATAGTTTACTAACTTCAAGTGTAATTTTTAGCGCCAGTGAAGCTTTTTTAAATTTTTCTTTCTGAATGGATATCGCGCAAAGTTCTATTACTGGAATGCAAATTAATGAAGGAAAACACAGTATATACCGTTTGCTATAGTGGTATAGTCACTTGTTACAGTTACTCCGATGTTTGGGTTGACAATTTCAGATCTAGCCGTTACCTCACACAACACTGCGCCATTTCAGTGGGCACTACAAGGGCTGGCGCCAAAATTCACCAATTAGTTATTAGGTCGTCACGCGATTTCTTTTTTTTTTTTTCACCAAATTTGATACTTAATATACAGGTGACCGTCAGATTGTTTTGAGATCCTTACAGTGTTTGGAAAGATGAACACAAGTTGTACTTCCGCAATGTGTTTATTGTATTACGCGCAGCAAGTATTTTCGTTGCAGACAACGCTTCAATCGACGTTGTACAGAATGAACTGCAGGTGCTGCCTAAGCGAAATTGTTTCACATTTTATGAGATACAACTGCCGTTGCAGGAAACTATAAATTTTTATGAAAGAGTAGTGTTTACAGGGAAGAATAAAACTTGGAACGGCGAATGCAGCAGTACCCTCTTCTGGCTCTGCATGGGATGCTGTGTGCCGACTTGAACTTCCTGCAGCTTGATAAACGGATATAACGTAGCAGGGAGAGCTGTTAGTAACGCCACCCTCTGCTCAGACCTCCCTTAAGGTCGTAACGTGTCTCCTCCCAGGGGCACAGAAGCGCCATTCTGAGTGCGTGCAACTACCAGGCAGGCTGCTAGCTAGTACGGTCTAGTGACGCCGGGAACTCCTGATGTCACAGGGGCCCTGCAGAGAGTCAAGTCGCTTCTGTTGTCGAAGTAGCGTATTCTGCAGCAGCAGAGTGCAAACCGGAAACTGTAAACTGACGCTCTAGTGCGGTGTGAATCAAATAACCATCTCAGCCACAAAGAGAAACTTTGTGCCAACAGTGCTCAATAGTTTATGAGAATACTGCTCCACATGGTCGTCACAGTGCTATATGTTAACTTGTACTCGAAATGGAAAGCTGATCGTTCTGAACAAAAGGAAACAATGCTATTCTCATTTCTGTCAGTAATGCAACGAATAAATGAATAGCCAAACTGCTGCAAATAGATGTAGTATACACGTAACTGAAACCTTTAAAGAAGTGTACAAATTACAACCACTGAGAAAAACTTTCACTTTCTGATGCTGCATCTTCAGATGGAGATTACGTATCGGACTTACTTGATAGTTGCATTCCTGGCTCTAGATGTACTTAGTCCTTTGGTCACAAAATTCTGAGGTGTCATATGTAAAATTCATGTCACTTAGCCAGTTGAACTACGCTTCGCAATTAAAGGTTAAGACCAAACTAAATTTTGTAAGAAAATTCGAAATTGGAAGACAGACGCCGAAACAGAAGAATGACGTCACTGACAGGAAACCAAATTCTAAAAGCGATAACTTCATTGAAATTTCAGAGACGCCTTGTGCGATTTCTTAACTGCTTCAACACTAGCGTGTTTATTTTCTCAGAGATCTCAGACACAACTGAACATACAACATATTTGCATAGCATAGCTGCTCATTACTTCTTAACATACATTTCAAATGTAAGTCTGCTGTAACTAAAGCTCTCTCTCTCTTTCCTCGTCTCTCTCTCTGCCCCTATGTTTTTTGTCCGTGTCTGGGTCTGTGCGTGCTTTGAGCAATATGTTTAGTTTATTCATTTGTACGATGTTCGTCACCTGCGTGAACATTCTTTGTTATTTACTTTTAGCGCATCAGAGATATTGAAACGATACTCCATGAAGTGATAGTTGAGCACTTGACATGACAATAGAATGTAGTTTTGAATGAGTCAATGCTCAGTCAGAAGGTTTGGTACGCATAATACTTACACCTTACTAGTCTTTATCAACAGCGCATAAACATTTCTTGGCTGACGGCTGCGACAAAAAATGGCAGGAGTCAACACTGAATCCTTCAGTACGATCGTCATGGAATTGTTTTATGTGCTACTGATAAAGCCTAGTCAGTCGGAAGTGCTATACCCAGCAGACAATGTGTTTCAACAAAGACTGTAATAAACATTATATTAATAAACAGTATTCTGACTTTTGGCTGTTCCAAAATCATGTAATCATCAGCTAGGTATAATTCGTTCTTTTGTTGCCTATGTTATATCTTCCCTGCAGTAGCATGAATTTTGTAGAAAAACATAGCTGAAGTTTACCTGGTCTCAGGATGGGTCGACAGAAACTGATAAATAACTGTTAGGGAGAAATGAAATGTCATAATCTTCAATAATTAGCAATAAACCAAACTGGGTTCTCGATTTGTCCTACGTTCCATTCAGTAATGATTCAAGACGTAACACTTGTTAATAAATGGATACTCTTGAAATATTCCCGTTTCCTTGGTATCTGTCAATTCATTTGCTGTATAATTTTGTACATTACTTGTACACTTACTTGACAGAGATTGTAGTTTTTCTTTCTGAATGGACGTCGCGCAAAGTGCTATTGATTATGAGATTTTTGCTGTTGTTTCATCTTTTATATCTATTAACGTATGATAGTTGAGGACTATGGCGTCCCCTTCTTGTTAGCTATGCAAAGAAGTTTGGCAAGGCCTTCTTGTCTTTAAGACACTCAGGGCAATTTATTTTTCAGACGTGTTACGCATTACATCATGCCCATCGTATTGTTTCATATAACTTGACCTGTCGATTTAGACGAGACATATAAGACAATGGGCCGTGATTAAGGATAAAAAAAGCCAAGTGTGGAGTGACAGAGTAGTTGGACATTTCAGACTCAATAGGTTTCTGAACAGACGACCTGTTCTCTAGATAGCGTAGATAGCCTAACGCTAGACATCACAGAGAATGGGGCAGGATCAGACAAGGACGAAAAAGTTGACGGGAATGAGAGATTTTGGTTGGTCGCTTCAAAGTCTATAAATTTCTGCCCCCAGTCTTCAGAGCAGAGAAGTCGTTCCATTAGCTGGGTTGTTTTCTACAAACTTATGGCGGAACTGGTTATGAGAACAAAGAGTCTTGTCACAGCAGTTATTTCTAGTTTTTTGAGAGAGCTATCAGAATATGGTAGTTTTGAAATTTATCGTTTCTGACCACGTTTATGTTAGCTGAGTTATGTAAGGGAAGCGTATTTTGTTGTTATTACTTTTTACAGTGGTTTTGCATTTAATAAGTGTTTCGTAGGATTTACGTCCCACGTAAGGCAGTGCTTCTTCCACGCTCTGCCACCATTGTTTTACCGCAGTGGACATTACTTTCTAGAAAGCTATGTTTTCTGTAAGTACCTGCAATTAATGTTATAGAGTAATATTTTTCCCTTGTCACAAACAATTAACTTTTTTTTTAATTTTGACTGGATCTTAAACTCTTGCATGTTAGTGGAACAGGGTACATTCATTGTTGGTGTAATTGATGACAGAAATTATAAATGGCTGTTGAACCATTTGATCTTGACATAGAAATGAAAGAATGTCGTTGTAAACTATGGAAGCATTTGACTGTTTGTACAGAGAGAGCATTTCTAGACTTTTCTCCTATCACTACTTGTTTAATTAGGAAGTCCAGCTATTTAGTGTTATTATAGCTGAATTACGTCCAACATTTCAGAATGCTGTATGTGAACTACCAAGTCATTTTCCAACGCCCGTATTTTTTTCTTTCGACATCAGTCTCCTTAATGGTTTGATGCGGCCCACCACAAATTCCTCTCCTGTGCCAATCCCTTCGTGTCAGAGTAGCACTTGTAACTTACATCCTCAATTATTTCCTGTATTCCAATCCTTATTTTCCTCTACAGATTTAACCCACTGCAGGGCCCCTTAATACCACATAACTTATTCCGGGATGACTTAAGAAATATCCTATGATCCCGTCATTTTTCTTGTCAGCGTTTACCACACATTCCTCGCCGATTCCGCGGAGAACATTACGCTATAAGTCCACACATTTTCAATATTCTTCTGTAGCAGCACATCCCAAATACTTCGATTTTCGTCTGCTCCGGTTTTTCACAGTCCATATTTCACTACCGTACAATGTTCTGCTCCAAATGTGCATTCTCAGAAATTTATTCCTCAAATTAAGGCCTATGGTTTGTGTGAATTTCTTTTGGCAAGAAATTTCCTTTTTGCCAGTGCTAGTCTGCTTTTGGTGATCTTCTTGCCCGTCCGTCACTGGTTGTTTTGCTATCTATGTATCAGAATCCCTTAACTTCATCTGCTTAGAAGACCACCAATCTTGATGTTAAGTTTAACGCTATTCTCATTTATGATACTTATCCCCAGTTTTCTCAGAATCTCGAATATCTTGCACCTTTGACATTATCGAACGCTTTTTCCAGGTCGACAAATTCTTTGAACGTCTCTTTGATTGCTTTTTGTTCTTACTTCCATTATCAACCGCAAAGTCGGAATTGTCACTGTGCTGCCTTTACCATTCATAAACCAAACTGATCGTCATGTAACAGATCCTCAGTTTTCTTTACCATTCTTCTGTATATTATTCTTGTGGGCAACATGGATGGATGAGCTGATTCCACACACCAACGTGAATAGTAGTTTTGTTGTCAGTTTTCCCAATGATTTTAGAAATTCTTATCGAATGTTATCTGTCTCTTTTGTCTTAATTGTTCGCAAGTCTTCCAAAGCTTATTTAAATTCTGATTCTAATACTGGCCTCCTAGCTCTTTTATATTGAGTCCTGTTTCTTCTTTTGCCATGTAATGGGACAAGTACCACCCCTCCCCCCCCCCCCCTCGTAGAGGCATCTGTCAGCACTCTCCTCTGCATTTAGGAGTGGAATTCCCATTGCGCTCTCAATGTTACCTACCATGCTTCCGGTTTCACCGAAGGTCTTTTGACTTTTCTTTGTGCTGTGCTGTCCTTCCAATAATCGTTCCTTTTTCGATTTCTTCATACTTTTCATGCAGCCATTTTGCCTAAGCTTCCCTGCACTTCCTATTTATTTTATTCGTAAGTGACCTGTATTTCTGTATTGCTGAAGTTCGATGAACATTTTTGTACTTCCTCCTTTCATCGATCAACTGAAGTATTCTTCTGTTACCAATGGTTTTTTCGCAGTTGGTATCTTCTTTGTAACTAATTTCTTCTTTCCAACATCTATCACTGAACTTTTTGGATAAGACCGGTGCCCTTCAACTGAGTTACCTACTGAGCTATTCCGTGTCGCAATATCTATAGCCTCAGAGAACTTGAAACGTATGTCTTCATTCGTTAGTACTTCCATATCGCACTGCAATGATTCTTATTGAGTAGTCTCTTAAGTCAAAGCCTACCCCTCATCACAACCAATCGTGATATGAGTCTTTAGCTGCTCCTGCCTACGCCTTTCAGACCAGTATGTGATTTCGGAATCTCTGTCTGATGATGATTTAATCTAACTGAAATCCTGCCGTATCGTCCAGCCTTTGTCAAGCGTGCCTTCTCCTCTTGTGATTCTTGAACAGAATATGAGCTATTACTATCTGAAAGTGACTGAAGAACTCAATTAGTCTTCCTCTTCTCTCATTCCTGGTACGAAGGCCATACTGTGGAGTGACCTTACCTTCTACTCCTTCACTCACAACCGCATTCAAGTCCTCATGACTCCGTTTCAATATCCTCATATACTTTGTCTCTTCATCTTCGGCTTGTGATGTCGGCATGCATACCTGCACTATTGTTGTCGGAGTTGGTTTGCTGTCTATTCTGAAGAGAACAAGCCTATGGTTGAACTGTTCACAGTAACTCACTTTCTGTCCTACCCTCCTATTCATAACAAATCATATTCCAGTTATAACCCACTGTCTGCTGCTGTTGATATTACCCTATACTCATCTCATCAGAAGTCTTTGTCTTCTTTCCATTCCACTTCACTGACGCCCACTACATCTAGATTGAGGCTTGGCATTGTGTTTTTAGATTTTCTCGCTTACCTAGCACGTTTAAACTTCTGAATTTCTATGCCACAATTCGTAGAACATATCCTTTCGTTGATTATTAAGTCTTTTTCTCATGGGCACCTTGTCCTTGGCAGTCCCTCCCAGAGATCCGAATGGGGGACGGTTCCGTAATTTTTTCCGATGGCGAGATTGTAATGACACTTTTTCAACTATATGCCACATGTGCTATGGATACACTTTATATATCTCTAATGCAGTGCGTTCGATTGCCTTCTGCATCCTCATGACTTTGATCACTACTGAACCTTCTGCCTTCAGGGGCAGATTGCACGCCAATGGCAAGGGAGTGCTCCAAACGTCTGTCCCTCTTTTACAAGACTGTTGACTAAATGAAGGTGACTTCTTATGTCGGATGTCCTCTCATGAAATTGTGTTGTTGTTGTTGTGGTCTTCAGTCCTGAGACTGGTTTGATGCAGCTCTCCATGCTACTCTATCCTCTGCAAGCTTCTTCATCTCCCAGTACTTACTGCAACCTACATCCTTCTGTATATTTTCAGGCGTATTTTACGATAAAGATCACAGTTAATACTGCCAAGTCCATACTAAGTGGCAACAGAATGTAAAGTTCACACGCACACCACAATCACACACATAGCCAGTATATGGTATTTACACCCGTTACCAAAGTTAATAGAGTTCACCGGATCGTTCAGTTATGAAAATGCTCTCTCAAATGTTGTGCACTCTGCCCTACACGTAATACCTGTTCCAGTCTTAGATCCCACAACACGCCACGCAGTTTTAACTAACAGTGAAAAGCAAAAATTTTGATATTCCGTCCGAAATTCCACACGACTTCCACTATACCATTCACTTAAATACACTTTTTACTACTTCGCGAACTTGTAATTAGCATTTTTCCTCGATTTTACAGTACTTTCGTCGGAGATGCGTTCAGTGAGATGTTACTAGTTCGAACCCTCAGCCCCGACCCCCTAGATCACACCAAAGACTTTGTTGCCAGCATATATTGGCGCGAGCCTGCATTTTTCTGATTGGCTGATATCACAAACAGGAAATCAGGTTGCAGCGTTATCCCGCGCTAACCCGCGCTTTACTTCAATGACCTATCATAGTAAGACATTTCTTTCTATGGCAACTGATAAATAAATAAATTTAGAAAAGTATCAAATATAAAATTACTCCTTCTGAAATTACAGATTAAGTGGTGTTCTACTCACGATTTATTAGTACCATAAACTGACTGCACTTTTAATTATAGTAAATCCCTTGTATAATTTAACGGGTACTTTGTGAATAATCAATACAATTTTAATTTACTTTTGTTCTTCTTCAGTCATACAACACTCACACTGCTAATTACTACAGACAGAAAACAATTATATTTATGCACATACAGCAAATATTAATCATACATAACTTTACAACATTGTTTTTACTATGACAGCTAGCACTGTCCGTCAACCTTGGTCTCCCTCTACGATTTTTACCCTCCACGCTGCCCTCCATTGCTAAATTTGTGATGGCTTGATGCCTCAGAACATGTCCTACCAACAGGTCCCTTCATCTTGTCAAGTTGTACCACAAACTAGTCTTCTCCCCAATTCTATTTAATACCTCCTCATTAGTTATGTGATCTACCCATCTAATCTTCAGCATTCTTCTGTAGCACCACATTTCGAAAACTTCTATTCTCTTCTTGTCCAAACTATTTCTCGTCCTAGTTTCACTTCCATACATGGCTACACTCCATACAAATACTTTGAGATACGACTTCCTGACACTTAAATATATACTCGCTGTTAACAAATTTCTCTTCTTCAGAAACACTTTCTTTGCCATTGCCAGTCTACATTTTATATCCTCTCTACTTCGACCATCGTCAGTTATTTTGCTCCCCAAATAGCAAAACTTCTTTACTACTCATTTCCTAATCTAATTCCCTGAGTATCACCCGACTTAAATCGACTTTATTCCATTATCTTCGGTTTGCTTTTGTTGATGTTCATCTTATATCCTCCTTTCAAGACACTGTCCATTCCGTTCAATTGCTTTTACAAGTCCTTTTACTGTCTCGGACAGAATTACAAAGTCATCGGGGAACCTCAGAGTTTTTATTTCTTCTCCATGGATTTTAATACGTACTCCGAACATTCCTTTACTGCTTGCACAATATACAGATTGAATAACATCGGGGAGAGGTTACAACCCTGTCCCTTCCCTACCACTGCTTCCCTTTCATGTTCCTTGACTCTTATAACTGCCATGTGGGTTCCGTACAAATTGTAAACAGCATTTCGTTCCCTGTATTCTGCCTCTGCCACGTTAAGAATTTGAAAGAGAGTATTCCAGTCAACATTGTGAAAACTTTCTCTAGTCTACAAATGCTAGAAACGTAGGTTTGCCTTTCCTTAATCTTTCTTCCAAGATAAGTCGTAAGGCCAGTATTGCCTCACGTGTTCCAACATTTCTACGGAATCCAAACTAATCTTCCCCAAGGTCGGCTTCCACCAGTTTTTCCGTTCGTCTCTAAAGAATTCGCGTTAGTATTTTGGAGTTGTGACTTATTAAAAAGTTAGTTCGTTACGTTTCACATTTGTCAACACCTGCTTCATTTGGGATTGGGATTATTATATTCTTCTTGAAGTTTGAGAGTATTTCGCCTGTCTCATACATCTTACTCACCAGATGGTAAAGTTTTATCAGGACTGGCTCTCCCAAGGTTGTCAGTAGTTCCAATATATTGTTGTCTACTCCTGGGGCCTTGTTTCGACTCAGGTCTTTCAGTGCTCTGTCAAATTCTTCACGCAGTATCGTATCTCCCATTTCATCTTCATCTACAGCCTCTTCCATTTCCATAATATTGTCCTCAAGTACATCGCCCTTGTATAGACCCTCTATATACCCCTTCCACCTTTCTGCTTTCCCTTCTGTGCTTAGAAGTGGTTTTCCATCTGAGCTCTTGATATTCATACAAGTGGCTCTCTTTTCTCCAAAGGTCTCTTTAATTTTCCTGTATGCAGTATCAATCTTGCCCCTAGTGAGACAAGCCTCTACATCCTTACATTTGTCCTCAAGCCATCCCTGCTTAGCCATTTTGCACTTCCTGTCGATCTAATTTTTGAGACGTTTGTATCAATTATTGCCTGTTTCATTTACTGAATTCTTATATTTTGTCCTTTTATTAACTAAATTCAGCATCTATTCTGTTACTCAAGGATTTCTACTAGCCCTCGTCTTTTTACCTACTTGATTCTCTGCTGCCTTCACTACTTCATCCTTCATCCCTCAGAGCTACCCATTCTTCTTCTACTGTATTTCTTTCCCCCATTCCTGTCAATTGTTCCCTTATCCTCTCCCTGAAAGTTTGTGCAACCTCTGGTTTAGTCCGTTTATCCAGGTCCCATCTCCTTAAATTCCCACCTTTTTGCAGTTTCTTCAGTTTTAATCTACAGTTCATAACCAATAGATTGTGGTTCGAGTCCACATCTGCCCATGGAAATGTCTTACAGCTTAAAACCTCGTTCCTAAATCTCTACCTTCTAGTATCTCCAGGATTCTTCCATGTATACAGCCTTCTTTTATGATTCTTGGACCAAGTGTTTGCTATGATTAATTTATGTCCTGTGCAAAATTCTACCAGAGGGCTTCCTCTTTCGTTTCTTACCCCCAATCCATATTCACCAACTATGTTTCCTTCTCTCCCTTTTAGTACTCTCGAATTCCAGTTACCGATGACTATTAAATTTTCGTCTCCCTTCACTGCCTGAATAATTTCTTTCATGTCATCATACATTTCATAAATTTCTTCATCATCTGCAGAGCTAGTTGGTATATAAACTTTTACTACTGGGCTTCGTGTCTATCTTGCCCACAATAATGCGTTCACTATGCTGTTTGTAGTAGCTTACCCGCACTCCTATTTTTATATTCATTATCAAACCTACTCCTGCATTACCCCTATTTGATTTTGTTTATATAACCCTGTATTCACCTGACCAAAAGTCTTGTCCCTCCTGCCACCGAACTTCACTAATTCCCACTATATCTAACTTTAATCCACCCATTTCCCTTTTTAAATTTTCTAACTTACCTGCCCGATCAAGGGATCTGACATCTCCGATCCGTAGAATGCCAATTTTCTTTCTCCTGATAACGACGCCCTCTTGAGTAGTCCCCACCCGGAGATCCGAATGGGGGCTAATTTACCTCCGGAATATTGTACCCAAGAGGACGCCATCATCATTTAACCACACAGTAATGCTGCATGCCCTCGGGAAGAATTACGGCTGTAGTTGCTCCTTGCTTTCAGCCGTTCGCAGTACCAGCACAGCAAGGCCGTTTTGGTTAGTGTTACAAGGCCAGATCAGTCAATCATCCAGACTGTTGCCCCTGAAACTACTGAAAAGGCTGCTGCTCCTCTTCAGGAACCACACGTATGTCTGGTCTCTCAGCAGATACCCCTCCATTGTGGTTGCACCTACGGTATGGTCATCTGTACCGCTGAGGTACGCAAGCGTCCCCACCAACGGCAAGGTTCAAATGCAGGACCGAGGACGTTTTTGATTATTAAAGGAAGACGTTGCCCCTGGACCCTGGGTGGGACACAGTTTGCTAATACGTAGTTATATAATGGCATGTGTATTATGTACATGGAGATATATGTAATATAAGAGTAGGTAAAATTCATGACCATACAGGTTGCCCCAGTGGTTGGACAGTGGATTCGCATTTGGGACGACGTTGGTTGAAACCTTCATGCAGCTGTCTAGTCTGTAAATCGCTAAAGACAAATGACTGGATGGTTCCTTTAAAAAATTGTCGCTTTTATTCGACTACTTTCGATAACATGTGTTCTATCTCTAATGCCCTTATTGTCTATGGAACTTGAGAAAGTCACCTTTAGGCTGGGCTGCCTACTCTCATTTTCCATTAATGTTTAGTGCCGTTATGTTAATTGGGGAATTAATAAACTCATGCTTACTATATTAAACTGTCTTGGGGGGGGGGGGGGGCATGAATGTTTCAATGATGTATCAGCAGTTTTCATTTCAGCTCTTCTTTCCAACTGAGATTATATCATGTGTATGTAGTGCATTCTTTTTGTAATATCAGCATTTACTAGTTTTGTGGGTTCTACATGAGCAGCGGAAACAGCTGTAGTGTGAAGTGGTCCCGTTTATCTGGCATCCACTTCTAAAGGAGACGGCTTGCGCAGTTGGAAGTCGCTGGGCAGCGCGTTAGCACGCCTCAAGCTGATGGGATCGGTGGCGGTGAGGAGGGGGGAGGGGGGGGGGGGCTGTCCTCGCTGCACACTGAGACTGTGTCGTAGATATAAGGCCCTCCCCAGAAATGTAGAGCAGAAGAATATCTTCGTTTTGGCCGGCCATACGATGGTTTTGAGAATGCGTACGCATTCTGCAGAAAGCACAGAAGGTGAAAACGGCGCATTCCTGAAGAGCAATTACTTTGAGCCATGCATCGTTTTGTGTTTTATGGGACAGAAGGAGATGGTCTGGCTACAAGCCTGGGAGAAATTTTAGGTAAGCGTCTATGTGTTCGCTCCCTACCAATATGTTCTTGATACCCTTGTTGTATGCCAAACAAGTGTATCTGTGGTATCCTTGTCATCACTGTTGTGCCTTGTACCATAGGAATCAAGGGAGAGGGTGTTGTTTGGTGGCCAGTATCCTCTTTCTACGGCAAAACTGTACGTAAAGTTTCTTTATTTACATGAACAGGAAGCTACTTATCTTCAGTAGAGTCCATGTTTAGTGGTACAAGCTCTTCCACTATAGTCCTCTTGCTAACAATATCGGTATCTTGCTATTACAACTAATCTGGTCCCGCTATGTACTATCTTAGCTTAAGCCTGCTCCTCTACAGCAAACTAGAATACGAGTGGCAGTGAGTTAACCATCAGAGACTGAGTGATTTAGTGACTGCGCTAGTGACTCAGCGACTGAGCTAGCAACTGAGCGACTGTGGAAGTGCCTGAGACTGACCCTCAAGTGAGCGGCAGCGATCTAAATACTTGCGGCCAAGAGGACATTGGCGGTGTGTTGCTTGCGAGTCCGTCTTTGGCCACTCTTCTGAGAGGCGCACTTGATCCAGCGCCTACTCTCGATTTTCTCGTTGCATCTGTGCCGACTGGTGTGCTGGCGACAGATTATGCCAGCACAGTATTAATTTTCATTTGTGGCAGAATGGGCGCTGATAAGCTCGCTGTTGTGCGCCCTAAAACACTAATCATCATCATCATCATCATCATCATTTGAGGCAGAAACACCTTGACTTCATAATGTCGTATAATTGTGCCTTGTTGTCCCAGTGTGAATTTAAGGAATAAAGGCTATGAGTCTATTGGACCTTGAAATTCCATATCAGAACTTAGAAATTATATCATACATTATGTTACATATCGTAAATGTAAGAACCGACGCCATAACCTAGTTACTTTGGGCTAGCTGGATATCATTTAAACAATTAAACTTATCGAAAATATGCAACGTTTTCACGGTGTGCACATTTCATGGGTAACAGGGTTCAAGAGAGATATCTCTGTTAGACAGGCTGAGGCAGAGCAGAATCTTTCTATGCAGTGCATGTTAGTGGCAATTTAAGTTATAATTTGAGTGTTGTCACTAATACTTCCTTTCCTTTGATGAAGGCCTGTGATCTTCAGATATTTAGGTAACAATCGTGCTCTTGTGCGTTTGGATATGGATTATTAGCCAGTAATGATCACTGGGCATCACTGACGGAAAGACCATATCGACTGATGAGAGCATTGTATGTACACGAGGGAAGGCTGCATAGCGGAATAATGTAAATAAGATTTGAACCAATGTCAGTAAATGTATGTCAAAGAGCCATTGCAAAAAACTCCTTGTGGACCGACAGTTGTCCAAATCTAGTGCAGGAGAGCTGTGGACCAATAGAAAGTATTATAACTGATTTAATATTAATCTTAACAATGACGATTACAGACTGAATACAACCCATATTCCGATTACGCATAAACTTTATCAAAGTCTCGATACCGTCGGCGCATTTGTGTGCCGAACACTGCAGCTGAATGACGTGTGCGGGCACAGCCATATGCGCTGCAAACGTCAGCAGTGGGAGGCTATATTTCCCTCAACACCGACGCCCATCTGCACCTGCAGCTCATCAACATGAGATTTTCTGAGTAGAGAGCGATGCTAACTGCTAATCCTGTTGATCATACTAGATACTAATGAATTACAAATTATTATGTTCAGAGGTTAGCTGCTGTGTAATTCGAATTTAAGTGTCATGCACACACCTGTCTCATGAGAGAGTTGGCAGCAGGCAACACTGGCAATGCAACACAAGTCCCTATTTCGAGGCAGCTGGAGTGAAGCCAGGGTCATGCCTTCTTCGTTGAAAAAAGGCAGCCAGATGGAGGCGCCAAGGAAACCAGTCCGGTCCGAACAGCTGGCTGGCCTGAACAAAGTGGGGTCACTGAGGGTCAGGCCTGCTGATGTCTGCTGACACTACACTATGGGGTCTTGGCTGGTACAGCGCGATGTTGTCTAGTGAGGGCGCAGGTATCGCAGGGCGAAAAGGGTCTACCCTTTGGGACTGTATCCAGAAACCTCGAGGCCGTACTGTGGCACCCTGGTGTCTGTGTCCAACACTCTCGGCTGGCGGCAGGACTCGCTGCGGCATGTGGATTTCAAAGGGTACACTCTGCCTGCAGTGAATACGAAGACAGTTGTTCACTAACACAGCACTTTTCTGAAGCACTGGCTGAAACGATTCTTCGATGTAACATCTTTGTGCATGAGAAGCCACAATGAGCAATTCCTTGTTTGTTGTTTCATAGGGACAGAAGGCGACGGTGTAGCCATTTGCCTGGGAGAAATTTTTGCTGCATGTTTCGATGTGTGTGGGAACACCGTGTATTAGATCATTTAGAAAATTGCTGTAGGTGGGAGGAGTGAGTCCATTATTTAACTTCCTATTGGACATGAGCTTGTGAGCAAACTCTCTAATCGGTGAAGGAAATTCCACGAAATAATAATAGCGAAAGTAGGAGACGTCAGAGAAGTCTCTAGGATTATGATGATGTGACTCTTGCGTGAGTTTGTCCCGAGTCTTATCTTCCATTAAGCACATTTATACTCGCTCTTGACTTGGAAAATCTCAGGCTGATGTGCTGTAGATGCAGACAGACTTCGATAGTATTGAAGGAGAGGGACGCCATAAAATCTTATTAAGTTCTCTACTGGGTGACATTAGTCGAGTTTTATATTTCGTAGATTTTTCTGTGTATGGTACAAAACAATGAGGATACAATGTTTCGATGACTGACATTAATGTTCCCTGAGGGACGCAGATCTCTTTCAGACTGTAGTATCTGTATGTAGTTTGGAGATGCACCGCAATGCAGTAGCAAAATCTTTGTCCTTCCAGTTCCCATACGGTGTGGAGTCTTCCTATTTTTCCTGATAAGAAACACCATTGTAACAGCTAGTACTGTCTTTCTGCTACCTCGTGTTGTAGGGGAAATTGTCGTGTCACCGCCAGACACCACACTTGCTAGGTGGTAGCCTTTAAATCGGCCGCGGTCCGGTAGTATACGTCGGACCCGCGTGTCGCCACTGTCAGTGATTGCAGACCAAGCGCCACCACGCGGCAGGTCTAGAGAGACTGACTAGCACTCGCCCCAGTTGTACAGCCAACTTAGCCAGAGATGGATCACTGACAACTACGCTCTCATTTGCCGACACGATAGTTAGCATAGCCTTCAGCTACGTCATTTGCTACGACCTAGCAAGGCGCCATAGCCTTTGATATTATTTTATATTGTGGTTAAAACATGTTCCGTCAAGAGAGATGTTCTACAATTGTGGATTAAAGTTAAGTATTACATCAACTACGTACTTTATTTGCTACTATTAATTCCTTTAACTGTTCCAGACCTCACGCCAATCTGAGTGAGCTTAACGCGTGCCTTTCGGCTTCCTCTCATTGTGACTTGGCTGTCTTGCCAAGTCACAACAGAAAGCTTCGTTTGGACCTGGCCTTTCACATTGTACACGACTGGTGGAGCTATGACAACATGTTCTCGTTTACGCTGAGTGGTCAAAACATGATCCTGTCGCATTAGCTCAGCTTACCCTGCAGGAGGTGTTAGATATAGTGCTCTCTCAGTTCCTCTGAGTTTCAACCGAAAATGGAACGATCACATCGACAGAGCTTCAGGGAGGATGGGGCAGACACTGAGGAACTTTTGAAAGATGCGAAGAGACTAACTGCAGTCAACCGAGTTTCAACCGAAAATGGAACGATCACATCGACAGAGCTTCAGGGAGGATGGGGCAGACACTGAGGAACTTTTGAAAGATGCGAAGAGACTAACTGCAGTCATGCTGGCGTTTTGCAGTATAGGGCCCATAGCAGATAGGTTCGAAAAAGGTTGACTCATTTCGATATATGAGAGGGCCAGAAATATGATTCACCAGAGGCTGTAATCATTAAAATATATCTCCATAGCATCCAACACAAGTAGGTGGTAGCATTTCTGCAGAGAGCGTAACATTACAGATCTTAAAAGCCAGTGTTTTGGTCGTGGGATTTTGTACATTTGATAGTCGATATGGTCTTCCTCAAGCACAGACAATTAAACTTTACACAGATCTGTGGAAGCGACTTCCATCATTGGTCGCTAACCACAGTGGACCAGTACATGTATCTTTAATGGGGCCACCAAATGTCGTTGATGTCAACACTTGGGTGGTATTTGTTTCCTGAAACACCAGAAGAGAGAGGCGCAGTGAAATCTTATTGAGTTCTCTACAAAGTGACTTTAGCGAAGTTTTTGTAGTTCATTTGTGATTTCCAGTAATATAGAGGAGAGTGTGTGTGTGTGAGAGAGAGACAGACACTGTGCTATCAACGAAGACTCAGACACCATTACACTACCGTATTTATAGCGTAGTAATCATAGGTACACGGTAAAGGAGATTAGGAGATATACAGGAGGGATATTTATAGACAGTCAGTCGATATCAGTAAATTGAAGATGATATACTTCTGAATTTCTTCGTGCAGTCCATGTATACTTGAAACCAGGTTGGTAGGTACTCAGAGAGCATACAGGATAAGGTTATGATTGTGGATGGGTCTGTAAACAGTTACTGTGAGTTGCACAATCAAACACACAACTGTATTTTTCTAAGAATCACTCATTTACACATTGCTTTAGAAAATCACAATCAAACAATACGGCTGAAGGCTTAGTTAAAGAACTCGAGATGCTTCCTGGGCTGAAGGCCCAAAACCACATCAAAAACAAGAATGGCTGGTCTGGCTTAGAAATCTAAAGGAATTAAAAATAGAAGGTAAAATCCTTTTTCCTAATTTAGAAAACATGCATTTGGAAATAATTAGCGGCTGAAGGTCTACACTACACGTCTGAGGGACAACTATAATTAAAACACATTGACAAACAATTTATCCAACCAAGAATTTTTTTAAAGTTACTACAGAACGGCCAAAAGCCCAATTAAAGAAATATTAACTTATTGCATGGCTGAAGGCCACAAACAAATTTGCAGAAACAGCTGAACAATTCAAAATAAACCCATTCCTTCTCATAAAAAAATTTTCCTTTAAAGAATACACATGGCTGAAGGCCTTATTAAAAGGGGTTCAGGTAAATCTTCGGCTGAAGTCACACATAACACATCTTACAAGCAATGGCTTAGGGCCTGGATTACAAACAATTTCATACAGAGCCAATTTTAAGAAATTTTTTTTTCCTTTTTGAAATAAAATCAATGTTCAAAATTTTAATTGAGCACAGCTGAAGGCCTGTATGTAATATTTAAAAACAACTGAATTAATACACGGCTGAAGGCCTCGCACATCAAACTAAAATGAAAATCACAATCTAAAACAAACAGAACACAGTAGCGCTCAGAAGTGTTCCAATGATCGGCCTGGGAATGTAGCTCAGACGTAGGGTGAGTTAAATAATCGGATGGCAACCCAAACTAGGGATGGCCCAAGGACGGGCCAACAATTCAACCAACGGCACAGCTATGGAAAATATCGGCCAAGCACGAAGATATGAACAGACTAGTCTTCAGAAATTGGCGTTTAAAAACAGCTAAGGGAACAGTAACCACTCCAAGCAAATATGAATCAAACTACTTAAAGGCTGTTGAACTACATGCCGCGACAGCCAGCATCAACACGACGAGGAAACACACACTGCCGGAAAAGTACGCTAACGACCAGGGAAAGTAACTGGGGCGTTAACGGTCACTGGGCAGAAAATACCGCTGGTGCACTTCACTGGTAAGTATCAATATAGGAAGACGGCTGCAAGATTTTACCGACCCCAACACATCATTCTTTAATGCTAGCCCAAATGGCCCAGGAAGCAGCAACCCACAAATGAACGAAGAATTGTCCCAATAGTGAGGCTTCATAACAAGTTAACTGAACTTCAGCGTCCAGGTTCGGTGGGAAACAAACTTTGTCGCTCTCGCAGGTAACGCCACACGTTCTAACAGCGTGTGCACGCCGCCGGTAGTCTTGGCCTGGCTCCGCGCCGCGGAGAGTTCCTCGCTGCTCAGTGCAAACCAACTTACTCCAACGCACACCACCACCACCTGGAAACACTAGCGGTCATACCAAAGATAGTACGACAGTTTTAGTATCGATAAGCGCTGCTGCTGCCACTCAGTGAGGCAAGCCAGCAACTTCGTTACTCCAGTGAGCAAGGAAGAAACAAGACCTCACCCGATGTGACAAAATGCAAAAGAACAAACGGCATGAATGCGAGCCGCACAGGGCTCAACCTTATGATTAATTTCTGATTATGACCTCTATTTATTTCAGTTTCACAACCAAAATAAATAATATACACTAATGTAACCATCCTCTCCTGTACCTGGACAATTTCACGTGCTGTGGGGAAGCACTTGGGCTTTCCATCCAGAAGGACTGGGATTCCCTGACAACAGAGTTCACTATGTCCGTAATTTTCCTGCGAGACAGGTGCGTGTCGGAAATCTTAGTAAATTCGGTTTTTTTTTATGAGAAGGAATGGGTTTATTTTGAATTGTTGAGCTGTTGCTGCAAATTTGTTTGTGGCCTTCAGCCATGCAATAAGTTAATATTTCTTTAACTGGGCTTTTGGCCGTTCTGTAGTAACTTTAAAAAAATTCTTGGTTGGAAAAATTGTTGGGTTGCCCTCAAACACCAACCTGCGGGTAACTCAGCAACTGGGCTAACCAAATTTAACTTGCCTAGGGTGGACCTGGTACTGCTTACCGGTGCGGTTATCTCTAACCAGAAGGTTAAGTGGGCCTAAAATGCGCACAATGGTACAAGGGCCCAAAATACGGGGACCGAATTTACTAAGATTTCCGACACGCACCTGTCTCGCAGGAAAATTACGGACATAGTGAACTCTGTTGTCAGGGAATCCCAGTCCTTCTGGATGGAAAGCCCAAGTGCTTCCCCACAGCACGTGAAATTGTCCAGGTACAGGAGAGGATGGTTACATTAGTGTATATTATTTATTTTGGCTGTGAAACTGAAATAAATAGAGGTCATAATCAGAAATTAATCATAAAATCGGTCCTAATTACATAACTATATGTGTAGTGCTACACAAGGAGCAGCAAAATTGTAATAAAACTCAAAAATTGACGATGACATAAAACTGGTGTTATCCTGCTGGGAAGAAAAATTCACGATATCTAATGGCAGACATACTCAAAACAAGCTCTACAAAGGGGGATCCCTTCACCTACAAGCTGGTGGGAAAAAGGATGGAGTGGATGGTACAATTCTTATTTTTGGCGGGAAATATGTTGGACTGACAAGATGCGGGTGCTGGATAGAGAGGAGTTGACAATGTGTATTATCTGCGAGCATACAGCTGAGGACTGAGTTCAAAATAGTTCAAATGGCTCTGAGCACTGTGGGACTTAACTGCTGTGGTCATCAGTCCCCTAGAACTTAGAACTACTTAAACCTAACTAATCTAAGGACATCACACACATCCATGCCCGAGGCAGGATTCGAACCTGCTGCATTGCTAGACAATCACGCGACAGCCCAGGCAATCGAAATTCAGAAATGCCAGCATGAACTACAAGAACTGGTGGGAAACGCTTCACATTTATAATTACACTTGGAGATTGTAATGAAAAGACCAGCAGTTGAATCATAATGCCACACATGTACTGTTGATTGGAGAAAATCGTCGTCCCAAAAGATTATTCCAGGTGAGAGGGGTGGGAACTGAATGTGTGTTGTCATGGAAGGGTCGTCATGAACTAACAACTTACAGCCACTCATACCTCCTCTCATCCCTCCCTTTCCCTCCTTCTACCCACCGCTGATAGGGATAGTGGGATGTTCTATGTTGTCACTGACGGTCCACAAAGAGATCCATATGGTGGCAGTGATATACTGTCTCCATTCTGTGGAACTCTGACCTCCTGCACGCCATCAAACGTATTTCTCAGAAAGCTTGGAACAACAACGAAACTGTGGACAACTCTTCTGATCGCTTTTCAAACAGTCAGCTGCTACTACTTCTGCGTGCCACCTATGCTGACCGCAGACCTGCACTGTATGTGAGAGCAGAGTTTTCAGTCCAATACGTCCCCAGCAGAGCAAGTGGCCGGGTGGTCCAAGCTGTTGGCTTGTGCTAATGATGCCGACATGCACAATAGGGCGTGACACTGGTGAGCTACAGAACTCAGTGAGATAAATAATGGCTACTCTGAGCTCGACTTGTTTGTCAGAATTGTAGCTGCGCCACACTTTCCCCCACACAACCCCTGCAAGCGTCTGCCATTGTGTGATGACAGCACTTCACTGTAACAATTGTATTTAATGTGAGAGCATCTGCTGAAAAAGAAAACATGATTGCAACAGTAATAAATGTGCTGTTTCCACAAAAACAGACAGCCAATTTTTGTTTAGTTTTATGAGCAAAATCTGTATACAGAATGAGATTTTCACTCTGCAGCGAAGTGTGCGCTGATATGAAACGTCCTGGCAGATTAAACCTGTGTGCCAGATCGAGACTCGAACTAGGGACCTTTGCCTTCTGCGGGCAAGTACTCTACCAACTGAGCTACCCAAACACGACTCACGCGTTGCGGTTTCATAGAACCGTATGAAGCTAGGTGAAATATTTTGTGGTAGCTATGTTTAAGATGAATGTATGTTTGAACCTATTGTTCGTCAAATATTTGAATGAATCGTCAACTGTAGGTGTGCCCGCACATGTTATAACATAATAGCTGTAGCTCCGTTAATTTATACTACAGACTTGGGTAGGTCAAGTGTTGTGGCGTAACAAGCTAGTTACGCCACACTGAGAAGGGAGCCGAAAGCCACGCGTACACACACGCCGACTGGCGTCAAGTCTGGAACAGGATACGTTATGACTGCTATCAAGAAAATACGTAGCTTTGGAATATACTTAACTTTTAATCACTCCTTGTGATACATCTCTCTTGACTATACAAATGAGACTCGTAAGATACATGCACTGTTACAATTGGCGTCTTGCTAGGTCGTAGCCATGGACGTAGCAGAAGGCTATTCTAACTCTCGGCAAATGAGAGCAAAGGCTTCGTCCGTATAGTCGCTAGCAATGTCTTCGTACAACTGGGGCGAGTGCTAGTCCGTAACTCGAGACCTGCCTTGTGGTGGCGCTCGGTCTGCGATCACACAGTGGCGACACGCGGGTCCGGCATGTACTAAATGGACCGCGGCCGATTTAAGCTACCACCTAGCAAGTGTGGTGTCTGGCGGTGACACCACATTCCTCCCCCGCAAATCGGCGAACGGTCGTGTTATAGGGCTTCCGCCCGCCGTGGGGAGGACCCCATGTTGACGTATGCGATGAGGTGGGCAGCCTAACAACAGGAGAGGCTGTGCCACCCGCACCCGGCCATTCGGTCCGAGGGGAGCTAGGAAACGCCTGAAAACCTAGTCCAGGGTGCACGTCAACATGCGGTGTATGCGCCCGTAAAGAGACAGGAGGGGCCGAAGGGTCGACCTCCATTGCGTCGGGGTACCCGACGCGCGAAGACGCCATGTGGTCCGGAGCGGGCAAGAGTTCCATGGCGGAGGACAGCTGGTCACGGGAAGCGATCGGCGGCGCGTGACCCAGGGAGGCGCTTGGCGGCTGCAGCGAAGCGTCCACAGCGGGCGGCGCCGGCTGGAGAACAGGCGGCGGCGGCGGCGGCGGCTGCGGCGGCGCGTCGCCATGGGGCAAAATGGAAGGCATCGTCGGTAACACCTGGGGATGAGGCGAGCCAGTAGATGGGTCCCCAGGGCGCTGACCGGACGGCACCGTCGCTGAAAGCAGACGGGGAGCGGCAGAGGCGCAGCTGATTGAGATGCCGACGCACCTCACCAGAGGCCCCCAAAACCAAATACATCGCGCGGCCGAGGCAGCGAAGAATGCGCCCTGCGAGCCAACGCCGTGAACCTCGATAGTTGCGATAAAATACAACGTCGCCTGGAGCAGAAGCAGGAGTCTGCCGCTGCACTGGAACCTGATGCGGCGGATGCAGCAAAGACATCAAGGTTCGATGAGGACGACCGTGGAGCAACTCAGCCGGCGAGCGACCATCTCGGGGCTGAGAGCGATACGAAGACAAAAAGAGCAACAACGCGTCCTCCCGAGAATGCGACTCTCTCAACTTCAACATCTGTGACTTGAAAGTCCGGACCAATCGTTCAGCGGCACCGTTTGACTGAGGCGAAAACGGCGCGAATGGCAGATGTTGAATACCATTGACCTTGCAGAATGACTGACATTCTGCGGACATGAATTGTGGGCCATTGTCGGAAACGATAGTCTGCGGAAGGCCTTCAATGCAAGAGATAGCAGACAATGCTTGGATGGTGGCAGATGACGTCGTGGAAGACATCCGGACAACAAAAGGAAAATTACTGAAGGCATCTAGCAGAACCAACCATCGAGCATTCCAGAACGGACCAGCAAAATCAATGTTCAAGCGTTGCCAAGGGGAAGTGGCTTTTGGCCATGCAAAGACTTTCCGCGGCGGTGCGGATTGGTGTTCGGCACACGCCATGCAAGAAGAACACATATTCGTAATCGCAGCATCGATTCCGAACCAAGTACAGTGCTGACGAGCAAGTTGTTTCGTTCGCACTATACCCCAATGTCCTTGGTCAAGAAGCCGTAAAACAGAGGACCGTAACGAACGTGGGACCACGACTCTGGACTGATCATTATCAGATCGCAACAACAAAACACCACGTCGAACAAAAGGTCTCTCCTTGTGAGCAAAAAATCGGCGAACCAACGGATCCGCGATCCGAGACTTTGACAAAGGCCATTGCGTAGCAACAAAACGCAAAACGGTAGCAAGGACAGGGTCAGCAGCTGTGGCTGTAGCTACACGGCGAAAATCAATCGGAAACGATTCGACCACTTCATCGGTTTCCGAATCAATGAACATGCAAGCAAGTTCGGAAGAATCGAATGCTTTATCCTCAGCAACAGGCAAACGGGACAACGCATCGGCGTTTCCGTGCTTAGCAGTGGACCGAGACAAGATATCGTAGCGGTACTGCGAAAGGAAAATAGACCAGCGAATGAATTTCTGCGCTGTACGCGGAGGTACAGGCTTGTTCGGATGAATAAGTGACGTCAAAGGTTTGTGATCTGAGATGATGGTAAAGTGACGACCATACAAGAAATCATGGAACTTAGTAACACCAAACACGAGAGCCAAAGCTTCTTTCTCTATCTGGGAATAATTTCTTTGCGCAGACGAGAGCAATTTCGACGCAAAGGCAATAGGGCGATCATGCGAGCCAACTTTGTGCGCAAGCACAGCACCGATCCCGAAATCCGATGCATCTACCATCAACAAAAGGGGTTTCTGGGGATCGAAAGGCGTGAGGCAAGTATTTGAAAGCAACGCCGATTTCAACTGGCGAAAGGCGCGTTCGCATTCCGTTGTCCAGACGAACGGAACAACTTTACGGCGTAAGCGATGAAGCGGAGCTGAAGTGGAAGAAGCGCGCGGCACAAATTTATGATAATAGTTAATTTTACCCAACACACTCTGTAGCTGCTTCATATTTTGTGGCGAAGGCAATTCTTGTATGGCACGGAGGTGCTCTGGACTCGGATGTATGCCTTGGGCATTAATGACATGTCCCAGGTATGGTAAGTCACGAGCATAAAACACACATTTGTCCTTCCGCAAGCGAAGACCATTTTGTCGCAAGACCTGAAATAATGTTCGCAGGTTCGCAAGATGATCTTCTTCTGTCTGTCCGAAGATCACTATATCGTCCAGGTAGTTTGCTGCAGTAGGGACAGACGCACAAATAGTTTGTAAATATTGCTGAAACAATGCAGGGGCGGATGCACACCCGAACGGCAGTCTTTTGAACCTGTACAATCCAAGATGCGTGTTAACCACCAATACGCGCTGGGATTCGTCGTCCACCGGTATTTGCAAGTACGCATCGGCTAGGTCCAACTTTGAAAAATATTTTCCCGGGCACAGTTTAGCAAAAAGATCTTCCGGGCGGGGCAAAGGAAAAGTAGCAGTCACTAGTTGTGGATTCACTGTGGCCTTGAAGTCCACGCAAAGTCTCAATTTTCCGTAAGATTTTGGCAAAATTACTAAGGGTGAGGCCCAGAGAGAAGCTTGCACACGTTCAATTACACCCTGTGATTCTAGATCGTTTAATGTTCTTGCGACCTCATCACGCAATGCGTGGGGAACATTGCGCGCTCTGAAAAATTTCGGTTGCGCGTTGACTTTCAGTTCCAAATGTGCTTCATAGTTTTTAGCGCAACCTAAGCCCGGTGCAAAAATGTCTACAAATTCGTCACACAGACGAGAAACACTGTCTGAAGGCACAGTTTGATTCACTGATAGGACCTGATTTACAATAGACATGTTAAACAACTGAAATAAATATAAACCAAACAAATTCACTGCAGAAGAAGAACGAAGAACGTAAAATGACCCAAGTTTTGTTTGTCCCTTGTATGTTGCAAGAAGAGTGCACTGTCCTAACACAGGGATGAGCTGTCCTGAATAACTGAACATTTGCGGCACGCAACGGAGGTTTACCCAGTTGTTTGTACGTGTCGTGATTGAGCAGTGAAACTGCTCCGGTATCGAGCTGGAATGGTATGACCTTGCCATTAAAGTCCAAATCTACAAAAAGTTTATTGTCCTGCTGACGACAAGAGCGACTGTTTTGTGCAATTTGAACAGACACTGGTACAGCATCACTTGCTAATCCAATGTGCTTTGCACGCGTGGGTTCGAATCCCATCCTCGTCGCCAATCTGTTGTGGCGTAACAAGCTAGTTACGCCACACTGAGAAGGGAGCCGAAAGGCACGCGTACACACACGCCGACTGGCGTCAAGTCTGGAACAGGATACGTTATGACTGCTATCAAGAAAATACGTAGCTTTGGAATATACTTAACTTTTAATCACTCCTTGTGATACATCTCTCTTGACTATACAAATGAGACTCGTAAGATACATGCTCTGTTACAATTGGCGTCTTGCTAGGTCGTAGCCATGGACTTAGCAGAAGGCTATTCTAACTCTCGGCAAATGAGAACAAAGGCTTCGTCCGTATAGTCGCTAGCAATGTCTTCGTACAACTGGGGCAAGTGCTAGTCCGTAACTCGAGACCTGCCTTGTGGTGGCGCTCGGTCTGCGATCACACAGTGGCGACACGCGGGTCCGGCATGTACTAAATGGACCGCGGCCGATTTAAGCTACCACCTAGCAAGTGTGGTGTCTGGCGGTGACACCACATCAAGTGTAACGTTTGATCCTTCAAGGCGTGATCGTAGTCTTGCGGCCCGGGTCTGTACTAGCCGCGGCTCGCGAGCTAAGGGCCAGGCAGGCTGGTCGAGGCGAGACGGAAGTGAGCGAGCTGGCGATGGCGTTGGTGGGCCAACAGCCCGGGACGAGCCAGCAAGGCCGCTCCGTTTGACGTAAATATGTTTACCTCCTCTCCTGGCATAGAGCGGCAAGCAGAAATACACATCAGGCTGTCTGCCGTAATGGCTCACTGGGAGAGGTCTATTCGAGATAGAGTCGTCGCTCTCATTGAAGAAGGTGGATGTTCCATCAGAGAAGCTGGCTGACGGTACGGCGTACCACATACCACTAGAACGAGATAGGGGAGGATCAACCTTCAAAGAGGAACCGCCAACAGGGCTCCTGGCTCAGGCAGTAAGAGTGCTCACAGCAGGAAGACAGGGACCTAGTGTCTAGGAGCAGAGAAAATCCCTTTCTGAACGCCAAGCAGTTGCGGCGGGAGACCAACTTCCCCAGCTCCAGTGAAACGAATCGCGGAAGGCTGAGGGACGCTGGACTGCATGCACGACGATCCGCTCCATGTGAGGGCGTCGTGGGGCAACGTCATTTTCACTGATGAGAAAGTGTGTTCTACTAGTAACGACGGTCCAGTCCACTAATCGTTTACAGGCAGCTAGGGACTCCCCATCGACGCGAATATGTAACCACGACGAGAAGAATTGGCCGGCTATCTGTTACCTGCTGGGGTTGGATTTCTTCGAGAGGGGCGGGAATTCTTCACAGGATAGAAGGAACTATGGACAGCGTGCAGTATGCCTACATATTGGAAAATGTGATGCTTCAGTCAGTGCGAATGCTGTACGCAAAGGGCGCGTCACATTGCAAGAGGACCATTCTCCCATTCACAAGTCTGAATCTGTTCAGCAGCGGCTCTCCATGATTGGCGTCAATGTCATGGACTGGCTTCCATGGGCGGTTGATATGAACCCCATGGAAAACATGTGGGCTGAGGTTGCCGGAACATTAACAGAGAACTGGCCACTAAACCAACCAACTTACGCGGACGCTCTTTAGAACAGCGTCGTGGAAGCCTGAGAGGAAGTTGCTTCGTCAGGCTGTTACGTCCGACGGCTTATACATTCTATGCCAAGACGCATGGCAGAAGTATAAATTAATGAACGATTCTGGATAAAATATTAGAGTGCTTAAAATGTTTTGTTACGTCTTCCTTAGAGTCATTTTTCCTCATTGGGAGCTAATGGAAGATCGCGTGGCAACAGAAAAGATACAATATGGGTTAGTTTTCCTTTGAGTTGCCTTTTTAATTCAAGTGGGTTTCTTTTGAATATATAGTTCGTTAAATATTCTATTTTGATTTCATTTATGCCCTGTCTAGATACTTATAAACTAATCAGCGTAGATGGACTCTGTCACAGTAGTTTTTGTTATTTCAGATACATCTCTCTCTTCCCCTCCATCCATGAATACACCCTCCGTCCTCCACACAATACGCAGACGATTTCATATTATGTTCACTCGTTGTTAATATCTCCTCTGTTCTCTCTCACACACACTCTCTCTCTCTCTGACACTATCGCCCCAAGTGCCCTTCTATTACATTCCCCCAAAACTTTATAAACAAATCTGGCGGTTTCCATTGACGCTACATTTTCTCTTTTGATTGCTGCTGTATTTACTATCATTCCTCTCAACTCCTATGAAACCGTGTTCTTTGATCTCCCCTTCCCTATAATCCATTCTTCGTTCTGAAAACAGTCCTTCCTTATCTATTGGTCCTAAGATAAAAGGAACTGTGGTACACTTATAAGTAAGCAATGCTTTGCAGGCATTTCACCCTTATATTTTGCACTTCTGCACTTCTATCCATTCCCAGAACCCGCCCTCCTTCTTGTTACCCGTCCCTTGACATCTGCATCTACATCTAAATGAATACTCTGCAATTCATAATTGTGTACTTGGCAGGGAGCTCTGTGGTCTGGTGGATTAATCTCGTATTGATGTGTAAAACGTGTAGGTTCACATCTCACGTCAGGGGTAGATTTATAACACATACAAGTAACTCTCCTTCATCCCTACTAACGCCAAGTGCAGAACGCCAGTACGCTCCGTAGTTCAATATCCGCACTAAAGATAACATCCCTTCGCTGCCGACTGGTGCAGAGCGGCATTCGTATGAGCTGTGACAGATGGAGAAACCCCGGAAAGCAGAGACTCTGTCACCAGCAAGCCGTCGTAAAATAGAAAATGTATTTCATTTAATGAACCAATGGCCATGTAAGTTCACAAGGCTCTTACGTTATTTGAAACTGAGACGTTGAAAATTGTGGTGCTGGACTGGGATTCGAATTCGATTTCACTGTGTTCCCCAAGATTGCAAGCTCTTCTAGGCCTCCTCGAAAGGCGCCTATCTGGTTTCGAGTACTGATCAGCACAAAATATTCATTATTTCATTTCAAGCCCTAGCATGTGCACTCCAAACTACTAGTGAAAAATAGTTGCATTTTCAACGTCTCTTCGTGCGTTGTCAGCTGTAACGTGTTCGTTGATGAGCTTTTTATTACAACATTGCAAGATCAAACGTTTCCTTACATCCTTTCAACTTCAAACATTCCTCTCCATCCTACTGGCGAAAACGTATTTGGGTCTGACGTCGTGTTCGTTGTGATCATCAACGACGATATGTTGTGGATTCAACTTCTACCCAGCAGAGTATTTTCCATCACATCATTGAAAGTACAAACATGCTACTTCTAGCTATTATTGGAAAAGAATTTGATAGTTAATGTGTCTTCATGACCACGTGTGCAGGGTCTGAATTCCATTCAGCAGAGAACTTTTCGTCGCCTGATGACTAGCTAAACATGCGCACATCTGGCTACTGGTGAACCAACAATACAGGGTGATTCAAAAAGTATACTACAACTTTAAAAATGTGTATTTAATGAAAGAAACATAATATAACCTTCTGTTATACATCATTACAAAGAGTATTTAAAAAGGTTTTTTTTCACTCAAAAAGAAGTTCAGAGATGTTCAATATGGCCCCCTCCAGACTCACGAGCAATATCAACCCGATACTCCAACTCGTTCCACACTCTCTGTAGCATATCAGGCGTAACAGTTTGGATAGCTGCTTTATACCGACGTTTAACACACCACCTATCAGGAGGTTTAACACCATACTTCGTTCGAAATGCACGCTGAACAACTGTCGTCGATTCACTTCTGCCGAACTCAATAACACAAAAAGCTTTCTGTTGAGCGGTCGCCATCTTAGCATCAACTGACGCTGACGCCTAGTCAACAGCGCCTCAAGCGAACAAATGTACAACTAAATGAAACTTCATAGCTCCCTTAATTCGCCGACAGATAGTGCTTAGCTCTGCCTTTTGTCGTTGCAGAGTTTTAAATTCCTAAAGTTGTGGTATTCTTCTTGAATCACCCTGTAGTATATATGGTCTGTTCCTGGTTAGGAAACGACGGTACTAGATGCTGGGTTCGAATCCCAGTCATGCAAAAACAATTCTATCGTCATTTAAGGTTCCAACATCTCGCTATTGGTGAAAACATTTGATATTTAACTTCTGATTTTACATACTTCGCTAACAATCGGATTAGGTGTTGGGTTCACATCCCTGTCACAAGCTTTAGATGATGGCATTTGAATTACAAACATGAGCATACGTTGTTCCTTGTGATGACACCATATTAAACGTCGTTGGGGGTAGTTCCCAGGAAGGTAACTGTTATGACAGGATTCCCAGTTCAGTACAAACATTGTCGTCATTTATTTTCAGGATCTGAATTGATAACTGATACTGGTGCAAACGTCTATACTTCACGTCTCTTTATGCCCAGTGATCTGGTGTCAATAAGGCACAAAGAAAGCTTAGCTTAGGTAGCAGTGGCTGTAGGTGCTGTGTTTGAATCCAGGTCCAGAACGACGACGTTGGTGACGTCATTTAAAGTTCAAATTTGTGTACACGTAGCTGTTGATGTGTTACGAGAACAATGATATTACTGGTGATTCGCTGTTACTGTTGAGATTTCCGTAGAGTGCTTGTTGCCGTTAATCGCGTTTTTTTACTGGTTCGTCCAATATCCAGTTTCCAGAGCCACTCGCCGTTGAGCGACGTTCAGCACGTGAATGTAAAACCTTTTCGAGAGCGAAAACCTTTTTCCAATTGCCGTACAGCTTTGTAACTCTATATATTGTCTCAAGTATTTAATTTTGACTAAGGATTACTGTACGATTTATCTAAAATAATCCGTTTTCTCAGAACTTTTCGAATGTCACTTGTCGTAATTAAGGTTAGTTTATGAGTGTTATGGGGTGTCTTATCGGTAAGAACGTGTTTTCTAATATGTTTTGTATGACGACATTAGTCGAGGCTTAGACCGACTGCCCTAAAGACCTTTGGTCACTAGTAGTCTCTTGCGGTACCCATTGTACGTCATCAAACACCATGGGGTTTTGGTGTTTAGAGAACCCACAACAAAGCTACGTTATGTTGGTTGTATTCGGCACTGACCCACTTTTTTTGTTGTCAAGTGTACATGTGTATTACAAACATTTCAGATATGTGAAATAACATTACATAACAGTCTTTCACGCTATTTGCTCACATGTTGGAGAAACACAGTGAGTTCATGCTCGAGAACAACAAGCTATAATTGAAGAGGATGTTGTTGTTTTGTACACTATGACAGGCACCGTTTTACTGATGCAATGCCATACCGCTATGGCGTTTACTGACTGTAAAAATATCACATTGTGACAGCATGTCTTTTGCACCTCCTAATGTCACCTTGAACAGAACCCGATAAAGTTCCTGTGATACATAAAAAACAAATACCGTCTGGAAGCTAACATCTGAAATTTTTGCTCCATAGCTCCCATCTGTGTACCTGTGTGTAATGTTAGAGCGGCTTCTACTTGAAGAAGTAGTCCAAATTCACAGACAATCATGGCAATAGCAGAAGATTCTTGCATTGTAGTTTCATAATCAATTTGTGAATTACAGAACAGTCTGTTCACACAGTGTACCCACATGTCAGGGAAAACACTATCATGTCTAGGTTCCACCATGAACTTCACCAGCAGTGGTGTCTATAATTACAGGTTGTTAAGCATGAAATAACATGGGACTTGGGTAACACACATTTTTAAACATGCAATTGTGAGGGTAATAATGAAAGTAGTCATGATTCCATGAGAACTGATGCTGTCAATTTCCATTACTTTTATGAGTAAAAGTGTCCTAGTTCGAGAGCATTATGCATGTTTAAATTAAAAATTGTCAAGTATGAGGGCATTACATTCATTTCAGATGTATGAAATACCGATAGAGATCAGAAGCTATACTGTCATTTATTACATTCGAGAGCACTCCTCATTGTTATTTTGTAACACTCAGAGTAGGTGTAAAACTACAAACCAGTCATACCACTCCTTGTGATAAACCTCCTATACGATTGTACAATTCCCTCTTGTCTGATATGTCGAAAAACAAATCCATCTGCATATTGTCATCGAGCATATTACATATACATGTATTGCTCCTTTGGAGCAGGTGGCCAGTGAGTGAAGTCACTTGCACAGACCTGTAGGAAGTTTTGTTGTCTGTACTGTATCCCACGGACTATCATCAGAAGAGATGGTTTCTGTGCTGTTCTTTCATTAGCAGTCTGATACATTGTGTTTCAACTGTAACACATCAAAGCAGTGTATTACTATAGCTTTGTACACCTATATACATTGTGTTTCTCTACCTTGATCTCGAGGTCTGTTTAAGGAGATAAACCAACATTGACACACTTCAATCCATTGGGTCTCAGAGAAAGCTGGACATGGCATGGTGTAAACTATATTGATCCTACAACACACGTGATGGTGGAAATAAATCACATGGTCGATGTTTCTTATTGACAAAGATGTGCTGTTTCCAAACAGCTGTATAAAGATGATGACCTATGCAGTTAGTATCATCTTCCACAGTGACGGGAAAACTTGGTGTTCCATTTCAAAGAGCATTTCAGCATGTACATGACAACTGTTTCGCTGTCGACCGTTGCTGGTAGGTGCTATTCACAGTATGTGTGGGGTAATAGAAATAAAAAAAAGGTACTGTTATCTTAATGGTGCAAAAAATGTTAGCGGCATTACAGCACAATGAAATAGGACGAGTCTGCAGAATTGAGGAATGCATCCAAACAACTGTC
The DNA here is from genome assembly GCF_021461385.2 of Schistocerca piceifrons. Taxonomy (NCBI): domain Eukaryota; kingdom Metazoa; phylum Arthropoda; class Insecta; order Orthoptera; family Acrididae; genus Schistocerca; species Schistocerca piceifrons. The sequence continues at coordinate 1,069,580,494 of NC_060139.1, forward strand.
TATAGGTGATAATATCTACGTTTAATCCCATGTCCTACAGTATCAAGTAGCAAATTTTCAGTTGTCGGCCAATGCCCTCTCTATCTCGAACAAGTGGTGACGATCACTTATTATCATCAGCACATCAGTAGATGGATGAGATGGAAAGGACACTGTCGATATAGGACGATGTACTGTAATAAGCACTGCAGTTGATAGCACGATCAATTTTAGGAATTTTGGCAGTTGTTCTGTAATTTCAACACCAGGCAGTGATACTGCAGGATGCTGACCAATTTCTGTATCATCACTACATTACCCCTCCACTACACTGCAAGTACCATATACTTGACTGTGAATGTATATAGATGACTGTGAAGTATGCCCATTTGGTCACAGACACCAAAGTATACCACACAGTGATGTAGCTAGATGATCGACATATTTGTAGCACATCGATCATAGGCTGTAATTTTTGATTATGACTGGCAAGCTTTCCCTATGTAGATGAGAGTCACAGGGAATTCTCGTATTCATAGGATAAAGTCGTAGATTGACAGATGCCATGTGTTGTCCTCGACAAACATTCCCCGCAACACAGTCTCTAATTTAATCTACAAAGGACCAGACATAGGAGGGTACTATGCCCACATTCCATGTCTCTTGAAGGAAAAGAGCGAGCTGTGTGCATAAGTGCTCTTCAACAAAAACTCCTCCTCACCAGTCTTATCCATGGCAAGTATCCAAGTGCACAAGATGTTTCCAGGTGCATCCATGTTGAGGAGGTTAGCATCGCTTATCAGTGTGTAGTAGACAGAGTGTTGTGGTGATGTAACAGATGGTTAAGGAGAATCGTGTAGTTTATACAATACGGATATCCAGACAGACAGAATTTGAAACATTTTATGTAAATCAGTCAACTGTGCTGTCAATTCTGGACTATTATTCTAGTGTCTTGAGTCAGTACCAAGAAGGTACCAGTGTGAAAAATGATCGTTGAGCAAAAAGACAACGTCCTATGGTTACCAGTTTCTACACCTAAAAACGTACTATATTGTGAAGCCATGCTGTTTCCGAAGTATTAGCCATGTGGAATGCAATGCTCTTAATTCTCTAATTCAGGACATGTATGTCCAACATCTGACTTACTGCAACCCTACAACTTTTCTACCTCAGTCACTATGCCGAAAAAGTAAGATGATAAAACTTTTTTTTTTTTTTGGTCATCAGTCTACTGACTGGTTTGATGCGGCCCGCCACGAATTCCTTTCTTGTGCTAACCTCTTAATCTCAGAGTAGCACTTGCAACCTATGTCCTCAACTATTTGCTTGACGTGTTCCAATCTCTGTCTTCCTCTACAGTTTTTGCCCTCTACAGCTCCCTCTAGTACCATGGAAGTCATTCCCTCATGTCTTAGCAGATGTCCTATCATCCTGTCCCTTCTCCTTATCAGTGTTTTCCACATATTCCTTTCCTCTCCGATTCTGCGTAGAACTTCCTCATTCCTTACCTCTTCGGTCCACATTCGTCTGTAGCACCACATCTCAAATGCTTCGATTCTCTTCTGTTCCGGTTTTCCCACAGTCCATGTTTCACTACCATGCAATACTGTACTCCAGACGTACATCCTCAGAAATTTCTTCCTCAAATTAAGGCTGGTATTTGATATTAGTAGACTTCTCTTGGCCAGAAATGCCCTTTTTGCCATAGCGAGTCTGCTTTTGATGTCCTCCTTGCTCCGTCCGTCATTGGTTATTTTACTGCCTAGGTAGCAGAAATCCTTAACTTCATTGACTTCGTGACCATCAATCCTGATGTTAAGTTTCTTGCTGTTCTCATTTCTACTACTTCTCATTACCTTCGTCTTTCTCCGATTTAATCTCAAACCATACTGTGTACTCATTAGACTGTTCATTCCGTTTAGCAGATCATTTAATTCTTCTTCACTTTCACTCAGAATAGCAATGTCATCAGCGAATCGTATCATTGATATCCTTTCACCTTGTATTTTAATTCCACTCCTGAACCTTTCTTTTATTTCCATCATTGCGTTCTCGATGTACTGATTGAAGAGTAGGGGCGAAAGGCTGCAGCCTTGTCTTACACGCTTCTTAATACGAGCACTTTGTTCTTGATCGTCCACTCTTATTATTCCCTCTTGGTTGTTGTACATATTGTATATGACCCGTCGCTCCCTACAGCTTACCCCTACTTTTTTCAGAATCTCGAACAGCTTGCACCATTTTATATTGACGAACACTTTTTCCAGGTCGACAAAACCTATGAAAGTGTCTTGATTTTTTTTAGCCTTGCTTCCATTATTAGCCGTAACGTCAGAATTGCCTCTCCCGTCCCTTTACTTTTCCTAAAGCCAAACTGATCGTCACCTAGCGCATTCTGAATGTTCTTTTCCATGCTTCTGTATATTATTCTTGTAAGCAGCTTCGATGCATGAGCTGTTAAGCTGATTGTGCGATAATTCTCGCGCTTGTCAGCTCTTGCCGTCTTCGGAATTGCGTGGATGATGCTTTTCCGAAAGTCAGATGGTATGTCGCCAGACTCATATATTCTACACACCAACGTGAATAGTAGTTTTGTTGCCACTTCCCCCAATGATTTTATAAATTCTGATGGAATGTAATCTATCCCTTCTGCCTCATTTGACCGTAAGTCCTCCAAAGCTCTTTTAAATTCCGATTCTAATACTGGATCCCCTATCTCTTCTAAATAGATTGCTGTTTTTTCTTCTATCACATCAGATAAATCTTCACCCTCATAGAGGCTTTCAATGTATTCTTTCCAGCTATCTTCTCTCTCCTCTGCATTTAACAGTGGAATTCCCGTTGCACTCTTAAAGTTAACACCGTTGCTTTTAATGTCACCAAAGGTTGTTATGACTTTCCTGTATGCTTCCGACAATCATATCTTTTTCGATGTCTTCACATTTTTCCTGCAGCCATTTCGTCTTAGCTTCCCTGCACTTCCTATTTATTTCATTCCTCAGCGACTTGTATTTCTGTATTCCTGATTTTCCCGGAACATGTTTGTACTTCCTCCTTTCATCAATCAATTGAAGTATTTCTTCTGTTACCCATGGTTTCTTCGCAGCTACCTTCTTTGTACCTATGTTTTCTTTCCCAACTTCCGTGATGGCCCTTTTTAGAGATGTCCATTCCTCTTCAACTGTACTGCCTACTTTGCTATTCCTTATTGCTGTATCTATAGCGTTAGCGAACTTCAAACTTATCTCGTCATTCCTTAGTACTTCCGTATCCCACTTCTTTGCGTATTGATTCTTCCTGTCTAAAGTCTTGAACTTCAGTCTACACGTCATCACTACTATATTCTGATCCGAGTCTATATCTGCTCCTGGGTACGCCTTAGAATCCAGTATCTGATTTCGGAATCTCTGTCTGACCATGATGTAATCTAATTGAAATCTTCCCGTATCTCCCGGCCTTTTCCAAGTATACCTCCTCCTCTTGTGATTCTTGAACAGGGTATTCGCTATTACTAGCTGAAACTTGTTACAGAACTCAATTAGTCTCTCTCCTCTTTCATTCCTTGTCCCAAGCCCATATTCTCCTGTAACCTTTTCTTCTACTCCTTCCCCTACAACTGCATTCCAGTCGCCCATGACTTTTAGATTTTCGTCCCCCTTTACATACTGCATTACCCTTTCAACATCCTCATAAACTTTCTCTATCTGTTTATCTTCAGCTTTCGACGTCGCCATGTATACCTAAACTATCGTTGTCGGCGTTGGTCTGCTGTCGATTCTGATTAGAACAACCCGTTCACTGAACTGTTCACAGTAACACACCCTCTGCCATTCCGTCCTATTCATAACGAATCCTACACCTGTTATACCATTTTCTGCTGCTGTTAATATTACCCGATACTCATCTGACCAGAAATCCTTGTCTTCCTTCCACTTCACTTCACTGACCCTTACTATATCTAGATTGAGCCTTTGCATTTCCTTTTTCAGATTTTCTAGTTTCCCTACCACGTTCAAGCTTCTGACATTCCACGCCCCGACTCGTAGAACGTTATCCTTTCGTAGATTGTTCAATCTTTTTCTCGTGGTAACCTCCCCCTTGGCAGTCCCCTCCCAGAGATCCGAATGGGGGAATATTCCGGAATCTTTTGCCAATGGAGAGATCATCGTGACACTTCTTCAAATGCTGGCCACATGTCCTGTGGATACACGTTACGTGTCTTTAATGCAGTGGTTTCCATTGCCTTTTGCATCCTCATGTCGTTGATCAATGCTAATTCTTCCGCCTTTAGGGGCAATTTCCCACCCCTAGAACAAGAGAGTGCCCTGAACCTCTATCCGCTCCTCCGCCCTCTTTGACAAGGCCGTTGGCAGAATGAGGCTGACTTCTTATGCCGGAAGTCTTCGGCCGCCAATGCTGATTATTTATCAAAATCTAGGCAGTGGCGGGGATCGAACCCGGGACCGAAGATGGTTTGATTGTGAATCAAAGACGCTACCCCTAGACTACATCCTTCTAACAGGAAATATATGTCCCGCATCAGACATATAGCCAAGTTGCAGGTTTCCTACGCCAAAGACTGTGGTGTCGAACTTTAAAATGATAAAACTTTTCGTGCTAGACAATTCTGGTGTCTTGGGAAGTGACCGAGCTGTTCCTCGCTACAAAGGCATTGTCCCTGTATATCCGCTGCTCAAGTTGCTTATAAACCGATTAGAATGAAGTTGGGAGATTGCCATTCTGTCTCTTAGGAAACTGATGGACTTTATACACTTTTTTTAAGTCTGAAACATTTGTACCCTCAATCACACTTCCTGCATCAGCCATGCTTATTATTAGTAGTACCAGTTTTGACAGTGCGGCTATGCCTCAATAGGAAATAGAGCAAGGAAATAATGACATGATCATATACAATAATTGATGCATTGAGTTACCACCAACGTCCTGCTGCACAAAAATGCGCATTAAGGAATAGCAACTCCTTATGAGGGAGTAAGCCCCACTATCAGCAGCCAGCGGAGTTGTAAAAGTCTTACTGCTGTTTACAGTAGCATCACCACGGGCCTGGTAGCACTCCTCTTGCACACAGAAGGATAATGCGGCAAATTCGTCCTAACGTCAATCACACCTCTAGAGTGCAGCCTCCTCAAACTCTTAAGGCTGATACACGTGGCATCAGTCCACTCTCCTACAGATCACTCTAGGGAACGGCGCAAGTCTGATAAACACATTGACTCTTTTCCTTAATATTAATAAAATAACATAGCTTATGAGAACCAACCATAATTCGTTAATACACCGTATATTTTCGACAACATGTGTGGTAACAGAGTTGTGAATTGGTAGACATATGTATTGTTTCCTCAATACAGCGTCTCTATGTAATGCTTAAATCGACCTTGTTGAAGTGTGTGTTACGAAAACCAACGGAGTATACAGAAGGAGGGAGAGGATTAAAACTCAATGGAGACAGAACATTATTTTTAAACTTTTTTCCCTCTTGAGTGTCTGGTTACCGCCAACCGACTTCAATTCCCTGCATCTCACTGTACTGTTTTTCTAATTTTATGTGTTCTCAGCCAACTTACGTAATTTTGAATGATTTCACGATTTTACTTATGTAGTCGTATTTCCTCAATTTTAAGATTTCCCAGAAATTTGCCATAATTGTACGAGGTTTCTCTCCATTTTTACCGATTTCAAGCCAGTTTTGAAAATTTTTGTTTAGTTTTTCGTACATATGTAGTCATATTTCTGGTATACCCATGCGTTGTTTGATTTTATGCGAGAATACTTGGGGGTCCTATACAGCAGCCTACTAAACATCCTAAGAATTCCTCTATTCCCGAAGATCTACATGCAACCGTTTTGGATAGGAATATCATGAGAAGTATGCCAACTCTCGGCTTGTATCTAGATGAGGCTCAACGAGTGGCGCGGATGTGAAACATGAAGTCTGGAAACAATTCCGTGTACCGCTACGACACATCAGGGACCTTGTAAGCAGACTCATGTAGCGCTTGATGGAAACTCAAAGTCTGGCACAGTTCTATATTTTCATATAAGTAAGAAATGAGGTTACTGTACTTTCAACTACCTAGTTTCAGCTACGACTCATTCCCATCCGAAATACATTCACATGCATCATTGTGTGTAGGAAATATCATAGTATTTTTGGTAGAGTAACGAATAAGGCAAGAAAATATTCTAGTACATTTATTAACTTTTGCATATACATTTACTTACAGAAAACAACTCTTTCCTTATTTTTTTAGATGCAGTTTTAATAATGTCCAATTTAATTTTGAATTTATAACTTAAATCCGGCTCTGAATCACCTTTTTCTTTCTCCAGCCAGTACTTTTACAAATACAGAGAAGCTATGTTCTCGAATTCCTGTATGTATCTAATTTTGTTACCAGTAAACTATCTCTTTCATTACTTTAACAATTAGTTCTGTTTCTTCTGGCAGTTCTTATAGACAAGAGCATTCAGAGATTTTAATTCTTCCCCTTATTTCCTGCATAACACTGTTGCTATAACAATTCACATTTTTTCTGGATGTGATTTGCCAGTTCTTCTGCTGCACATTCTTGAGGAATTTCCGTACAGAACTTTAATTTTACATCTTTTGCAAGCGAATTCCTTTTAAAGGTTGTTATTACGTTGGTTTTAAGCTCTGCAAACGGGTGTTCTGTTGCTAAGTGTGTGACATCAAACCCACCACATTCCCATATAATTCTTAAGCAGCTCCAAGGAGGAATGGAGTTTGATAAACAGATTTTTCATGTGCCTTTTAACATAGTAAACGTGCTCCAATGCGCCGTTTTCGGCCAGTACTCCATCATATGGCCACTTACCTCTCCAATTAATTCCCTGCGAAACGTGGTGTCAACGTGAAGCTGCCTTTTCTTTTACACGGAAACGACAGTGTGACAGCAAGGGGAACACAGCAAAAAATCGGCAAGGAAGCACGGTAAATTATTTCGAGAAAATATAAATAACCTGTGGTTATGCCACGTAGAGTGGAATTAGCTGACGTTGAAATGGATATTACAATTGAAGTGCTTCATCGAATATTGCAACAACTACGTGTACCTGTAAACTACATGGAGATAACTGTTATACATAAGTATTGTGTTAAAGCAGGAGAAACTTATTTTTCTCAGCGTGGAAGATTGTTCCCCACAGTACCGTCTAGTGTACCAAACAGAATTAAACTATTCCCCATTAGAGAAATTACACCTTTAAGAACAGTTAATTTGTTATGCGCATGGAAAAGGAAACTGGAAATGGAGTACATCAAAGTAAGGAAAAGAAAACTGGTTTAAATGCAGTAGTCAACTATCATAAAAGAAGAATATATGCTGCAAATAGAAAAGAAAGAAGCTACTGCAGATGTACAGGCAAGGTTTACGTATGGCTTTAAACACACTTTATCCAGAAATGTGGCTATGACTGTGGAATACATGATAACAGCATTTACTGTAAAGAGCAGTGGTAAGTAGCCGTACGATGGAGTACTAGCCAAAAACGGCGGATTGGAGCATGTTTACTACGTTAAAGGACACACGAAAGAACTGTTTATCAAACTCCATTCTTCCATGGACCTGCTTAAAAAGGATGATTACCTTACATCGAAATGTGGTGGGTTTTATGTCATAGACTTAGGAGTAGAAAAATTGTTTGCAGAGCTTAAAACCAACGGAATAACAACCTTCAATGGAAATTCGTTCCCAAAAGTCGTAAAGTGAAAGTTCTATACCGAAATTCCGAAACTATGTACAGCAGATGAGTTGGCAGCCTACACCCAGGAAGATGTGTTATGTGGGAAATAAGAGTAAAAATTAAAATCGCTGAATGCTCTCTGCTAGAAGAACTGCCAGAAGGAACAGAATAAAAGTAATTGAAACTAGGCAGTTGAAAGTATTGTAATCCACTTTTCTCACCTATACCAATGGAGAAAAAGAAAGAAATTCTCACCCAAATTTGAATTTCCCACCAATTTAAGTGGGAGGGGTTGGGATGGGACACCAGCACAACCCTGGGACAAAGAAATTCCAACCATATTTGAAATTCTAACCAAAATTCCAAATTCTCGACAATAGCATAGGTGGGGGAGGGAGAAAGATAAGGACCCATGTGCCATCAGGGGAAAACATATGACTTCATCCAGGGGTTGAGTAATTAATTGATCAGTTTAATTAATTTGTTTACCAATTTCATATAAAAACTGCACCTGTTGCGCCTTTACCCTACATCTGTGACGAGGAACATACGCTCGTACCACAAATGGCGTTTGCAGCCCATACGGTTGTGGTCACAAACGTTACACAGCCGCGGTTTCCAGCACATAAATGCGACAAGGGGTCTCGAGACTTTGATAAAGTTCAGGTGCGATCGGAACATGAGCTATATTCAGTCTGTAATCGTCATTCCTGATAATTATATGTTTGGGTGCGTCACCAGAGACCTCTTGGTCTTCTTAAGGTGTGAAGGTGTGTATACCACATAGCACGCAGAATAGTGTAACCACACAAGCAGATAGTCTCAAATGGCGACTTCCTTCATTGTCATTCCAACCCATTGTGTTTGTAGCTATGTGTTCACTCCTTGCCAGTACGGTCTTGCCACCCTTGCTGCATACCAAATAATTGTACAAATGTTTGTTTATGGTAGAAACTCATCATTCTGTTATACTTCGTAGTATAGAAAAATTGTACATGCTGGCCTCATACGAATTTAAACGATAAATCCTACGGTTCTGCTGGAACCTGAATTCCATTTTAGGACTTAGAAATTGTATCCCACTTAATGACATATACTGTAAATGTAGAGACTGACACAATAACTCAGTTACTTGGCGTTTATACAATTAATTTTCATTAAAATATTTAACGTTTCCGTTGCATACGCATTTAAAACGTAGTTGGGTTAATGAGAAGTAACTGTCTCACACAGGCAAGGCACAGTGGAGATCTTGTATCGAACATTAGTTTATAGCTCGCTTGGTATCGCAGAGACCGAAATTCCTATATAAGTGTGTACACAAAAGTTTGTCAATCATAGTGAATTCCTTGTGCATATATATAGACATTTAGCATTGAATTAACAAGATTTTTATTGGTTCATGGATGATTACTTTCTTTAAAATGTTTACTTTAATGTGTTACTTTTTAAAATAATTTTAATAATGTGATATAGTAAACCTTCATAACGGCAAGAAGTACATGTCTCTGGAATGTACACTGCAAATGAACATTGTCTACATTTACTCTTCATTATAAGAAAATGCAAAAGCTCGCCAAGCATGCAGGTACCACAGTCCGACTCCACCAGTACGTTGCAAGTGCCAGTCGTGGACCGAACAGCGTTCTTTGTAGTTGTGAGTGCATTCTGTAGGAGTAAAGTTCTATGTACTGACTTGGCAGAAAATCCTAAGAAATTTTGGTCTTATGGCAAAGCGGCAGCTGGACCAAAACAAAATGTCCAGACACTCTCTGACCAAAATGGTACTGAAACAGAGGATGGCAGACTAAAAGCCGAAATACTAAATGTCTCTTTACAAAGCTGTTTCATAGAGGAAGACTGCGGTGTAGTTCCTTCTCTAGATTGTCACACAGATGTCAAAATGATAGATATCGAAATAGATGACAGAGGGACAGAAAAACAATTAAGATCGCTCAAAACAGGAAAGACCGCTGGACCTGACGGAATACCAGTTCGATTTTACACAGAGTACCCTAAGGAACTTGCCCCCCTTCTTGCTGCGGTGTACCGTAGGTCTCTAGGAGAGCGTAGCATTCCAAAATATTGAAAGAGGGCACAGGTCATCCCCGTTTTCAAGAAGGGACGTCGGACAGATGTGCAGAACTATAGATCTATATTTCTAACGTCGATCAGTTGTTGAATTTTGGAACACGTATTATGTTCGAGTATAATGACTTTTATGGATATTAGAAATCTACTCTATAGGAATCAGCATGGGTTTCGAAAAAGGCGATCGTGTGAAACCGAGCTTGCGCTATTCGTCCAAGAGACTCGGAGAACCATAGATTCGGGTTCCCAGGTAGATGCCGTGTTTCTTGACTTTCGCAAGGCGTTTAATACAATTCCCCACAGTCGTTTACTGAACAAAATAAGAGAATATGGACTATCAGACCAATTGTGTGATTGGATTGAAGAGTTCCTAGATAACAGAACGCAGCATGTCATTCTCAGTAGAGAGAAGTCTTCCGAAGTTAGAGTGATTTCAGGTGTGCCGCAGGGGAATGTCGAAGGACAGTTGCTATTCACAATATATAAAAATGACCTTGTGGATAACATCGGAAGTTCACTGAGGCTTTTTAGGGATGATGCTGTAGTGTATCGAGAGGTCATAATAATGGAAAATTTTACTGAAATGCAGGAGCAACGAATTGACGCATGGTGCAGGGAATGGCAATTGAATGTCAATGTAGACAAGTGTAATGTGCTGCGAATACATAGAAATAATGATCCTTTATCATTTAGCTACAATATAGCAGGTCAGCAACTGGAAGCAGTTAATTCCATGAATTATCTGGGAGTAGGCATTAGGATTGATTTAAAATGGAACGACCATATAAAATTAATCGTCGGTAAAGTATTTGCCAGACTGAGATTCATTGGAAGAATCCTAAGGAAATGCAGTCCGAAAACAAAGGAAGTGGGTTACAGTACACTTGTTCGCCCACTGCTTGAATACTGTTCATTGGTGTGGGATCCGTACCAGATTGGTTTGATAGAAGAGATAGAGAAGATCCAACGGAGAGCAGCGCGCTTCGTTACAGGATCACTTAGTAATCGCGAAAGCGTTACGGAGATGTTACAGAAACTCCAGTGGAAGACTCTGCAACAGAGACACTCGGTGGCTCGGTACGGGCTTTTGTTGAAGTTTCGAGAACACAACTTCACCAAGGAGTCAAGCAGTATATTGCTCCTTCCTACGTATATCTCGCGAAGGACCATGAGGATAAAATCAGGGAGATTAGAGCCCAAACAGAGGCATACCGAGAATCTTTCTTTCCACGAACAATACGAGACTGGAATAGTAGAGAGAACCGATAGAGGTACTCATTGTACCCTCCGCCTGGCTTGCGGAGTATGAATGTAGATGTAGATGTAGAGTGCAGAGAGTGTGAACGTGTGCAAATTGTTGGTGCTGGTATCGTGGGTGCTTCCGTAACCAACGTAGCCGAAGTGTTTGGTGTTTCAAGACACTCTGGATTGAAGATTTACATCGCATGAAAGGAAAGCGGAAAGTCCCACGCAGACGAACGTGTGTGTTGAATTATCGTGACGGATGGTTATTGAAGAGAATTGTGGCGATAATTAAGAAGATGAGAACATGGAAGGACACTGCATTAGTGAATGTAGAGAGAATTGCAGAGCCAGCTGGATTACCAGAACTACTGATCACTGATGTAAATGACCAGTGGGTAACGTGGCTCCTCAGTTATAAAACCTAAACCATAGAGAAATGGATGAAAGTTATTTGATCGGTATGAGTCCTATTTCACACTATTTGCAACTTCTGGCCGCGATTTACGTACAAAGAGTGAAACCTGGCGTTGGTTGAGTAATGAGTTGGGTAGCCAATGCTGGTATTCTATTGGCTCCGTGGTTACTCTGGGTCACGTTATTGGCAGGGATAATTGGATCACTTTAGCTAGACAGGTTCATCCAATGTTATAATGTTCGTTCCCCAATGGTGATACCGTGTTCCAAGAGAACAGGGTGCGGCGGCGCGGTTCCGTTCTGGGATTAAACCAGCACCTAGCTGTGAGTTCGTTGCACCAGATCGCCGTAGGAAAGCCGAGTAGAAACCTACCGTACTGCAACTCGCACCAGGCTGCAAACAACGTAACTATTCTAAGAATCGGGAAAAGGTCTTAATTTTGAATGAAAGATGAAAAAACTGGCAAAACTTCGTTATATTCTGATGTCGAGAACTAAACGTTCATTGCCAAGCTCGTGCTAATCCTAGCAGAGTCATGCGCAAACCCTATCATTCATGTTAGCAAGTTTATGGTAACGTATTTCCCGATTCTGAACGGTTAATAAGCACAGACTGTTGTTAAATGAAAATGCTCGTCATGCTATTAAGTTTATCAGTGTCTAATGCACCCAAGTTTTTAGTCACTGGCCTGCTCAATATGCCACGCGGAGTTACTGTCTTTTCTCATGCACAAAATTACTTAAAAATCCGTGCTTTCTAAAAAAAAACACGATGGAATAAATATGCCTTCACTTCAAAGCACTTTCGAGGCATATCGCACAACTAAAACCGGCAAATTATAACTTCCTCCCGAGCTCATAATATACACGACCGTACCATTGAGAGGCTGGGCTCCGACTACTTAGACCGATGTAAGCATTCTCTGTCCCCAAGAGAAAAGACAAGTGAATAATACTCCGTTCTGATTTGGTCAGTTTTCTTTGAGACCAATAGACGTTAGTCCGCGCTTTTCATGACTAACCAATCAACAAAAAACACACTTTCGAATTGTACTTTTTCCCGAAATAAATATTTAACATTTTAATATTTTATTTATAAGCACTCCGTCTTCAGGCCACGAGTGGCCTACCGGGACCATCCGACCGCCGTGTCATCCTCAGTTGAGTATGCGGATAGGAGGGGCATGGAGTCAGAACACCGCTCTCCCGGTCGTTATGATCTTATTCTTGACCGAAGCCGTTACTGTTCGGTCGAGTAGCTCCTCAATCGGCATCACGAGGCTGAGTGCACCCCGAAGAATGGCAACAGTGCATGGCGGCCAGGACGGTCACCTATACAAGTGCCAGCCACGCCCAACAGCGCTTAACTTCGCTGATCTCACGGGAACCGGTTTATCCAATGCGGCAAGGCCATTGCCCAATATTTTATTTATACTTTAAGTAATTAACAATTTTCATTTGCACTAGAATTAGCTTTCCTTTTACCATGAATTTACTTAACATATTATGATACTAAATTCCCTCTCGTCTGCATTCACACTGTCTTAAAAATTCCTCACGCTAGTTCGTACAGCGTTTCTCAGTATGACAATGATCTACATATTTATGTTAGACCACATTCACGCATCATTCACACTGCGAAAAACATAGAAGAAACCAAAAAAAATTATAAATAAACAAAAACCCCTTCAAGAAATAAACAGTACAAGTCACAAAAACGTTCTCTTGACCTGTTTCTTGAATGTCTCTGTCCACTACTGTACTCCGGTGGATGAAAATTAAAACTACGTACTCGACTTAACCCGCTTCAGACCGTCACTGTACACGCATGAGTCATTCTCCCGCTACACAGGCTCCAGACAGAAGCGATATAAAGGCGCCACGCCTCAAGGGCCCCTGTTCACACAGCTCGCACCATCCAGGATTGATGTTCGAGGCTGAATTGCCACATCTCTCGATGATCACCACGAGTCAGATGGCAATATTATTGAGCCTTTGTAGTCCACTTTGCGGAGAATGATGCGTGATCACTGTGCATCGCCATCTTCGTTACCCGCGCATCCCTCAGTTTTGCAGGAAGAACTGTATACAATTCCACTATAAACTGTACAGGATCTGCATATGATCGCCAACGGTTTTCCTACACCGTGCTAGGCATGGTAATGTGTTGTGTTTTTAGACTTCACACATCCTCTACCACCCCTCCCCCCACCCCACTCTTATTACGTTTTTCACAATTTTTATTGAAACAAACCAAAGGAAGCGAGATCAGCAATAAATCGACAAACTGCAACCACACCTTATGTGACAAATGCCACTCGCTAGATTAGTGAACTCCTCTGTCAGGTTGGTGTCCATTCTGTCTCTTACACCAGCCACAAGATTCAGGATGAGCAATGCTCCACAAATGACAAGATAGATACTTTACACACTGCGGGTGTGTACAAGGTGAAGTGACAGTGTGGAGGAGTATTTGATTTGATATGATTTGATTACGTGAGGGAAGCAAAAACAACATTGGACAAACCCACTGCTGCTCGCACCGAAACAGTATTTATTGTGCGGTATCGGTCCCTGAGTCTCTGGTGAAGCCAACCAACGCCCCTGCACAGCGTAAGGAGGTCCTTTACCAGCGCTTTGCTAGACACATTTTTTTCGGATCTGGTAGATCAGAATATTCTGTGTCTTTTAATCTCCAATGCCTCGCATTCGAAGATCAAATGTGATGCGGTTTCCTCGCCCACACCACACGTCCTACATTTGGGGTCTTCTTCTATTACCCGCATTGTATGTAGGAATTTCTTGAAATTTTCATGGCCTGTCGACAGTCCGGCCATGAGTTTCATTACTCTCCTGTTCAAGCCCAGGATTGAGAGACTTCTCTTAGTACATGGCTTCGGCGTCTATATCTTGCCATATTTTTGCTTTTGGATCTTAGCCCAATATTTTTCATGCCGTCTCCTTGTCTAGTCTCGTATTTTTGATTGCCAGGACAGGTTCTGGTCCAATAAATCTACATCTACATCTACATCCATACTCCGCAAGCCACCTGACGTTGTGTGGCGGAGGGTACCTTAAGTACCTCTATCGGTTCTCCCTTCTATTACTGTCTCGTATTGTTCGTGGAAAGAAGGATTGTCGGTATGCCTCTGTGTCGGCTCTAATCTCTCTGATTTTATCGTCTTGGTCTCTTCGCGAGATATACGTAGGAGGGAGCAATATACTGCTTGACTCCTCAGTGAAGGTATGTTCTCGAAACTTCAACAAAAGCCCGTACCGACCTACTGAGCGTCTCTCTTGCAGAGTCTTCCACTGGAGTTTATCTATCATCTCCGTAACGCTTTCGCGATTACTAAATGATCCTGTAACGAAGCGCGCTGCTCTCCGTGGTATCTTCTCTATCTCTTCTACCAAGCCTATCTGGTACGGATCCCACACTGCTGAGTAGTATTCAAGCAGTGGGTGAACACGCGTACTGTAACCTACTTCCTTTGTTTTCGGACTGCATTTCCTTCGGATTCTTCCAATGAATCTCAGTCTGGCATCTGCTTTACCGACGATCAACTTTATATGATCATTCTATTTTAAATCATTCCTAATGCGCACTCCCAGATAATTTATGGAATTAGCTGCTTCCAGTTGCTGACCTGCTATATTGTAGCTAAATGATAAGGGATCTTTCTTTCTATGTATTCGCAGCACATTACACTTCTCTACATTGAGATTCAATTGCTATTCCCTGCACCATGCGTCAGTTCGCTGCAGATCCTTCTGCATTTCAGTAGAATTTTCCATTCTTACAACCCCTTGATATACTACAGCATCATCCGCAGAAAGCCTCAGTGAACTTCCGATGTCATCCACAAGGTCATTTATGTATATTGTGAATAGCAACTGTCCTACGACACTCCCCTGCGGCACACCTGAAATCACCCTTACTTCTCTCCATTGAGAACGACATACTGCTTTCTGTTATGTATGAACTCTTCAATCCAATCACACAATAGGTTTGATAATCCATATGCTCTTATTTGTTAATCAAACGACTGTGGGGAACTGAATCGAAAGCCTTGCGGAAGTCAAATGGTACCATTTCCCCTACCCTGGCCAACCTATCGGCTTGTTCATTACCAATAATCTCTGCGTGACCAGGGAATCACAATAGGTTTACGCTATTGCTTTCTCCTAGCTCCACAAGGACTTTGTGGCATTCTGCCACGATCTTTGATCCTGTTGCAGAGGCTGCCAATGCTTTCAGGGCTGCTTGGCTGTCTGAATAAGTGAAAATGCTACGACATTTGTAGCACCTCCACAAATTCTCCTCCACGCAAACCTTGATAGCATATATTTCTGCTTGAAACACAATGCCCATCATCCCTAGAGAGATTGCAGCCTTGGCTGTACTCCATATACCCTGGCACCAGCACCTTGGTATGTTTTCGAATCGTCAGTGAACCAGACTGTCCCCAGTACAATGTTGAAATTTGTTCTTCCAGAGCTCTCTACTTCCATTTACTACAATGAAAGACATGTTGAAGCAACTGGGAGTTATTACATAGTCGGCCGGCATTTCTCCAACCATATCTATCTCTGTAAGTCTGCAGGCTTTCGTGGCCGTTGTCACTGAAGTTAAAATCTTCTGGGCTATTAGGCTGCATCATGTTTCCTCTAAAATGTTCGACGTTTCGGCCCCTCTGCTGGGATCCTCTTCAGGATCTTTTGTTGTCCAGTACTGCTGTGTTCTAGCAGTAGTGGACACCAAAAGATCCTGAAAAAGATCCCACCCGATGGGTGGAAACGTCGAACATTTTAGTAGAAACATGACGCGACCTAGTAACGCAGAAGATTTTAACTTCATACCTATCTCTACCTTGCTCAGTATTTTAGTGTGAGATCCTGGATACCCCAAGTGAGTTCCAGTTTTTGCCAGCCTTTAACCTCTGTGCTCCTGATGCTGCCTCCATATTTACCCAGAGGCGTAATGGGGGCATGTCCAGCATGTTTCCTATTCCAGCAGTGGGTGTGCTGCTAATTCCGCCTGTAATGGCTAAGCAGGCCAATCTCTGCACCTTAGCAAGCTCCTTAGCAGCTACGTGCTGTTCTACCTTTTTGACCACACTGTAGCCCCAAAGTGATCATAGATCTTACTACCGTGGTGTATATCCAGTACATACACTTGGGGCTTAAGCCCCAGTTTTCACCACAAGCTCTCCTGCTACTCATTAGAGTACCTTTCGCCTTGGAACAGGTGCTCCTTATGTGAGGGTTACCCCTAGATATTTGACTATCCTCTTCACTGGTAGGGTTTCATCGATAAGCTTGAGATTACAATATGTGTGTTGGATCTGATTCGTCGTAAATGTTACTATAACAGTCTTCTTAGGAGTGACCCTTAGATCCAATTTCCTGCACCAATTCTGCACAATGTTCAGTGCACCTTGTGCCATAGCTATGACTGTACTTGAAAATTTGCCATGTATTACTATGACAAGATCGTCTGCGTATCCCTGGCAAAAATAGTGTCTAGAGTTTAATTCTACAATGATTTAATTCGCCACAAGGTTCCACAGTAGTAGGGACAGGACCCTTCGTTGTGAACAACCTCTGGTGGTGTTGATTACCATTTACTTTTGCATCATGGTGGCTTCTTCCTTTCTACCACTAAGCATGACTCTAATCCACGTGCAAATGGTGGTCTCCAAGGCAATCACCTCTGTCGCCTTAACCGTGGATTGAAAGGTTCTGTTGCTAAAAGCCTATTCGATGTCCAATAAGATGCAGAGCGCTATTTCCAGAAAGTGTAGCGCTTTCTCCATCGTCCCAACAAGTTGGTGGTGAGCATGTAACACTACGCTACTGCGCACGATACTTATTAAAGCCTGTACTATGGTAAGTTAACGGGCTTCACCTTTTAAGAAAGGATTTTGGTATATATGTTGACCGCGTGTACATGAATGGAGGCAAAATCAGACTTTCACCAACTCAGTAACAACAATGACACGTCAAGCAAGTCTGAAGTGCAACTACACGTTAGGACGGACAAGAAACAACACATCAGATGCTACCAAATTGTTAATAATACGGTCGCCAGCCTAATTAGGCATTAACTGAGTTTCTTCCCAGTACAAGTTGATGTACGTTCATACAAAACAACACGTAATAACACTGCATACTATGGTAAATTTTAGAACCAGAAAATTTACTGCACTAATGATTTCACTTTCTGTACTAATATGGACAAGCCATAAATACACAACAATACGCTATAATGTTTACTACAAACTTCGTCCTGTCTATTGATCTGATTAAAATCGGGCATAGGTTACCCTAGAAATAGCGCTTTCGAAACACACATACAATATCAATTTTGAAAATGGTAAAACACTAATAAATTTTGGTTTTATATTGACTTTAACTTTGCTGGTCAAATCAGTTCAGTACACTTCAGAATTTAAATGAATAGAAAAGAAAAAGGGGGGGGGGCCCTGAAACTGTTATGATCACTACATTGAAACTATTAACTATTGAAAGCATTAAGCACTCAAGATTTCCAATATATGAATTACTGCTCTTTTTATCATATTTCCTGCTCATTTAACTACCATTATTTTTGTCTCAAATTAATTAAACTTCATTACTAAACCAATTTCAATATTATCTTCCAACTTTGTCAGACCTATATTATTTGTCTATTATTTCATTAACAATAAAGTTCTTTAAACATCATTCTAACATAGCCAGGTCTGCAGGTAATTATTATTAACATAAACTTTAAATCTTCATCTCGGGACACTCGGATTGCACAACATGTGGAAAGGACCCTGTCTAGGTTAGTGATGAGGATAATTAAATGATTGGACAGTTCTGGTAAAAGTTAAGTTGTTATTGAACAGTCAGGAACAAAAGTAACACTGGTCCACACGAATACAGTACTAAAAGTTTCAACCTGTTCGTATCGAAGCGGTGGTTGGCGGGCGGCGAGATGACGAGGCGCAGAGCACATATACAAGCGCAGCTATGGCTCTTGATGTATCGGCACTTTACTTCTTCATAGCGTCGCAATAATTTTCCATTTAGTGCCAATGGAATACTGCCATGCTGTATAGGCGTCAGAAACGGCACATCCGAGGCTCAACGAAATCACGTTTTCCAGGAGAGCCTCCTCGATCCAGAACGTGTTACTCAGACCGATGCCCAACTCCGACTACTACTGCTGAGCCCGTTATGCCGTGCCGCGCCCGCGTGCATTTTCCCGCGCTCGCCTGCCATCCACCTTTTACCGCTCCCCTACAGACAGGGTATTCACCAAAGGTTTTGCATTCTACATATCCTAATACATTGCCTACGTATGGACCAGGCGCACAATTACAACTTTAACATCCTACAACAGTTTCAACATTTCTTACATTTCCATTTTCTTATAATATTGCTTGCAATTTGACATAAACATTAATATTCACATCGAAAATTGTTTAAAGTTTCTTTAACATAATGACTTGAAAAGAAAAAAGAAATGAAAGCAGAACATCGCTTACACTAATTTATCGAAAATCAAAAGAAAAAATTATTGTATGTATAGTTGTTGTTGTTACAAGCAGTTTCATACGATTTTCCTGGTTGGTATGAATGTTGGTTTATGTGCAGAGGGACCCTAGTTAACCTCCCTAAAATGCACATTGACCAATTTTTCTAATCTTTTAAGAAGGAAAGAGGACAGTCTCATATTCTTGGCCTTAGTATGATCAGCTCTCCCTGATTTGGAATGAAGACTAGTTTTACTTCATTCCAGACATCAGGAATGATTGCTGCTGCTGGGTTAATCCTCAATAATCTGCATGGGACTTATTAAATTCACTCCTGGTTGTTGCAGGAGGGATGGAAAAATAAAATTTTTACCACTAGTTACCATTAGTTACTACTAGTTACTCACGGAGCAAAGACTGCTTGCAAACTAGTTCTAGTTGTTAACATTCACCGTATTTGAATAATATCAGTGTTTGATCACTTTGAAAAAAAAATGCTTTGCTCTGATGTGCTTGAGTAATTATTATTTTTATTGCTGTAATTGAAATAATTAGACGGAAGTAAATAGATACCCTAGGTGCTAGACGGCAAAAGTTTGAGAATGTATATATGTTATGAAAATGGTAAAATTTTATATAACAGACAATATTTGGAATGTTAGATTTTTTTGGGGATGAGTGAACTTTGAGAATAACGCAAAGAGCGAACTTGGAGTATTTTAATCATGACAACACGCTGTCGCGAAAGATGTCCAATGAAGATCTTCCAACAGAGAATAAGCGACCAAAAGGAGCATCAAGAACAGCAAATGAAGAAGGATGAACTATATTTTTTTAGATCAGTAGAAAACTTTTTTATTACTTCGTAGGTAATTCATGGATGTACTAATTTTCCTCAAAAATGGTTAAAATGGCTCTGAGCACTATGGGACTTACCTGCTGAGGTCATCAGTCCCCTAGAACTTAGAACTACTTAAACCTAACTAACCTAAGGACACCACACACATCCATGCCCGAGGCAGGATTCGAACCTGCGACAGTAGCGGTCGCGCGGTTCCAGACTGTAGTGTCTAGAACCGCTCGGCCACACTATCCGGCAATTTTCCTCAATGTATCTCACATTCAAGCTATACGTCATAATGTTCTCGATAGACTTACGTGACAATGAAAATGTTGAACTTATTTTGACGTATCGGACATCTCTCTTAGTGTTGAGTGGTGCTCAGTGATTCCCACTCTTTCTGAAACCATTTCCCCCTCCTTCCCCCCCCCCCGGCCCCCTCACCGATCCCACGCCATTATCAACCTTGGCGTCAAACCAAACGCTAGAACGCAAAAGTATTTTCCTTCTTGAACATTTTTATTTTTCAAACGATGAAAGATACATGATATTTAATTTTTGTAGAAGTTCTGTCAAACCGTGAAATAATGTGTCAACAAATGTGTACTGCTTGCTTCTAACAAACTTTTTTTAAAAGAGTGATGACGAAATTCTCAGCGCATGGCAATGGTACCTACAACCTCTTTCAGAAAAGAAAGCCAGCTATCCACTCTGGGGAAGACCCTTGCTACAAAACACGCTTCCTCCGCATAATTCCTCTACACAGAGACAGTTGCTTCACCCCTATCCTGCACTCTTCATTTAAAATCAATCAAGTCAAAATGTGTGCACTATACATGTGGGGTCTTGCCCACTCGTCTCATTTAGGGTGTATAAAGGATGCTGCGCTCTCGGAATGCTATACAACAGTTAAAGCAAATAACATCAATAGTTTTGTTTCAATAAAGCTCGTTGACAATAATTTAGGGTGTCGTAAGCGATAGGTGACATGCAACACACATCCGAGCCTCTGCTTTATGGAAGTTTGGCACACAGTTTGTCGATCTCTAATAACAGTTCTCATAGCACATTATGCTATGCCGTGCTAATCCTCTGCGCATAGTGTCCACTGATGTCCGGCCGAGGCTGGCGGGGGCGGCTCTTATCACTTCTTGCAGAGGTCGTTCTTGGCGCGGTTCGGCCCTGGTCAGCGAGCTGTTGACTGCCATCGCCTCACCACCTTCTCTGGTCTTGCGTTCTTCTTCTTCATTCCAGCGCTTGTGGTTACGCCAGAACAATACATAGTGTTCGTGAATCACTTGACTGCGTTCTTCTGATCTGGCAAGGTTTTCTTTTGCTTTTTTTTTATCAGACATCAGATCTCTGCTATTACTAACAATAATAATAATAAAAGCAGTTTAGCAGCCATGACATAGTTAATATTGTGTTGGGCTGTCAATTAGTTCATTCATCTGTTGCTTAGCGAGTAACAAAGCAGTTTCTAGGCCAGTGTAGCAACTATCGATAACTCTGAGAAGACGAGTTCATGAGATATGTAAGCATATATGATGTATATGTCTCAATTTTACTTCCACAGATGCTATGTAAAAACTAGTGAGTGTTTAGTGGGTGGACTGTGTCAGGTACATGTTCATGTATTCGTTCCACGAGCTGAAATCCCCACCATATGGTTTCATGTGTTAATGCTAGTATTTGAAAAGAAAAACTGTAATTACTGGTTCAAATGGTTCAAATGGCTCTGAGCACTATCCGACTTAACTTCTGAGGTCATTAGTCGCCTAGAACTTAGAACTAAGTAAACCTAACTAACCTACGGACATCACACACATCCATGCCCGAGGCAGGATTCTAACCTGCGCCGTAGCGGTCACTCGGCTCCAGACTGTAGCGCCTAGAACCGCACGGCCACTCAGGCCGGCCTGTAATTACTGGCGACTTACGTAATCAGTATTACACTCATACGAAAAAATGACAATAAGAATGACCTTTCAAAAATAACTGAGTGTCATAACCGAAACACAATCGAATCCTTTCGTTTTCAAGCCTCATAAAATTGCATTTTACCTCTCAGGAGGTAATTACCAACAGGTTGGGAACCATTTCTCTAGCTGGACGTGTTACTGAATACTACTCAGCTGGTGACTGACTGAACCCCAGATGTCGCTGCAGTCACCGCCTGTCCCCTCGCAAGGGCAGAGGGAGCAGCGGGCACCATGCTGCTGCAGCAGCCGCTGTTTACCGGCTTCTGGGACAGCAGGTGGGTGGGCGCCGAAAGCTGCCCGCCCCCGCGGCAGCCTGCGGCCTCTCTGCACTTCGTTCGCTCGCCTCGACGCGATGGTCACTCGACTCTGCCACCAGGGCGCAGGAGGGAAGGGGGAGTGGAGAGGCTGGCTATCGCCGCCCTGGCCGAGACACCGGCCTCTCGCGCCCTGGAATTGAATTCCCTTTCGTTCTTTCTCCACCGATTTCAATTCGCGTCCATGAGATTCGTTTGATGAGATTCTTTCCTGTATACTACAGGTCTAGTAAGACAGAAGGGATCGATAAAATTCCCTCGAAATTTCTAAACTCGTTCGGGGCTGTGACAACCAAACAACTATTCAAGTTGGCCTTTAGAATCTACGATACTGGAGGAAGTCGATAAGACTTTCGGAAAAGTATGAGCCACACAGTCCTAAAGACAGCAAGGTCAGATGGGTATGAGGACGATCACACGGCGTAACGACCCATTGCTGCAGAGTAACATGCAGAAAAATGAAAAACCAAGTTAAAGGTGTGTTGGGGCCACGATGACTGTCTCATTCGGAAAGACAAAGGCACTACATAGGCAGTTTTGACGTTCTGCTTGAGAATGACAGCATGAATTAGGAAAAATCGAAATACCATCATTCGATTTGTCACCCTGTAAAAAGCGTTCATTGAAAAATAGTGCAAGATGTTGGAAGTACGAAAGAAACAGAAGTAAGCTAAACGGAAAGGAGGGTAATATACAGTATGAGCCAAGGGGGAACATTAACACTGAGAAACCGAGAACAAGGCGCTCGTAAGATAGCGATGCAATCTTTCGCCCTAACTGTTCAGTCTATAAACAGAAGAACCAACAAAAGCAAGTTTCAAGGGTCAGATTAAAATTAAGAGATAAATGATGCCAATGATGAGATTCGTTGATGGCATTGGTAGCCTCATTGAAACTGAAGGGCCTGTTGAACCGAATCAACGAGTGTAGAATATGCATGGGAAGTCATCCAAAAAAAGATGAATCTAATAAGTTCAGCAGAAATAGAATTAGCGACAACCTTAGTATCAAAACTGCCAACGAAGTAAACGAAGTGAAGGGTTTCTCTTGCCTTGGAAGTAAAATAACACATTACTGACGAATCAAGGAGGGCATATAAAGCAGACTATTACTGGCAATGAGGGCATTCCTCGAAACACTTTACTGGTATAGGCCTCGTTTGAGGAAGATATTTTCGAGACTATGTGTTTGGAGCTCAGCATTGTATGATAGTGATATGATTGAATGATAGAATGATAGATTGTATGATAGAAACTGTGGGAAGACAGGAAAAAATCACAATGTAAATGCTGTGGAAGGAAGTGAAAATTATGTGTGCTGAAGAGATAATAATGGTGACAGACTGGGCGCTTTCACTAGAGTGATTCCCCATGTGTCTCTGTTCCTCTTACAAGCTTTCCTTACCGACTCACAAGCACACGAAGTCAGTAGACGGCACTTCATCTCACAGTGCTCGGTGGTCATAATATTTCATGTCATTGGTCCATTTTACAATATAAGTGTATTTCATTTAGTGACAAATGCGCTGGACGAATCCTACAAATACGAAAGTACAATAATCTAATTTTTTGTCGTGACTGCTGGCATTCCTAACGTATCGACATGTGTATTACGTTGTCTTCCATATTTGGTGGCGCTCTCAGAGTCCAGTAAGTCTACTGTCTAAACGTGTACACCACACCGGCAACTGTCTATTTTACTTCATTTGTTGTACTTTTGGACAGTGTTGGCCACAGGTAACGTTAAGAATCTGAACGTTTATAGGAATCACATCAACTAATCTCCTGTCATAAGGTAAAACTCGAGGCCAATCTTATTTAATAATGAACGTAATTTAAAATTTGTATATAGTGCCCATGTTAATGATGGTAATGGTTTATTACAATGGTTGTGGGCACTTCACCTTTTTAATTTAATCGTATGGCTAGGGCCCCCTGTCGGGCAGGCCGTTCAATTTGACGCCACTTCGGCGACCTGCAGTCGATGAGCATGAGAGAGTGATGATGAGTCCCTGGGCGGAGAAAATTCCCCGACCCAGCCGGGAATGGAACCCGGGCCCAGAGGATTGACAATCCGTCACGCTGACCATTCAGCTACCGGGGACGGACGGCACTTCAACTGCAACACATGTAAAGTGTAGTATATACTGATGCAGATCTCAGAACGTCACACACTGCCTAGGAACGTCACACACTGCCTAGGAACGTCACACACTGCCTAGGAACGTCACACACTGCCCAGGAACGTCACACACTGCCTAGGAACGTCACACACTGCCTAGGAACGTCACACACTGCCTAGCTTTTTCGATCTTCTCACCCCCACCGCCCATAGAGGAATCCTGTATCAGCTTAAAAAATTCCCCATCCCTTATTTGCATAGTGAATAGCCACTAATATTCTGCATTACACGTAGACTCGATGTTGACTATCCAGCAGTTTCCCTCCTGCTCTCTGGTTCTCTGCCTGTACCACCACATTCCCTCTAAATCCTCTCCTTACGAAACTTAAATCATCTGAATTTGTGATCTAAGATTGTGTCTCGTTTGGTATGGAAATATTACATTTGTGTTTTTTATCTTTCCCTAGCTGTGTAGTTGCTATACGCGTAAATTTTGGTTTTACTGGTATTTCTCTAACGAATGTTATTTCTCTTGGTATTGTAGGTCGTGCTGGTTTGGTGTGCTTATTGTACAGCTCATTTACCATGTTCCTGCGTAAAGTCAAGAGCCGGCACGCCGGTCAAAACGTTATAGCAGAGAGGGATGTGAAGAAGACGTCAGCCAATGGTACGCTGACCGACCCCACTATAGGACGACAACGAGTCAGCAGCGGCCTCTAGGTGAAGAGGACACAAGCGCCGCGCCGCCTGGTCGCGGCCCAGATGAATATGAGCTCTACAGCAGCGACTCGGGAACTGTATGATATCGCTTGTATTGGGCATTGTCCATACTGATGAGACTTCCTACTTTGTCAGTCGCTCATTGCTTGCGACTCATGACTGTAAATTCTCTAAGTTAAATATTGACATTTATCTTACTGCGATAAAAATTCGTTAATATGATTTGCTTGAATTAATGTCTACCGATCCGAGAAAGGAGGTTTACAAGGCACCCCATATTCGACGAGTAGCCAGGACACAATAGACTGTTGGTGGATTGTAATCATTTCGCTAGCCGGAGTGGCCGTGCTGTTCTAGGCGCTACAGTCTGGAACCGAGCGACCGCTACGGTCGCAGGTTCGAATCCTGCTTCGGGCATGGATTTGTGTGATGTCCTTAGGTTAGTTACGTTTAATTAGATCTAAGTTTTGGGCGACTGATGACCTCTGAAGTTGAGTGGCATAGTGTTCAGAGTCATTTGAACCATTCTTTTCTAATCATTTCGTTGTGACACGTATTGTAGGATTTTGAACTCGTTTGTGTGGCGTCTTGTTCTAGTTTACGTTTCATATTCTGTTAATCATGGTGTGAAAATAGCGTCTTTTTGGGCTATTACGAGGCACGTATTTGCATAATTATGTTATCTGTTGCAGTGGGCTTACGGTAAATTTCAGATTTTTGTGTGTTATTAATATTTGGTAAGGTTAAATGGAGGAAATTTATCGCTTTGTTGTTTTCTGGTGTAAATAGGCTGTTTAAGTTTTTATGTTGGTAAGGCCACGAAGTTATATGTATGAAAATCGCTGACTGTGCTGGCTGGTTGGACTCATTGTTGGAATATTTGCATGCGTAGCGTTGGGCAGGTGGATGTGAACAGCGCGTAGCGTTGGGTAGTTGGAGGTAAGCCGCAAGCAGTGGTGCATGTTGGGAGAGAGTTGCCAGAGTTTTGAGAGCGGACGGTCTGGACGTGTGTCCGTCACAAAAAGGAAATTTGTAGGAGTGGATGTCATGAACTGATATATATATATATATATATATATATATATATATATATATATATATATATATATATTATAACTTTTGAAGACTATTAACGTAAATACATAGTTTGTTCTCTATCAAAATCTTTCATTTGCTAACTGTGCCTATCAGTAGTTAGTGCTTTCAGTAGTTAGAATCTTTTATTTAGCTGGCAGTATTGGCGCTCGCTGTATTGCAGTAGTTCGAGTAACGAAGATTTATGTGAGGTAAGTGATTCATGAAATGTGTAGGTTATTGTTAGCCAGGGCCATTCTTTTGTAGGAATTATTGAAAGTCAGATTGCGTTGCGCTAAAAATATTGTGTGTCAGTTTAGTGATGATCAGAACAAGTAAAGAGAGAACTGTCCGAGTTTGCTGTTTGAAATTGAAATAACGTAGAAGTTTACCACCACAGGCCTTCTTAATTTTCGACGGGGAAGTTTCACTAGTTTCGTTATAAATTTCACTTTAGTGGGCTCTAATTTACAAAGCGTAAATGTATTATTCAGTTTTACTAGTAAGGAAAGTTTCTTTATCGTTTCATGACAAATCACTGTTATGTTAGTTCGGAGACGAATGACAGGTTTCTGAATATTCGTGGCAAAGAAAAAATGGTTCAAATGGCTCTGAGCACTATGGGACTTAACATCTGTGGTCATCAGTCCCCTAGAACTTAGAACTACTTAAACCTAACTAACCTAAGGACATCACACACATCCATGCCCGAGGCAGGATTCGAACATGCGACCGTAGCAGTCGCGCGGTTCCGGACTGAGCGCCTGAACCGCAAGACCACCGCGGCCGGCCGTGGCAAAGAAGCATGTGCAGTACGTGCGAGGCACAAAGCGTAGTTTAAAGACAAATGAACTGCCAACGGAGACGGCATGAATTTGTTGTTAAGTGTAGACGTTGCCTCTGCGTCATATACACCGACGTTGGAAGAAGCGGAACATGATAGTAGTCTTAATGGCATGAACCTACTTTTGTGGTGGAATGTTTGAGAGGTTGCTCAGCGTACGTGACACTAGAAATTGTATTAGCTGGTTAGAATTTAACGTTGGACATTTTAAACAACGAGACAACGGCGCGATCATGCCACCCGACTGCTATTGCAACAACCAGACGTCGCCAGGGTATTGGGGAGGTTGCAGCCACTTGCCTTTCTGTTTGCGATTATTTATCATTTCCATAACTAATGGTCTCCTCGAACCGAAATTTTGTCAGAGGCATAGCAGTTACCACCTACAGTATACCTCATTAATTTTCTTGAGTTTGCTCTGTATGTAACTCCTTTAAAATTTTAAATGAACATTAAAGAGCTACTTTAAATACAATCACAGTATCAGTCGGGTCGTCCCAGCTTTGTACTGATACCACAAGTCGGTAATTAACAGCGATGTTGTTATAATGCGCACTACCTCGTATCTTCAAAAGAAGAATAGCTGTTGTTCGGTTGAAGGTCTCATGCTGACGAAGAAGCTATGTTCCACGAGAGTTGGTAGAATTCGTCACCAGCGTCTGCCACACACAGAATGTTCTGAGACTGAAATACATGGGAGCTTGATGACAACATAGTTTGATGTGTGACTAAATCTTGACTCTTGAATATATTCTCTGACACTGCCGATCTCTGGAGATCTGATTACAGGTGTCTCATACATTGTTTTATTCAGTTACACTTGAAGTTTCGCGGCCCATCGTGGTGGTGTAGTCGTATTAACGTAGTAAGATGAAATTTTCGATATTTGTGGTAACCTCCTATGGGACCAAACTGCTGGGGTCATAGGTTCTCCTAGGCTTACACACTACGTAATCTAACTTACGCTAAGAACAACACAAACACCCATGCCCGAGGGAGATTAAAACCATGTAATAACCTCCTACTTACTTCACATCCCGCAGATTTCAGTAACTCCGAATGTAAGTCATCTACTCCAGCTGAGTCGTTGGTGAATAGATCATTCAGCTCTCTGTCAAACTCGCTTCGACGTACTGGGTCATCTGTCTCTTCCAAATCAACTTCTCCTACTCCTCTGTCACATTTCGGCATATCCTGACTCAGTTATTTCCTAATCTGCTACGCTACTGAACTATTTCTCCTCTCGATGCTTCTACATAGATCATTCGTTAGCCCCCCAGAGAATTTCCAATTTTCCCATTCTGTGTTGAATTTACAGTACTCAACTTCATCGTGTATGCCTATTTTTTTACCTTGTTGGAATTCATTTCGCTGCTCATCGTGATATGGTTTGAGTGTCGTTCACATCTACATATGCTTTGCAAGCTCGGATTTTATTTCCGAATCTACTAACTCCTTGTTATTTCTAAGCATACCTTCTTCTATATAAATAATTATAAATAAAACTGTCGAAGTCAGACATTTGCGGCTTAAGTTATCTTTGTGCTCATTGTAAGCAAGCACGTTTGTGACATGTGTAATGTGTTCGAAGCGACTGTGTAAATAAGTTTACGGTGAAGAGCGCATACACAAGCAGCAATATGTAGCGTTTTCTCGATTCTACTTTCATAGTAAGGATAATTCAATCTTAAGAATTAATGTTTTTACAGCTTTAACAGTGGCTTTTCAGAGAAACCAATTTTGACAGCAGCAAAACACACAACCTAACGCCTTTTCCATATGGTCTGCCATCAGAAATGTAACTGCACAATTCTCCATGTAAAGATGATAATGTGAACCGTCGACTTACCTAGTAGCAAGATACACACATTGCCGGAAAAAAAATCGTAAAACTAAAAAAAATTAACGTACAGGAATGAAATTTTGGGAATACATTTGTCTAGGTAACACATTTAAGTTTGCAAATACAGACATAATGTCTGATGGGATAACAGCAATCAGTGATTTTATAATGTTACTTATATTCCGTCTTGATTGCATTTTTTTTACTCATATGACCGGTTTCGGTTCATTCAGAACCATCTTCAGATCTAATATTTCTGTTGCAGGAGTAACCCGTCCAAATCCAGCAACTTTCACATGCTGCGTCACGCCCCCTATCGCTGCGGTGAAAACAAGTGAAATAATCTCGGGGGTAAATCAAAAATGCTGAGCCGTGACACAGCTCAATACCACAGATGCACAGTCCTCCATCGTATATTTATGGCCAGCAAGATACAGACGACCGATACGCAATCTTTCAGAGCATAAACATAAGAGCACACGCCAGACCAGCTGTTGTTTATGCAGAAAGCCGTCACAACTGTCCGCTTGCTCTTGTCAATGTCCACTTCCTCCTCGCTGGCCCGCAGATGAACATTCATTCTGGCAGCGATCTCGTAAATCGTAGACGTTGGAGGTATTGCCACCTTTCGTCATACGCTGCAACCGTGCCAATAATGCCACACGGTAGTCGTTCTGCAACGCCGGTAGCTGTAATACCACAAACGGCAACTTCAACTGCCCCCAGTTTAAACCCATGGCAATGCATTTAAAGCCTTTATTCCCTCCTATTACTGTTCTCTATTAATGCTATGCTACTGGGATACGTCAGTGTGTACAGCTGTATGGCATTATATTGTTAATGTACTCGTAGCGCTGTTTTGTGTGAAATGAACTGGAATTCATTAGTTATGACAAAGATTACTGATAAACGTATAATAATGGTGGTGTTCGGTAAGGAAAAAGAAATATGCCTTTCTCCCCTTGGCAGAACCGACAGTAGACATTAGGCGTGCCAAGGGTCACGATTAGATCGTTGTGTAGGTACGGCGGCTCAGCTTCCTCCGTCGTTTAGGTAATAATGAAGCTACTTGCTTTGCTTGAATCTATAGAAGCACAGCCTGCCCTGAAGCGATGATTCTGAGACAAGCTGTGAAAAACCTAGCTCCATCACGCGTGTCGATACGGTGCGTGGAATTAGCTGTCTCAGCTTTGTGAGGATGGTTAATTCTATCACATCTAGTTGTAACCTATAATTAAAAAGTTGTTTAACAAAATATGTATACGGCGTTATTATTTTTATTACAAACATTTTGCTACCAGTTCCGGTTTGGTACACAATTTCCAGCCAGCTCACATGTAGTGTATAGTGCTTCCAGCATCAGAAAGAGTTCTCCAAGAATCACTGAGTGTGGCCAGAAAGATTGTGACAGGTGGCCTATCGGTGATATATACTGCTGCCCCCCAGTAATTCATTCATTACAGTTATGTGTCGTTACTACAGAACAGTGCGGGGTACAATTACAAAAAGGATAACATTAAGTATATAAAAAATAAGTAACATTCAAGTATATCAAAATAAGTAACGCCACTTTACATTACACTCCCACACTTTTCATCCCCTTTTTGAATTCCCCTATTTCCTCACGTGTTTCCTCCATTTCTTCATTATCGTATTGGGATGTGGGCTTCTAAGTTTGTACAATGGACGTTCGAATTGGCTTCGTCAGAAACCTGAGAAAAATAATTCGTACATTGTATTGCTGATAGGAACTTACTCTTTTACCTGACTTTCTGTACACAGTGAATCTAAACCCTTCTACATCATTAACTGATGATGCTGTTATTGCCATATAATCGTAAGATCCTATTGCATTTGACTTCACTAATTCCATTCGAAGTCTATATTTGGGTCTTCATCTGTCTCTCCTCAGACAGAATGACATATAACATCCCGCAACCACACTCTTAACTCAGTAACTTTATTCATATCCTTGTAGCCCTATATTTAGGATTCCACATCCGGAGTTCCGATCGGAAGACTCTACCTCTAGAAATCTTTATAAAGGAAGTCATCGCGGGACCATTTCTTAAGACTGCTTACCTTGTAGCTAATCTTCATGTCTTTAACTCAGTGGCTTCCATTGCCTTACGTGTCTTCATTCCACTGACTATTGCTGTTATCTTCCACTTTTACAGGTACTTTCCCATCTTAAGCATAAGAAAGTTTCCCTACGTCTGTCCAGCCCTCGGTCCTCTTTTGACAGCCTTGGTCCGATGAGAATGGACCCTTCTACCATGCGGATCTAAGGAGTGTCTGCGATAGAAAGTGGCCTGCAGAACGTGTCAGATAGTAACTGAATATCTTACCTCTGGACCAAGGACAGGATTATCCTATCACGCTGCTTTCTTGAATGTTTAAACCGAGGATGTTTTGAGAAAATGCTTTTCGTGCAATATGTGGTGTTAAGAATTACACGTAAAGGTTCGATCCCCAGAGCTAAAAGTATCAGTCTTTCTCTAAACTGACTTCCCTCTGATATGTAATTAGTACCATTAGTGACGACAGATTGTTTTAAGGCTTAAAGTACGAGATAACCTATTACATACACACAACGAGTTGCCAACAACGAAAAAAAGTAGACGTGGCAGCACATTCTTGCACGAATTTTCAAGTTCCTAGGATTAGTCCCCGAACTATCTCATGCTTAAGTGACTGTAAACAGTACATAAAGAATAGCATTGACAGCCTGATGTTAACTTAAACCGAAGTAATAATTGTGCTGTTGAAATAACTTTATGGCTGTTAAATAATGATAATAACTTTAGACTAGCATGAAACTTTAACTCAATCAAGCTGAAGCTAAAAAGACACCTAAATCTATCGATGTAAAATCTATGTAGTAGTAGCCGTCGGCTCAACAGGCTTTTTCCTTATTTAATAGCCGGCCCCTTTGGCCGAACGGTTCTAGGCGCTTCAGTCCGGAACCGCGCTACCGCTACCGTCGCAGGTTCAAATCCTTCCTCGGACATGGATGTGTGTGATGTCCTTAGGTTAGATAAGTTTAAGTAGTTGTAAGTTGTATAGGACTGATGACCTCAGATGTTAAGTCCCATAGTGCTCAGAGTCATTTGAACCAGATTCGTAATTAATTTTTCCTGCATGTTGAAATGTATAGTAACTAGTTTTTTGTACGATCCTTTGTAATGTAAATTCTTGGTGCACGTTACCCTGCGCGTTATAGCATTGCACAGTGGTTCAATCCTGGGTGTTGGTACGGCTGTGCTAGAATTAGCTGCGTCCGCCCTTGGTGAAAGGTGTGTACTGTGCGTCCGTGGTTTCCCGTCGTCCAAATAGCCATGACAAACGAGCAGCAGCATCAGTTCCAACACGGACAAGCATCAGTACCCTCTCCCCCTGCGTCCCTCTTTACCCCTCGGTCTATCTCTCCGGCATGCGAAACGTCTGAGCCACGCACGAGCTCGTGTTTCGCGTTTCGCTCTCTGCCATAACTCACGTACCGAGCAGCGCAAACGCTTCGCAGCGTGCGGCACGCACAGTGTCGGCCGTATGTTCAGAGTCGCTGCACAGTGTCTGTCTGTGTGTGTGTGTGTGTTTGCGCGTGCGCGCGTCGTAGCGGTATGAGGTCTGATGGACATCGTACGCATTATGCGCTTAGCAACCACAAACGCACTGAGAATAACAGAAATAAAACCTCGGCTTCCACGAAAATAAAAGCTCGGCTTCCGCTATATTGATGATATTTCTCTGTTGGTAAGCGGGACAACTCCAGCCACATACTGAAAGATATATAATCGAAAAAAATGCCCAGGTGCGAGTAGGACGCGCATACTGAAGGCTCCGTGCAAACTTAATTACGTATAGAGACAGTTTATCCATTCTAGAAATGGAGGATACTCAGAATTTTTGCTGGTTATCAACATTGACACTGGAAAGATGCCGGCCACAGGGTTCCAAGAGTTCAGAGAATGTTTCAATTTCAAGTCTGAAGTCGAATAACAAATGACAAAGTAAATATTTTTTGTGTGGTATAATTACCAATTAACACTTTCGGACTTTCCTTTCTACTTGTATTGTGAAATCTTGCTTCTTGCCAAATTTCATGATTCTTCGTCAACGGTAAGTACCATATAAGTTTTGATGAGTGAGATTTGGGGTATCAAAATATCTGAGATAAATATCTTTTGACTGAATTACATATGAAAGCTTAAACTTTTCACATCACCAAGGGACAATTAACCTTAGTGACATAAATTTGAACTGTCCATTATAATTATCCGGGCTGTTATGCCGTGGTCGGTTGATGAATTCTGTGGTGATTCCCAACGTTTCGTCTCCGACTGCGGGAGACATCTTCAAGGGAGTCCGTAGCTTGATGGAAGGTCCAACACACACACTGGCTCGCTACTGACTGCCGCTAAATTCCGTGTCCGCGCGCCCCCGTGCCGCGGCGTGACGTCACGTGTTTTGAAAACGTCAGTGCAATTGGAAAAATCTGGAGTGTATAGGATCCCATGCAGCTGTGGTGGTGTATGTGGGTACCACCAAAAGAACTGTTTCTAAACGTTTGGAAGAGCACAAGGGAAATTGTAGAAGAGGAGAAACGGAACCATCAGCTGTTGCGGAGCATGCTTTCCAGCCAGGGACCACAATATTCGTTTCGAGGAGACGCAAGTACTAGCGGCCACGAGCGGATACTACGAAAGGCTCTACAGGGAGCCAATTGAAATCGCTAAACACCCAAATAATTTCAACCGAATGGAGGAGGGCGTCAAATTAAACGGTATATGGATGCCGGTGTTAAAGAAGATGTGTACCACTCGTCCCCTACTGGGTGATGACAACGGCGATCGACGGCGACGGACAGCGGCCAACTGCACTGATGTTTTCAAATCACGTGACGTCACGCCGCGGCGCGGGGGCGCGCGGACACGGAATTTAGCGGCAGTCAGTAGCGAGCCAGTGTGTGTGTTGGACCTTCCATCAAGCTACGGACCCCCTTGAAGATGTCTCCCGCAGTCTGAGACGAAACGTTGGAAATCACCACAGAATTCATCAACCGACCACGGCATAACAGCCCGGATAATTATAATGGACATGATATTTCCGGCCGTAAAAGTTTACATTTTAGTATAAATTTGACCAACATCCACCAAATTGTTCCTGAGGGAAAGGTCGTAACAGGCCGACAGACAAAGAGACGGATGGATAAGGAATGACAAAAAGAATGTTTTCGTGTTATGTAGATACAAATTAAGGATTTTCGGATCTCTGCCCTTACTTGTGCTGTGGAATCTTGCTTCATGCCAAATTTCGTGGTTCTAGGTTGGTGGGAAGAAGCATATAGGTTTCGAAGAGTTTTAGAGTTTCAAAGTATGCGACGTAAATTGCCGTATTTTTTCATTGAATTGACTTAGAAGCTTCCAATTTCTGCAGTTCCAAGGGACCATAGGTCTTAATATGTGAAATAAATTGGAGCTTGATACCGTCTACTTGTTCATGAGATATAAGGTTCTTAACAGACCGTCAGACAGACGGCTAACAAAGCGATCGCATAAGGATTCCGTTTTTATAGAGTGACGCACGGAAACCCTATAATATTAAATGAAATAGCCCTGATTTACGCTGAATTTCATCTCTCAGCATAAACAGTGCCACATTCAGAACACAATGGACTTAATCGTTTAGAGTGCAGCGTACCTGTGCGAGGCCTATTCACTAGTAATTAAGTAGCGTAACATGCACGCTCTCTGCTCTTTGTTAAATCACTGAAGAGCAGAATTTGTAACTCGGGGGGGGGGGGGGGGGGGGAGAATAAGATATGGATTATATTTGTACATTTGCTAGCATAAATCCGTTCCACACTGAAAAGAATAGAGTAGTCACTGTAGGCTCAAATGTTCAAATGGCTCTGAGCACTATGGGACTCAACATCTTAGGTCATAAGTCCCCTAGAACTTAGAACTACTTAAACCTAACTAACCTAAGGACATCACACACACCCATGGCCGAGGCAGGATTCGAACCTGCGACCGTAGCAGTCCCGCGAGTCACTGTAAGCTTCAATTCAGGTCACCATCATAAAAAAATCTGTTTGTTGTCACAGCAGCTGTAAAGCTCAATTTCTTTGGGGTTTACTAAAATAATAAAAAAATTGCTTCATCCCATATCAATGCTGCGAAGTGAAAGCTACAGTGGCCTGTAACAGCTGCCTTGTTAGAACAGTAAATGCGTGAATCTTTGTGCAATGGCTGGATTGACTAATTGCTTAACAAAGGAATGTGTGGATAAAGTAGATAAGTTCATAAATCTCCAGTATGGAAGAAAATTCACATTCCACTCATGTAAGTATCCCTCGAGATAAATCAGAACTATTTCTTATGTTAATCCTGGTAATTGGAAACTAACTGCACAATTAACACCTGTACGAACGTCTTTTCGCAGGTAGCCTAGTGGACTAAGCCTTTATTCATGAAACGATGCATTTGCACCCTTGATCAGATGCAAACAAAACACTCAGATAGAAACGAGACACAAAATTTGGTTAAGCACAGGATATTACGCCCAAAAATCTTTTTATATTGACTGATAAACTGCAGTACGTACAGGGTGGCAATTATTGAGATACATGAAATAATATCGTCATAACTTCTGAACGGTTTGCTTTACGATGTTAAAACTCCGTGGTAGGTCGCGGGGCATGATGGGAAGTAGGACGCGCATGCATTATCTGGTTTAGCGACGAAGCCCACTTTCCTTGGGATGGATTCATCAATAAGAAAACGGGCGCATTTGGAAGACTGAGAATTCGCATTTCGCGATGGAGAAGTCCCTTCACCTTCAACAGGGGTAGTGTGATGTGCAGTGTCCAGTCAGGGAATAATCGGTGCGATATTCCTTGATGGTACGATGACTACCTAAGGTGCGTGAAGGTTATGGAAGATAATTTCATCCCCATTATCGAAAGTGACCCTGATATCGACAAGATGTCGTTCATTCAAGACGGAGCTCGACACGATTGCTGCAGGAGAGTGTTTCATGTTCCAGAGGAGGACTTTGGGGACCGAATTCTGGCTCTGAGGGAAACCAGAGGCCACTGGCGTGGGCCTCGATTGGCCGCAGTATTTCCGGATTTGACACATTCGACTCCTATTTGTGGGGCTGTATTAAAGACAAGGTGTACAGGAATAAACCCAAAACCATTGCTGAGCTGAAAACAGCCATTCAGGAGGTCATCGACAGCATCTCTTTTCCCACTTGTGAGGATCATAGAGAATTTTGCTATTCGTCTGCGCCACATGTCATAACCTAAATCCGAATATTTGTAGTGACGTTTACGTGTTGAATAAAGTGTGTGCAGGCCCTAGTTTGTAACTAATTTACGTTTTTTTCATACAGTTGAATAACTGTCACCTTGTATCATAGACAAAACGTAAGGGAATACCCCATCACTCGGATATCTCATTTATACTTTAGTTACATTTTGCAACATTAGTCCATGCATTTTACGAAATGATTAATACCTTTCGAGGGAAAAACATAATAGCTACTTCGACAGGGAGTTCTTTCCTAATAGTATCCACAGAGGTTATTATCGAAATTGTTTACATACCGTACTTGATCTTCGGTTAATACAACAGCATTATTGTAATGCATTATCTGTATGGCTCATTCTGCAGCGATGTCTTTGCGAAATCAAAATATAACAGGATTTGATTGTCGATCTAGCTGGTGCGTGTTAATACTTACTACTACTAGTAGGTTGGCCACGCAAATCGTGGTCGGTTTTTGGCCAAGCCAATGAGACCTCCTTTGTCTTCCGCGATCCATGTAGTCTTCTCCAGCTAGTCCCATCTTACCATCTTACACATTTCCTCTCTGACCTCATCAATCCGTGTCAGCCGTCGTCTCCCAGTCAAACTGTTGCCTCTGACGTCTTCTACAACCTGCCTGATGGTCTGGCCTTCTCGCCGCATTTTGTTGTGGCGTAACCACAAGCGCCGGAACGAAGATGAAGAACGCGAGAGCAGAGAAGGCTGCGAGACGACGTCGACCAGTGGTGCTCTGATTAGGACCGCACCACGACAGGAGCGCCCTCTAGCCGAAGAGAATATAAGCACCGGTCCTGCCAGCCTCGGCCGGACAGTATTCGCCCCGTTCTAGACTAGCACTACGATAGCAGCGATGTATGATCAATGTCAATTGCATACAAGGACACTACATACAGCAAAGGACTTCGATTGTTTGCATGTCGCCCATCGCTTGCGGCACCGTTGTAAATTCAAAATTAGGTATTGTCAATCTTCTTGCCTGTAATAAAAACTATTAATGTGATTTGCTTGAATTGTTGTATAGCATTCCAAGAACGCAGCATCCTTTTGGCAGCGTATACGGGACGGCCACTATGTCCAGCGACTTGTACAACCCCTGCAATTGGAAATTTTTCTTGTTTCTCCAGTCGGCTCCCTGCTTCATCGACCCAAAAACTTGTCTCAGAATAGCATTCGCAAACGTCAAGAGTCTCCTTTCTGTCATCTGTGTGCTAATAGTAAACGTTAACGTTAGAAGACAGCAGATGTTTCGATCACACTACGTCCGTGCAGCAGCTATATGCTCGACTTGTATCACAGACCGACAAGAATCAAGTACACCCTGGGAGAGAGTTGGAGGCGGGGCCCGATACGTCGCAACCAGTCGCTAAGTTACGCCCTCTGCCGCGGGGAACAGTTGTCCAGGACAGTCGCTGCTCTGGAAGGTGTCTGCTACCCTAAACGGGTGTGGGGGGGGGGGGGGGGGGGGACAGGGTGGACGTGCGACACCTCACTCCGAGTTTCTTTCAGTGCACAAACATAGTGATAGCTGCTGCAATCAGGGTTTAAAACTGGCTCTGTGCACTATGGGACTTAACTTCTGAGGTCATCAGTCAACAAGGGTTTATATAGTGTCGGACAATGATTCGAATTCCCCGGTCAGCCTGAGTAATGAAGTGCAGGAAGTGTTAGAGAGACTCAGGGTTGGTAGCGCGGTCGCAGCTAGCTCCTACGGAAGGCACCGTCGCCCCAGATACGTCACGAGGCCCATACGCTCATGCGATAGTATCGACAGGTATCCAGCCTCGCACTTGTCCCCCAGCTCCTCACTGTTATCGGTACGTGCCATTCATTCCAGAATGATTAATCTTACTTGGATTTACGTTTTTGTTTTGGATTATTGTCTGGTTTGTTTTGTGCATGCTTACGACGCCTTCCGCTACCCTGTGGACTTTGTGTCAGGTTGGACGCTCGTTTCCCTAACTGTACTATCATCGATGTCACGAGGCACCTACTTGCTCCTGTAATGCCTGCATCCTCGCTAGTGCATGAGATCGTAAACTGTGTTCTACTTATGTAGAGTAGGATAGAACAGTGGCGGCGATGGCCGGCTGAAGTGGCCGTGAGGTTCTACACGCTTAAGTGTGGAACCGCGAGACCGCTACGGTCGCAGGTTCGAATCCTCGCTCGGGCATGGATGTGTGTGATGTCCTTAGGTTAGTTAGGCTTAACTAGTTCTAAGTTCTAGGGGAGTAATGACCTCAGAAGTTGAGTCCCATAGTACTCAGATCCATTTGAACCATTTAGTGCCGACGATGAACTTTCTCACTGTGAAACCGTTTAGTATGAAGCACTGATCCAGAGATACCAAAGTTGTGACAGCATCTATTGCAGCAAGAAAGACAGTGGAAAATCCAGCAGCAGCAGGAACAGCAGCAGCACAAATTGTTGTTACGACTACTACAAAATCAGCGGCATTCAGAATATGGAGCGTCATCGTTTCTTCCTCAGCTACACGCGTCCTTCCAAGAAGCAAACCAGAATTGGGAGCTCAGTTTCTATATCTTTTGATTTTCGCTGCTAAGAAAATCAAATAAGCCACCCTGAAGTTTGCGTTCGCTCTCTTCTGATTATAAATTGTAGCAAGTGGTTCAAAAATATTCTCGGATCCCAGTACTTCAAACTTTTATATCGCTTTTGGTTTAGTGAATGACTGTTACAGTCATCACAGCAACGAAGTAACAACTGAGTTCAAGTTTAATCAGTGTGTTAATCAATGTAGGCCTGCGTACACTGCATGGGCTTCTGACTTACACGTTTTATTAGACAAGTGTAACTTATCCTGTGAACAGCGATGGATCATATGCGTGTAATTTTATGATACGAAGTATTTAGACTCATCTGAGCTATGCGCTAAAACGTACCAAAGCTCACCAAGTAACAGAATCAGTGCAAGATTTTTTAACGGTGATGCTTATGTTGATATACTTTGCAGTAACAGTTGCTGTTTGGTTATATAATCAAATGACAAACAATCAACGTCCTCATCCTACATATCCAGTCTACCGCGGCAGGATTCACTACGTACTGCAAGAGTCAGCGCTCTACCATCCTCACCATTGACAGACACACAGAAACATCAACATGTCCCAAGGCTGTGGAGTTTCACACAAAAGTTCGCTTCATATCGTGGTGTAACAGTCCTAGAAAAATTTGTGCGATCATCTCCTAGGGAAAAGGCAGACCGCCGGCCGATGTGACCGAGCGGTTCTAAGCGCTTCAGTCTGGACCGCGCGACCACTACGGTCGCAGGTTCAAATCCTGCTTCGGGCATGGATGTGTGTGATGTCCTTAGGTTAGTTAGGTTTCACCAGTTCTAAGTTCTAGGGGACTAATGACCTCAGATGTCAAGTCCCATAATGCTCAGAGCCATTTTTGAAAAGGCAGACCAAATCGTCTTTGACGTCACGGCCCATTCCATGACATCACGTCTCTTACATGCCGAGCGACAACAGTAATAACAGCTAGCGCGTCTCAGTCTGTCTTTTCGGCAGCAGTAGCAGCAGTAGACAGGATGTAGAACCCCCCGTGCTGCAGCTGGAAAGTAATCAAGCAGCGACACAATGTCCGTTCGACGCAGGCGCGGCCTTGTCTCTGATTAATGTGGACACTTTATGGCAAATCAGCTCACCACAGCTGCAGTATGCTCAACACGCAATGGTGACGTGAAATGATCTGTCGATACCGTTGCTGTGTTCGACTGTAGTCCGAGCTAAGTATAAAAAACTAGTTAGGCAGCTGCTAGTAAATTCTTGGACGACAACTAACTCTATTCACTTAGACACTTCTGCGCTTTTTGATTTCCAAATTCAAGACCAGCTTAATCTATTTCGGATCATGATTCCATTCAAATGGCCGTGCGCTTCTAGGCGCTTCAGTCTGGAACCGCGAGACCGCTACGGTCGCAGGTTCGAATCCTGCCTCGGGCATGGATGTGTGTGATGTCTTTAGGTTAGTTAGATTTAACTAGTTCTAAGTTCTAGGGGACTAATGACCTCAGAAGTTGAGTCCCATAGTGCTCAGAGCCATTCCATTCAAATGAGTTGGTATGTTACATGCACAGTATGAACAACTGTTTGACCCTGTTTGTGCAACATGATTTCAAGCCCACATATCTTCAAGCAGTCTGCAGTGCCTACGTTTTGTGGAGTATCTCCAGTGACTTTCGCCATGCACTATCAATTTAAAGTCGAACTAGGTATATTACATCTACACCTACATCTGCATCTACTTCAACGTGATTACTCTACTATTCATAGTAAAGTGCTTGGCAGAGTGTTCAGTGACTCGCCGTCAAGCTGTCTCTCTACTGTTCACACATGAACGGAGCGAGGGAAATCTTTTTTCTGTGCCAGACCTCATTTCTTTTATTTTATCGTGACGATCCTTTCTCCTTCTGTAGGTGGGTGCCAACACATTATTTTCGCAATCGTAGGAGAAAATTGGTGATTGAAATTTCATGAGAAGATCCCATCGCAACGAGAAACGCCTTTGTTTTAGTGATTGCCACTCCAATTCACCTATCATGTCTGTGGTACTATCTCCCTTACTTCGCGATAATACAAAACGAGCTGCCCTTTTTCGAACTTTATCGATGTCATCTGTCAGTCCCACCTGATGCGGATCCCACACCCCACAGTAATACTCCAAAACAGGGAAGAAAGTCTTTAAAATTTGTAATTGTAATCCGTAAGTATTTAGTTGAATTCACAGCTTTCAGATTTGTGTGACTAATCACGTAATCGAAGTTTAGCGGATTTCATTTAATATGTGTATAACTTCACACTTTTGTTTATACAACATCAATTGCCACTTTTCGCACCATACAGATATCTTATCTAAATCGTTTTGCAATTCTTTTTGTCATCTGAAGACTTTACAAGACGGTAAATGGCAGCATCATCTGCAAACAATCTAAGACGGCTACTCAGATTGTCTCCCATGTCGTTAATACAGATTATGAACAATAGAGGGCCTATAACACTTGCTTGGGGAACGCCGGATATTTCATCTGTTTTACAAGATGACTTTTCGTCTATTACTACGAGCTGTGACCTTTCTGAAAGGAAATCACGAATCCAGACCCACAACTCACACGATATGCCATAGGCACACTGTTTTGAAGACGCTTGTGAGGAACTGTGTCGGAAGGTTTGTGGATATCTAAAAATATGGAATCTATTTAATATCCCCTGTCGATAGCACTCAATACTTCATGAGTGTAACGAGCTTGTTGCGTTTCACATGAAAGATATTTTCTGAATCCGTTCTGACTATGTGTCAGCAAATCTTTCTCTTCGAGGTAATTCATAATGTTCCAAAACCCTAATGAAAACAGATGTTAGTGATATGGGCCTGTAATTCAGCAGACTACTCCTATTTCCTTTTTGGGTATTGGTGTGAATTAAGAAGTTTTTCAGTCTTTAGTTACGGATCTTTCGGTGAGGGAGCGGTTGTATATAATTTATAAATATGGAGCTATTGTATCAGCATACTCTGAAAAGGATCTGAAGTATTGGAATAATGTTCCCAGTATTGTATAGCCACGAGTCAATGCCCAAGGTAGGTGTAAGGATGCCAAACCCATCAATCGGAATATATGGCAATTTTAAAGCTACCATTAATGCTCAAGCTAAGATAGATGTGTGTACAAATACTATGCCACTGGAATTGTTAGAAAAATTTGGTGAGGCCCATTATTTTTGTACAGTAGGTCTCAGTGACGCATATTTTCAGTTAACTGTAGATGATGAGAGAAAATAGTTTTCAGTGATTAATAGGCCATTCGGTTCATATCGTTGTACCAAATTACCATGAGAGATGACAGTGTTCCAGAAACCACCCATGGTATCCGCAAGTATGCTAATTATTTAGATGACTTGATATTCACCTAGATCACCCATGAGCAATACGTACAAAACCTGCCGATTTTGGTTGAGCGGTTTCATGTCGTTGGTCTTTGTTATCAGCTGGGCAAATGCAGTTTCTTTGAGCCAAGTGTAAAGTGCCTCGAACATATATTAAGAAAACTAGATCTTACGATCACCTAGAATCATGTTGACGTACCGGCTTCTAAGAATCTCAAATAACTGTCTTCGGCAAAGTTAATTATGAAGTGGCTCCTAGAATAGCTGTCAGAATCAATGTTAGAGAGAACTTATCGGGTCCTGGGAAGTTTTGTGGAGTGTCATAGGTGTAGTGATAGACACCGGCTGTAGCTGGGAACTCGCCTGTGTTTAAATAAGTCAGCACCTCAGACTAGACTAGCCTCTTAGGTAACTGTGAGCTGAGACATTGAGGTTTAATATGAAGTAGCGAGGACCTGTATTCAAGATGCTGTGTTGTGGAGTTACGACGAAGAAGGATTATAGATTATTGTTGAAAGGCATTAAGGGGCAGAGGGTGTAGTTGCAAAAGCGCTCTTGTTTAGAGATGTGGCTGGGACCACGGGGCTTATGGAGCATGATACTCTGGCTGGGCCTCTAGGAGTCAGAGGTAGGGTGTATGAATTAAGTGATATTCTCTGGTGCTTATGGGAATTATGACGCTACTGTAGTGACTCCATCACGGATTACTTACTTTTTGTGAGTTGTTTAGGAGAACCTCGTCTTCTGAGTACGTGTGTCTTATATACACTGAAGCGCGAAAGAAATTGATATAGGCATGCATATTCAAATACAGAAATATGTTAACAGGCAGAATACGGCGCTGTTGTCGGCAATGCCTATATAAGACAACAACTGTCTGGCGCAGTTGTTAGATCGGTTACTGTTGCTGCAATGGCAGGTTATCAAAATTTAAGCGAGTTTGAAAGTGGTGTTATAGTGGGCTCACGATTGATGGGGCACAGCATCTCCGACGCAGCGATGAAGTGGTGATCTTCGAGTACGACCATTTGACGAGTATACCGTGACTATCAGGAATCCGGTAAAAAATCAAATCTCAGACATCGCTGGGGCCGGAAAAATATCCTGCAAGAATGGGACCAACGACGACAGAATTGCAACCCTTCCGATGACTGCTGCAGATTTCCATGCTGGGTCGTCAACAAATGTGAGAGCAAGAACCATTCAGCGAAACATCATCGATCTGGGCTTTCAAAGCTTTACGTCTCACGTAGCCCCATCAACACCGACACTGGACTGTTGATGACAGGAAACATGTTGCCTGGTCGGACGAAACTCGTCAAACTCCGTGGAGGCTCTGTAAGAGTGTGAGGCGTGTGCAGTTGGAGTGGTATGGGACCCTTGATACATCCAGATACGACTCTGACGGGGGACACGTATGTAAGGATCTTGTCTGATCACCTGAAGCTATTCATTTCCATTGTGAATTTCGACGGACTTGGCCAATTCCAGCAGAACAATGCGACACCCCACACGTTGAGAACTGCTACAGAGTGGCTCCAGGATCACTTTTCTGAGCTTAAACACTTCCGCTGGCCTCCATACTCCACAGACATGAAAGTCATTGAGCATATCTTGGATGGCTTGCAACGTGCTGATCAGAAGAAATCTCCACGCTCTCGTGTTCTTATGGATCTAAGGACAGCCCTGCAGGACTCATGGTGTCAGTTTACTCCAGAATTAGTTCAGACATTAGTCGAGTCCATAACACGTCGTGTTGCGGTACGCGTCCTCTTTAAGGCCCTACAAGATGTTAGGCAGGAGTACCAGTTTCTTTGGCTGTTCAGTGTAAATGAGACATTTTGCTGTAGTTAAGTGAATAATTAGGAAGCAGATTAAACGAAATTCTAGATGAGATCTCTATTTACGTGCAATGTGAAATACTGTCATGTGTATGGGGGAAACTTAGAACGTTCAATTTAGTATGGTAGGGAAATGTTGATGTTACGCACGTTGATCATTTTGCGAAGTATGATAAACAGGTTCAAGAGGGCGAGCGATACTTTTTAAAAACTTTTATCCGTTACGGACGTGTAAAACTGCGACTGTGATGAATAAAAGATTCCAGAAATTAGTGCAACCAGTTAGGATAGCACGTCAGAAAGTGTGGGTACTTAGTCACATAATGTCGTAGGATCCCTCCAGAAATCCCAAAAACCCTTTTCTGCGAGGCTGTTCAACACGGTTGCCGAATGGACGATGTATGTCATGGACAGCAAGTGCTGTAGGGACTAGCTCTGCTTAGATATTCAGTGGGACAGTACGAAAAATTTGCAGGAAGCAATGAATGGACTCTGGAAAGTGGACTGATGCGTGTTGGTGTGAACAAGAGTAACCAGTGGAGTCAACTGTAGTGACATACAATGGATGTACTAGTCCAAGTGTTACAGTGTGCAGTTTGCAGACTCAACCAGTGAATACAAATATACGAACTATAGAGGCACTTGTAATTCGAGATTGTGTTAGAGTGTGTGAGCCCAAGAAAATGAAACAGTGAAATTAATGTAAATATAAATAGGGAGACGAAGAATATAAATATACGGCAGCTAACTTGTAGTAAGGACTAGCTTTTTGTAAAATATGAATTGTGCGAACACCTACACTGTTGCAGCCAGCCTTGAACCACTCAAGAATTCGTGGGGGAAGGATTGTACTGGCCCCAGCACAAGCCAGGGCCCCATGCTGAAATACGATCGTTCGCGGAGAACCACAAGCTCATCACATGCGCCATGCCAGGAGCTTCGCAACGATGATGCAAAGCATGGGACAATAAGCAAGATTTTGAGATACTTCTATGGAATTTTTTGGGCCTTGTGTGTGACTTCAACCGCAACAAAGTCTGCCTTGTTTCGTATAAACGCTTATCGTCTAGCCAGGCAGGGCGCGTTGACAC
Source organism: Schistocerca piceifrons (assembly GCF_021461385.2). NCBI lineage: Eukaryota > Metazoa > Arthropoda > Insecta > Orthoptera > Acrididae > Schistocerca > Schistocerca piceifrons. The sequence goes on from NC_060139.1 coordinate 1,069,625,385, forward strand.
AGTTCCCAGTTGGGCTGGACACTGCCACTCCGCCGGCGACGTAACAACAACGTAAGCAGCAGCACTGCCGGCGTATGCCGACCATGCAAGGCCGCGGCACTACAGAGCCAGCAGCCAGCGTCGTCAACGTAAGGCAGGGTGCACATCTGACGGACACTGTATTGTGAAGGTCCTGGCATTGTGTAAACACAGACACTGTAAGCATCAGTGACGTATCGATGCACTGACGGGCCAAAATGACTATATAAGATTTGTCTCCCTGAAAGGGGAGTGACGAATTGTGACGGCATAAGGGTTGTGACTGCGTGACACACGGAAGTTTCGATTACTCCTGGAGGCGTGTTCTGATAACAGAACTGATTAAGACGACCGCTCGCCGTATGCAGGAAGTCCAGATTCGAATCCCGGTCCAGCACCAGTTTTGATGTGTCACAAACAGTTGACGGCAGTGCAGCTCTAATCATCACTAACAGCGTCTATTCCTTTAGACATGCTTGCATGTCTGAAGGACATTGTATTCTGACGATATCGACACAGTATATACACATATGCTGTAAATGTCGTACCACATATTGATACCACCCCCATCCCCCCTCCCAGGTGTATAAGTTGGCAGTGGCTTTACTGGTTTCCAGCAGAAACCAATAGCCTATACAGTCGTATGCGCCCACTGAGCAAGTGACTCGAGCTGCTCGGTACCACGAACGCCCTCTGCTAGCACAATATAGGATGGCTGGTGACAGCAACGTGGCCGATTTGTACTTGGAGATTCTTCACTACGTGATGCTACGCAGTCGCCACCTAGTCGCAGCTCTGACTCTATCGTTGGCACTGTGACACTCGGACACTATTCATTGCTGCGTTATTTGTAATGGGTCTTTGTACGCTTGCAGAAAAACAAGTAAATCTTCTGTTTACTGTGTTAACTTTTTCCCTCTCTAGCTTTCTTATGACAATAGTTGTCACACCACCCTGTAGCCAAACTCTCCTTACCGCTTTGCGCGAAGTACTAAATTGGAGTAAACATCAGCTATTCCGAATGGCTTATCCGAAAATTAGAGTGCGCAATAAAATTGAAGGAACAGTTCTTCGAAACAATGTTACTGACTCCCATAAGCGACCCATAAGTAAGCGTGGCACCCTGCGACATATCCTCGGGCTCGACGACGCTTGTCGACACATCCGAAAGACGGCCAGAGGTCAGAAGTTCATATGACGTGCAGAGTAGATTAATGATGTCACACCGCCGCCATACTTCACCACATCTGCACAAGACCACCTTGGCGAGTAACATGATGGCATGGTCGTCACACCCCTCTTGCTCACATTTCACTCCATCTCTTGACGATTCTGTGATGGACGTCAATACGGCGACACCCAGCTTTGAAATCATGCGGTTCTTTATGAGTGACTGGGGAAAAGATTTGAGGCAGACAGCCGATCAGAGTCGACACGAAAAGGTCTCATCAGGGGGTGGCATAAAGGACGTCAATCAAACGAACCCTATTCTTGGGCGGTTGATTGGCGCAATTTTTGCGGTCGAAATAGAGAGTTCTTAGCGTGACGTTCTTGACAACCTTTGACGCTGCTGACACCAGCAGATATTCCAGCAGATCTCTAAAGATATTGTGGCTCTGTATCCCCATTGAACCTGGTCGCTTCCCTTTGTAGTGCAGTGCAGCCACAATTTTTGCTCTCTTGCACACATTGGAACTACGTTGAAAACCATTCGACGAAATTTGTACGTGATCCGAAGCAGCAAAGTGTGTTTATTCTTTTTGAGCCCTCCCATTTAACACCCATGTGTGGCATGGTTATGGAGGTGTGGTGCGACACTGAATCATGGATGAAAAAAAAGGCAAAGAGTCCTCCACCTCAACAGGTATGGGAAGGGGAGGTTGGCAAAACTTGTAGGTGACAGCATAGGTGGGGTTGGTGGGATCACTCATGGGAAAATTCCTGCAGTAGTGGGTGTTAGAGCTGCACCTTTTTTAGATTGAAGTCAGCTGATAGGTATTCCTGCTTAAGGGAAGTCTCTCTAACAAAGGAACCACTTTTGATAAAGCTTAGGTATCCGAGTAATGAGGGAATTAGTATATTTCATCAAAATATATAAGGAATTAGAGATAAAGTTAGTGAACTGCTTATAGATGTTAACTCTGAAATTATTGGTTTATCTGAACACTTCTTAAATAAGGAGATAATTCAGAGGCTTCCTTTACCAGGATACAGGTTGGCTGGCAGCTTTTCGAGGAGTTCTTTGCGGTGTGGGGGAGTAGCCATGTATGTGAAAAACGGCATCCCATTTGAGTCAATTGATGTTTCAAAGTACTGCACTGAAAAGGTGTTTGAATGTTGTGCAGGTGTGGTTAAATTTAACGGAGCTAAACTTCTAACAGTTGTTATTTATAGATCCCCATACTCCGATTTCACAACATTTTTGCTAATGCTAGAGGAGTTTCTTGGTTCACTTTATAGGAAATACAAAAAGTTAGTTATATGTGGTGACTTCAATATTAATTGTATAAGTGATTGTGCAAGGAAGAGGATGCTGGTAGACCTCTTTAATTCATATAGTCTTATGCAAACCGTATTCTTTCCAACGAGAGTGCAAGGGAACAGTAGAACAACCATAGACAATATTTTTGTTCATTCCTCATTACTAGAAGGGCATTCTGTTAGCAAAAAGGTGAATGGCCTTTCAGATCATGATGCACAAATTTTAACTCTAAATGATTTTTGTGCTCCAACACGTGTTAAATATAGTCATCAGCTGTTTAGGAAAGCTGATCCAGTTGCTGTAGAGACCTTTGTAAACCTTATCAAGGAACAAGAGTGGCAAGATCTTTATAGCGCTGATACAGTAGACGATAAATAAAATGCTTTTCTCAAGACTTTTCTCATGCTCTTTGAAAGTTGCTTTCCGTTAGAACGTTCAAAACAGGGTACTAGCACAAACAGGCAGCCTGGGTGGCTGACTGAAGGTATAAGAATATCTTGAAGAACAAAGTGGCAATTATATCAAAACGTTAAAAACAGTCAAAATCTGAATGCAGCAGCCCATTACAAACAGTATTGTAAGGTGCTTAAAAATGTTATTAGGAAGGCAAAAAGTATGTGGTATGCAGATAGAATAGCTAAGTCTCAGGATAAAATTAAAACCATATGGTCAGTCGTAAAGGAAGTGGCTGGTCTGCAGAGACAGGTCGAGGATATAGAATCAGTGCGTAGTGGGAATGTCCGTGTGACTGATAAGTCGCATATATGTACAGTATTTAATAGTCACTTTCTGAATATAGCAGATGAACTAAATGGAAACCTAGGCCCAACAGTGAATCATATAGCGCTCTTAGAAAAAAGTGTTCCGAGACTGTTACCTGAAATGCTCCTCCATGATACTGACAAGAGGGAGATTGAGTTAATAATTAAATCACTAAAGACCAAGAACTCTCATGGATATGACGTGGTACCTAGCAGAATACTGAAGTATTATTCTATGTATGTTATCCCAGTACTTAGCCACATCTGTAACTTTTCCTTTAGGAGTGGTCGGTTTCCTGACCGATTAAAGTACTCGGTAGTGAAGCCACTTTATAAAAAGGGAGACATTGATAATGTTGACAATTTTAGACCTATTTCTATGCCATCGGTGTTTGCTAAAGTTATCGAGAAGGTTGTATATACAAGGTTACTGGAGCATTTAAATTCACATAATTTGCTGTCAAATGTTCAGTTTGGTTTTAGAAATGGTTTAACAACTGAAAATGCTATATTTTCTTTTCTCTGTGAGGTTTTGGACGGATTAAATAAAAGGTTGCGAACGCTAGGTATTTTCTTTGATTTAACGAAGGCTTTTGATTGTGTTGACCACAAAATATTACTGCAGAAGTTGGACCATTATGGAGTAAGGGGAGTAGCTTACAATTGGTTCGCCTCTTACTTTAAGAACAGAAAGCCGAAGGTAATTCTCCGCAATATTGAGAGTGGTAGTGATGTTCAGTCCTAATGGGGCACTGTTAAGTGGGGCGTTCCCCAAGGGTCTGTGCTGGGGCCACTGCTGTTTCTTATTTATATAAATGATATGCCTTCTAGTATTACGGGTGATTCAAAAATATTTCTGTTTGCTGATGACACCGGCTTGATAGTAAAGGATCTTGCGTGTAATATTGAAACAGTAACAAATAATGTAGTTCATGAAATACGTTCATGGTTTGTGTAAAATAATTTGATGCTAAATGACAGTAAGACTCAGTTTTTACAGTTTCTAACTCACAATTCAACAAGAACTGATACTTTGATCAGACGGAATGGGCATATTATAAGCGAGATGGAACAGTTCAAGTTCCTAGGCGTTCGGATAGATAGTAAGCTTTTGTGTAAAAGCCCATGTCCAGGATCTTGTTCAGAAACTAAATGCTGCTTTATTTACCATTAGGACAGTATCTGAAATAAGTAACACTTCAACGCGAAAAGTAGTCTACTTCGCATATTTTCATACGCTTATGTCATATGGTATTATTTTTGGAGTAATTCTTCTGATTCAAAAATGGTATTTCTGGCTCAAAAACGGGCTGTTCGAGCTATATGTGGCGTAAGTTCGAGAACCTCTTGTCGACCCCTATTCAATAGTCTGGGAATTCTGACATTGCCCTCACAGTATATATTTTCTTTAATGTCGTTTGTTGTTAGCAATAGTAGCCTATTCCCAAGAGTTAGCAGCTTTCACTCACTTAATACTAGGCAGAAATCAAATCTGCATGTGGAATGCACTTCCTTGACTCTTGTGCAGAAAGGAGTGCAGTATTCTGCTGCATCGATTTTCAGTAAGCTACCACAAGAACTCAAAAATTTTAGCAGTAGCCCAAACTCTTTTAAGTCTAAACTGAAGAGTTTCCTCATGGCTCACTCCTTCTATTCTGTCGCGGAGCTCCTGGAAGAGCTAAAAAATTAAGCAAATTCCAGTGTTACAGTGTTGATTTTCTTTATTTAAACTTACGACTTGTCACCTGAATACGTTTTTTTTGTATTTCATTTTATCCGTTTCTAATATCGTGTTATAATTTCATGTATTGACTCGTTCCATGACCATGGAGACTTCTCCTTAATTTGGTCCCACGGAACAATAAATAAATAAATAAATAAATAATCTAAGACCCTTAGCTTGGCCACGCACTTGGTGGTAGCCGTGCCCATTTATTGGCAATTTCTCAAATGTGCCTGTATAGTGAAAACATGCAAAGTCCCTCTTGACAACCCTCTAATTCCAGTCGTCTGCCTGTAGTAGTCTAGGACCACTTCCCAGGTTCTCATTGAAATGGCAAATTTTTTAAATTTCTATAAATGTTGGTAGTTGCCACCTAGGGTGTTGTTGAACTCGGATTTCTTTGAGGGACCCTATGCCGTTTCATTCACGCAAGTGTCAGTGTCATAATATACCCCAGTGACCACGTCACAGGAGACCGTGCAACAGAATGCCCGATAAACCATAAGCAACATTTCATGCTTCAGATCACGTGCAAATTTCGTCGAATGGCCCTGAATGGTCCCTACTGGTTAAGTCCTGTACACGGAATCAAAAACTGTGGTCGCACTGCGCTCCAAAGTGGTGCAATCACATCCCACAACGCCCTTAGAGAGGAGATGTAATCTCATAATATCCTGAGAAAGTTGATGGAACGCGAAGTGGTGTCAGCAGTTGTAACGTCTAGTAAGAAACAAAAACAACATATTATGTAGTAACGAGAAAATTATATGTATCATATTGTGTTATTGTATAAAATTATGTATTTTTTTTGTTATTTATTTGTGAGAATATCTGCGTCGGCGAGTAATGAAACCGCCACAGACGACAAATGTCAAACAAAGATTAAAATAAGTAACTAGTATATAATACGTGACGAATAGCAATTTCTTTGTCTTCTTCATCTGGGAGTCGAACGAGTAAGATATCCTGTGTCGTAGTAGCGAACGCTAGTGTAGCATTCTTTTGTCGAGACTAAGAGATGTACGCCATTACGTGTGAATTCATAAAGGTGTGTAAAAATTGAATTATTTAAATGTTTTAATAGAGTTATGTAAATGAAAACTTGCATTATTAATTGTTAAAGCTTGCTTGCCTATTATCCCATCCTGTTGAGACATTTTTCAGTTATATAAATATTATCTGTGGTGCTGAGCTGCGTGGCGAACGAAAGAGCCGCTGCCGCGGCGTATTCAAACGACTTCCAATATAGTCTATCATACCGCAAGGAAGCGGTAAAGTAACAGTAAAATAATATTATTTCTTTTAGCTTCCAGACTTGCAGTGCAGATCAACAGATTTTATGATGTGTTGCAGGTTGACGCGGGCTGCTGATAGTATATAACTCACAGGACAAATAAGTTAATGTACCGTCAAAATCTAATAGGAATCTTGCTGTGCTCCGTTCTGGTCTGGCAAACTTTATAGTGAAAACGTATTTTTTTTAATAAGAGTCTCATGTTCTTGTGCTAGTCGTGGTATTGAATGGTGTTTTACCGAGAAACAAAATCCACTGCAAAATTTTGTTGTTGAACGATCATACGAACTGTAACATCAGTGTTCATAACCAAGTAATTTCAATTTTCAATAACTATAAAGTAGGGAAGATATGTTGATTTTTAGAATGAGTTACAGTCACGAAAAAACGTTCCTTTAATTGTAGGCCAGATACAGAACAATAAGATCTCAATATATATATTTTGCTTTGTTAAAAGGTAATGATGATAAAGAAATTCAAAGCACGGCATTATTAACAGATATTTCGCGGCTCTTTTCGTATATGCGATATCAAAAACGCGAAACTGTCGCCCAGAAACGCGGGGCCCGAATTTGCAGTGGCCACAAAAATTTTATATATTTTCCTTTCAGTGTCTATTGTTATATATGTATATATATATGTATTTAGTGATAGATGTATGTATGTGTATCATGATTAATGTAATGTATTAATGAATGTGCAACCACTCTTTCATGAAAAAACGTACTACTGCAAGCGAGTCAAAGAAGACGATCCTGATAGTACTGAGAAACTGCAACGACTACGTAATCCGGGGGCAGCCGAACCCCGAGATCAGATAAACTAAAGGTAAGACTACAGTGTAGTTGTCCTGTTTGTAGAAGCTGAGCTCCAGTGAAGTGATCTCATATCGCTAGTGGTGTGCATATTGTGCGTAGTTTGATGTTAGTGTTATGACAGGGCAAAGTTGATGGTAGATAGTAATTTTTAGTGGGCAGTGTAGTGTAGATAAATTAACGTATTTTGTGTGCAAGCGGCAAAACTGTCAGATTTTGTGTTTGAGTAAGCAATTTAGGAATATGGTTAAGTTGCGTAGTCAACGTCCGAGCAATATGGATACTGAGGAACAGCAATTAGTTAGTGCAGGAAATGTAGAACCGGGTACCTTAAGCAGTACAAGTACTCTTTTTGAGGATATACCATGCGAAAATGTGGGGGCAGGGGCACAGGAAGTGATGCCACCGCCCACCAGTGCTCAAGGAGAGGTAGATAAAGAAATTACACCACCTCCAGAAAAGCAGGAACCAGAGAGTGGTAATCTGTCTGGTGGATATTCACTTCAGGCGATATTAGAGCGCGTGCTGGATTACCAGGCAAAATTTGCGCAACAGCAAGCCGAGCGAGATCGCCAGCAAGCGGAGCGAGATCGCCAGTTAGAGGAAAAGTTTCTTGCCCAGCAAGCGGAGCGAGATCGCCAGCAAGCTGAGCGGGACCAGCAATTTGTGCAAGCGTTAGAACATATGAAAAAGGAGATTGCCTGTATGAAACAGAATTATGAGTCGATACCTAAGGCCGTGCAGGAGTTGACTGTACAGGTCAACAACCTGCAAGTAGCAAACACTAACATGGTAGATGAGATAGGTGTCTTAGCCAACCGGTTAGAAAAGCTAGAGGTAGATTCCACACAGCTTGTAGAGCAGAAGTGGTACGAACAAGCGACTAAAATTGAAACCGAATTCAACTCATGGCTAGAAGTGAAGGAGAGTGAGATTGACAAAAATATTAATTCTAAAGTACAAGCAGCCATAGCAGATAGAAATTCCGAATCGTTCAGTACCGCAGTAAATAGTCAGGTACAGAACGACGTGCAAACCATCAAACAAATACTCAGTGAGGATATTCCGCAGTGGCAAGTGAATATTAACAAACGGATATCCGACTTGGAAAAGGGTTTAACACAAAGTAGCAAACATCTTGAACATGAAACTATGTCGCCAACAGCCAATGTTTTTGGCAACGCAGAAACTTATACGCGACACAACAATGGTGAATCTGTAGTCGATAATGCGAAGAGCTGTAGCTTCGGTTCGGAGCAGACAGCATATGTCCCAGGAGCAAATTCATATAGTTCAAAAATATTAGTTGAAGAAAGTTTAATCAAAAATAGGCAGTTTCAAACGTTTACTACTGAACGGAAGTCAGTACACCCAGTAGTATTCATAAAAAGCTTTAAAAATATCTTGCCTAGTGTGTGGAATGAAGCACAGAAAATTCAATACGTAATGTCATACATTCAGGGTGATGCAGCGTTGTGGGGTACGGAAGTAGCAGACAGCTGCATGACATATGAACAGTTCGAAAGGGCGTTTCTGTCGAAATCCTGGTCGCCTTGTATACAAGAGCGGCTAAGAAAAGAAGTATATAATCCCAAACCGTACTCACCCCGTCTTGGGAATTTGAGACGGTATTTTGAAAAGTATATAAACAAAACGCGCTACTGGGACGAGCCTATATCACCAAGAGACATAATAAGACTACTAAAATCACATTTACCCATTCATATCAAAGAGAAATTAATACACGTACCAGAAAGCGACATGGAACATTTCCTGTCTGTTCTAGATTCAATAGACTTGATCCAGGAAGACGCAAAATCAGCGTGCGATCACTCGCGGAATAATGGATCAGGGTGTAACCATGACAGAAATAATAGTGTACAAAACCACAACCATGGAAATGGTGGGGGTGGTAACAAGCGGCAAGAGCATTCGCAAAATGGTAGTAATGGTAGAAGCCAGAACGGGTATGGGCAACCAACTTATAATAAAAAGCGTCGATTTGACGACCGCTACGAATCCGGAATGTCAGGGACCAACCGCTGGAAAAATGCGCGAGGTCAGTGGCATAGCAATTATAGTGATAGTAATCGAAATTGGCATCAGAATCAGAGAACAAGCCCAGAGCGACAGGGTAATGACCGGTATGACAACAATACACCACCACCGCAAAACGCGCCTATTGCGCAGCCGTGGCGGCCGACAAATCAGAATGTACACATAGTGGAGGTCACGGACAATAGCCGTCCAAGTACCTCACAAGTAAGCAACCCAACAAACTAGGATCGGCCTCGATATGCTCTCCATCGCTGGCCGAGGGATGGAGTGAGAGCAACACGAATGATAATAATATACCTGGAATATGTATGCTGCGATACAACGACAGTATCAGTATGGATAAAGATCTACTGAACGAGCCGCACGAATGTAAGAAAGATAATAACGAAAATGTGCAAGCCATAATAGAAGCGAAAATCAATGATGTTGCAGTGAATATAATCATCGACACAGGTGCCTCAGTCAGTGTAATGAGTATAGAGTTATTTAAAGCCCTGGGAAAAGGACGTAGCATACCGACTTTCCCGGTTAATAATTGTAAGGTGTCTGGAGCCATAAGTGCACAGAGTCAATTAGTTAAATACCAGGTGCAGGTAGAGATTTGTAAGGAGGGCGAAGCCGTAGTGAGCTCGTTCCTCATTGTTAAAGGACTAAAGGTGGCCTGCATTATGGGAGTAGATTTTCTCCGTGAGAGGGACGCAGTGATCTACCTCTCCTTGGGGAAACTAAGCATAGTTAATAAAGGTAGGAGGATTGAGTTGTCTATGATGAAATCGAAGGAGGTACTTGTGCCATGTTGTAATCGAATTAATATCAAATGTAGGAACCCCTGGGTACTACACCTTGATGATTTTTCACATGTAGCAGACCTCTATTATCCGAATTTAGAGGATCGAAATTTTGAAACAAATGTTGAGACATTTCAAACCAAAGAGCAGGAATCTGAAGGTTTAAGCGATATCCAAAAGCAACAGTTGACGCAGCTGCTATCGGAATATACTATGGTATTCACCGACCGACCAGGAATAGTCAAAGGGTACCACTATCACATAGAAGTGATGCCCCACAAAACATACTGTCGCGCAACTTACTCCATCCCTTGGTCGAGGAGGGAAGTAGTGGCTAAAGAGATTCGGAAGATGTTGGCACACGAATGTAGCTATTTGTTAGCACATCCCCAGACGGGGAAAATCAAAGGACTGTATCCACGTAAAGATGTAAAGTTATTTATTCAGTGAAATGTCTGATGTAAATAGTAGTGGTAAGAAGATTTCAATTGTGTTTTAGAGTATAAGTATGTTGGTTTTAAGAAAGAATTTATGTATAGTTACAATTTTGAGGAAGTAGAATCAGTAAACTGAGCAATAATATGCAAATGGAAGACTTGGTTTACAGACAGTTAGTGTCATTAAAATACTACATGCTCCTCAAGCAATGAATAATCTTTTGTTGATAAAATAAGGATTAATTTCCTGAATCATTTTGTAGTAAGTAAGTACAATTAATGATGAAATCTCATATAAATATGTAGCAGATGTAATTGTGTTAGAATCAAGGAACCCTGAGAGAGAGTCTATACTAGCCAAAAATTGACTTTGTAGTACGAAATAATTGTGTGATGTAATGTTTACTGCCAATAGTGATCTGAGAACGACACTGGAGCAGAATCCAATAAAAAACAAAACCGTTCCGTGTAACCTATGCTTTCTATGCATTAATGCTTCAATTGAGGCCTGTGTACTTGGCACACGTTCTTGAATATTAATTACGTGGTACGCGAATCAAGTTACGCGGAAACTACACTGTAGTCCGGTGGGACGGACCGTTAAAAATAATACTAGTACTAAATGAAGTATTTATTGAACAATATGCCCAAGTCAAGCTGTCATGCACATGGTAAAATCTGTTTGCTAGATGGGTGATAACCTGGAAAGTTACACTAAAAGAGGAAAAGAAAGCTATGTACAAAAAAAAAGAAATCACACACCTTTAAATAATTACAAAAAAACAACAGATGCCTAGTAATAGTATTAAAAGTTTGTAATGAGAAGGTAACACAATGGACTCAATGTAGATGAGAGTGATTATGCTAAGAACAGTTGTTATGCATTAAAAATAAACTGTGTGCATAAACAACCTAGGAAAGGACGGAATATTGTGTGTAGTAGGGACAGAAAATGACTGTTGTATCTGCACCAATATATACGTCGGTATAAGTTAAGTGTTGAGTGACTAACTGTCATAGTGCAGTGCTCAACGAACAGTAGTACACTGTGAGTAAAAACGGTAGTTAGTGATCCGGTCGGAGTCGATTCAAACAAACATCGCTCGACGGAGACATTTAGTATGTGTGTACCGAAATATTTTCGCGTGTTGAAAGACGCTCTGGCAACCGTGAGAACATGTGAAAGTGTGTAGTACAATGTGCGTGTGACGAACCCTGAATACCAGTGTCACAATGCCACAAGAAACCTGTTATCATGCCAAAACATCCTGTGCATACCAGCGAAGCGACGGCGTAATGAACAATAAACACTTTTAAACAAGTTGCATTTTCTTCCACAGCTAGTAATCTGTGTCATTAGAGACAGTACACCGTTGTGGAATGTTTGTTTCATGCACTACGACGGGGAGCCATGCGGAGAAGCAGAGACGAGTGTCTTGCCGCCAGCCGGCCGGTCGCGGTAAACCACGGCAACTCGCCGACATCGGTGAATGGTTCGGCGCGGTTCGCGACTGCTTGCGCCCCGTCAGCACGACGTCGCTGTTACTGAGAGCCGGTCGTCGAACCCAGCGGCCGTCGGCACGCGGCGTTCCAGACGACGCGACTCAACAATTGCTTCGCGCCACCCGCTCCGTACAACATTGTTGTCATTCAAATGAACTATCAACTATGTGGTTAATGCACTAATATGAAAACGGTATATTGGACACGAAATGACGTGACAAACATTGTGTTTTTCTTTAGTTACTCGATGCAGACTCAAAGTATTCATCGGTTAAGTGATGTATAGATATAATATGTTTTCGTCATGTTAATGAAGTAAACTTGCACGAATGCTAGAACATTTTAAAACAATTGTCGTGAGTAAGTGCAGAGACGATTCATTATACCACTGTAAAACTGTTTAATGAGTGACTTTCATTGCAATACAGAATACAAATGTGAAAAAGGGTAGAAGGTATAGTGGTAACAAAGAGACTAAAAGTTTAACATGTTGTCATAAATAGCCTTTGTTTTCTGTGAACATTGGATAGAGTCTGAACTTTTTGTGATCAAACTGGGTATTAAAACAAACCAGGCGAGATGACTATGGCTCCGACGCAGTTTTCCCAGGTTTTCTGATCGCACGTAGCCCGAATGGGGGAGCCAGATAAATGTAATGACCCTGGGACTAGGTTTATGGTCACCTCGCAAAGTGTAAGAACAGTATAAAAAGTGTAATTAAACCTACAGTGTAAAAGAACTGAGAAGTTTAAAGTGAATGTTCCAACCAAGGTAACAGACAATAACCAAACAGACGTTAGTGGCAGCATATTGCCGAACATTCTTAACGTTAGTCAATTGCTGCCAGGGGGCATTGTAACGTCTAGTAAGAAACAAAAACAACATATTATGTAGTAACGAGAAAATTATATGTATCATATTGTGTTATTGTATAAAATTATGTATTTTTTTTTATTATTTATTTGTGAGAATATCTGCGTCGGCGAGTAATGAAACCGCCACAGACGATAAATGTCGAACAAAGATTAAAATAAGTAACTAGTATATAATACGTGACGAATAGCAATTTCTTTGTCTTCTTCATCTGGGAGTCGAACGAGTAAGATATCCTGTGTCGTAGTAGCGAACGCTAGTGTAGCATTCTTTTGTCGAGACTAAGAGATGTACGCCATTACGTGTGAATTCATAAAGGTGTGTAAAAATTGAAATATTTAAATGTTTTAATAGAGTTATGTAAATGAAAACTTGCATTATTAATTGTTAAAGCTTGCTTGCCTATTATCCCATCCTGTTGAGACATTTTTCAGTTATATAAATATTATCTGTGGTGCTGAGCTGCGTGGCGAACGAAAGAGCCGCTGCCGCGGCGTATTCAAACGACTTCCAATATAGTCTATCATACCGCAAGGAAGCGGTAAAGTAACAGTAAAATAATATTATTTCTTTTAGCTTCCAGACTTGCAGTGCAGATCAACAGATTTTATGATGTGTTGCAGGTTGACGCGGGCTGCTGATAGTATATAACTCACAGTACAAATAAGTTAATGTACCGTCAAAATCTAATAGGAATCTTGCTGTGCTCCGTTCTGGTCTGGCAAACTTTATAGTGAAAACGTATGTTTTTTTAATAAGAGTCTCATGTTCTTGTGCTAGTCGTGGTATTGAATGGCGTTTTACCGAGAAACAAAATCCACTGCAAAATTTTGTTGTTGAACGATCATACGAACTGTAACATCAGTGTTCATAACCAAGTAATTTCAATTTTCAATAACTATAAAGTAGGGAAGATATGTTGATTTTTAGAATGAGTTACAGTCACGAAAAAAACGTTCCTTTAATTGTAGGCCAGATACAGAACAATAAGATCTCAATATATATATTTTGCTTTGTTAAAAGGTAATGATGATAAAGAAATTCAAAGCACGGCATTATTAACAGATATTTCGCGGCTCTTTTCGTATATGCGATATCAAAAACGCGAAACAGTGTCAGATTGTCAAAGACATTGACGTGTCGCTCATGGCACTAAAATCTCGTTTCCAGGGGCAAGACGTGAGGGAATCAACGCCCCAAAGAAAAGGATGGTTTCACTGCCTTTATGTCACCTCCGGAGGCCTTATCGTGTCGATTACACGTGGTGACGTGTCTGAAATCTTTTCTCCGGTCACTTATAAGAAAACCGAGTGATTTCAACGCTTGGTGTCACCGGTTTGATATCCGTCGCAGAGGGGTCAAAAGAAGGGGCAAATGTAGGTAACAGGAGGTATCACAACCTTCTCATTATATGATACGTCAACGGCGGCGTTGGGCAAAATTGTGGTGAAATTTGGTGGCACCTACGCTGAACTTCTTAGCTCTGTCCCTTTTGTTTTGGCTCGTATCGACATCTTCAGGTTTGAAGTATCGTCGAGCGCGAGGATGACGTCAGAGTGCGCGACGCCTTTGCACCATAACAGAGGAACGCTGTAGGCATCTTTATGGCAAAGTTTAAACTTATTCGTCGCAATAGGAATCAATTATGCGAGGGAAAAAAGTAGTCGTTTAATTGAGTTACACAATGTACAGGGTGATTATAATTAAACTTTCAAACCACTGTAGAAATAACAGCACTGGTTAGAATGATGTCAAATTGCAGCGGAATATTATCGGAGGAAGGGGGAAAAGTTTGGCAGAGGAAAAATAAATAGATACAAACTGTAGCAATAGCTGGCGCCGTAAGCATCATAATTTAATAGTGGTCCACTGCAAATGAGAAATTAATCATTCAACAATGCCTAAGATGTACGTTTGACATTAAACAAACCATACTACTCAGTGTGTATGGGCGTACAGGTGTTATACTGTTAGTCACGTAAGCCCATCCACCACGGCAAGGTCATATCACATCGGATGGGAAAAATCGGTTTTTAATTTCTCTGAGGACAAAAACCGTATAAAACAATATTCACGTCGGTTTTTAATTGTTCTGAGGCCAAAAACCGCATAAAAAGCATCAATCACATCGGTTTTAAACTGTCCTATTGCCAAAAACCGTATAAAATCATCAATCACGTCGGTTTTTAATTGTTCTGAGACCAAAAACTGCATCAACAGCATCTGTCAAAATCGTATCAGGTTATTGGTTTCCGTGTGAGTGGCACAAAACATGCTCTATTTGCTGCCCATCTTTTCTTGGAAGAAGTTGAAATCGATAAACAGCATGTTTCACATCTGATCTAAGTGTTTCCAGGGTCACGTTCAGAATGAGTTGCGCAGTGCGTGCCTTCAGTGCAGCTAAGTTTGCAGTCAGAGAACTGAAAACAACATCTTCCAGATAGCCCCACAGCCAGAAGTCACACGGATTAAGATCATGTGATTGGGAGGGCCACGCTGTAGGGAAATGGCGGCTAATAATTCTAACATTTCCGAAATGGCGCTTCAGCCGCTGCTTAAGGGGATTTGCAATGTGTGGAGGTGCGCCATCTTCGATAAAATTGATCCTATCCACACATCCACGCTGTTGGAGAGCTGGAATGACGTGGTTGCGGAAAAGACATTCACAGCACCTGCCAGTGAAGGTACAGGTAACAGGAAAGGAAGCACCTGTCTCTTCGAAAAAATATGGCCCTACGATAAGTGATGTCGTAAGCCCGCCCACGCAGTGACCTTTTGAAGATGAAGTGGTAGTGTCTGATTTGCGTGAGGATTTTCCGTTGCCTATATACAACAATTCGTTTTATTGACATATCCTTTTAGATGGAAGTGCGCTTTGTCTATCCACAAAATCTTCCACGGCCCGTCATTGTCACTTTCATGCGAGCAAGAAATTCTAAAGCACTCATGCTGGCAGGTCAACAGGAGACAACTAGTGCACATGCGTAATTTTGAATGGGTAGCAAAGAAGGATGTTTCGTAGGATTTCATGCACCCTACTCATGGGTATGTCGAGTGTTCGGGCAATTCCCTGTGCACTACACGTTTGCACACCACCACTCGTCTCCAGCAGTGGATGCTGTGGCCACTGCTTCCACTGACGTCGAATCGTCTCCTCTCTCTACCAGGCTGCACACCAAAAGAACCTGCCATTTCGGATCATTTTCTCCAAACCCTCGGCAGTCATCGGACTGATGCCTGTCTTCAAACCCTTCAGCGTCCGGAACTTCTGGAGAGCGATGTGTGCACAGTCATCATTCTTGTAATACAGTTTTACAGGCAGAGCGCCATCCTCCATGGAGACAATCATGGTGAACGTCGCAGACACGGAAGAAGGAAAAGCTGTGCATCCGGCTTGTTTATGCCAACTTCAGTGGGTCGTGCGCATGACAGGTGTTTTCAGTTACGTATTCTGACACATAAGTGCACATCTATTGATCATTTTACACGCTATTTTTTTTGTTCTGCAATACGTTTTCCCCATTCTCCGATAATATTCTTTTGTAATTTGACGTCATTCTGACCACTAGTGTTATTTCGACAGCGTTTTGAAAGTTTCACTTCAATTATAACCACCCTATACATTCAGAAGATAATTAGAGAACCAAAACGTGAAGGTAGCTAGCAACAAATAAATCTTAACTTACTGAATTAGTTCACGTAAAGGAAGGTATCAGTTATTATAAAGCTGTGATACCAACAATGACTATAGGTATTACAATGAATATTATAAATGACGGGAAAATATTTTTACTTATCGAGTGTGACAAAAAACAAATCCCCCCTGGGGATTAATTGCTTTCTGATCACATTGGGGTCGATTTACGATGCCATGGGCATAACCTGTTCTTCTGAGAAAGCCCCCTACCCTCTCCCTCCTCTCCCCCTCCGTCTCCCCACCCCACTGGGAAATCTCCTTACCAATAAAAGGACCCCAACAATAAAAGTAAACTTTTGATATCAAATTAATTGACTAATTAATTAATTTTCTAAAATAATTAACACCTCCCCCTCTGGGAAAACCCCCAGTCTTCCTCTCTTCTACTCCACTACCCCTCCTGCTCTCCTCCATCTGGAAATTGGTGGGATAAAGCTGGAGAGTTCTGGCTTAGAATAGTTTGTTTTCTTTAGGTTGGATGCTGACTGTTTCTAACGTGGAGTGAAATGCCCAGCCCCTCCCTTCCTTTACCATCATCCCCTCCTCCATTTGGAAACTGGAGGGAATTTCTCAGCCTCTACTAAGCTACTGGAGCGAAAAGTGCAAGTATTACCTCAACCAGCAACAACATGTCCTAATTATGTAATTACACTGATGCATATTGGAGGTGTTGTCTTGTTGGATAATATTCATATCTCCACTCACCTTGACATGCTGGGATCGTCTAACATAGTGACAATGCCACCACTAGAGGATGTCCCACTCCGCCCATACCCTGTCGGTTCCTACCCCATACCACCCAGAAAAAGTTGGTGGGAAAAAGAGCTGAGGTGGTAGACTGGAAGGATCCTTTGGCAGGAATCCAACTACAATGTCGAGGGCATAATAATATATTCTTTATTTACAATATTCAATTTGCAGGAGTTGATTTCTTTTTTATTTGGCAGGAAGAGTTCATTATTCTCTGCTGTTTATTTAATTCTGGAAGATGCAGGTCTTGTAAAGTACATCGAAAAGAAGTACATCACTTTTTTCCGATCTCTCAAGGAAAACCGGCATGAAATCGACGTCAACATAACTCGCTGCACGATATAATTACATTGTTACAGATCGCGCTACACATACCTGGTGGAAAAACAACTTTCCAGTTGCACGCACTTGCTTCTTCAGGCATCTATGGACTACAGGGCTGTGATGGAGTTGTGGCTGCACGCGAGTTGATCACGGGCTGGCAACTGCTGGAGTGCTGGGCTGATGTCGGTAGCAGCCCCGGTTGCCTGATGCTTAACCCCTAAACAAAGCAGCAGATAGCGGCGCACCATTAATATCAAACTCACCCCCTGTTTTGACACCCAAACGTACACATTCAGTACTGGAACAGTGGAAGCACTTGCTCCATGTGCTCCTCCTACAGCGCAGATACTGGCTGGGTTAGTTCGAAATACCACCAGCAGAGGTCACTGGGAGGAGGAATCTATCCACACCTCCTCCCACCAATCCCCTTCTCACCTCCCCCTCACGCTGGCATTTACTTTCTGTCAGGAACTCTTTGATACTGACACCTGTCGAAACATACACTCTCTCATCGTCTCTCTCTCTGCCTTTCTCGTAAATTGTTACTTCCTGCCAAGCGAGCATCTGACGTATGCTATCGGAAACTGACTCTCTGACATCACAGAATTCCCTGTGAAAGGAGCATCCTTATTTTTTCTCACTAAATTTACCCGCCAAAATGATGCTGCTGGTGTGGGAGCACTGTCTGCCACTGTATACGGAGGGCCAAATTACGAGAATTTTTGCAGGAAACTATTTTTGTACAGATCTAAAATAGAAACATACTTTAGTCATATTTCACTGACAATTAAACCATGCAAAAGTTGTCTACAGATAATTAAATAACTATTGCCAAAGTATTCATTTACATTTTTCTGCTACTGTATAGGAAAGCTTGAATTTTTCACCATCAAACAGATCTCCAACCAGGCTATATCACCAGGAAAGACAGTACCAACATGCCATATCACTATGTCGCTGTAGTAAACACAATTCATATTCTGAACCATACAGAATCATCACTTCTACATATCGGTATCGACTCCCAGACTCTCCTACGTAGGGGGTTTTTCCTCAAGAGTGTGCCAAAACTGTAACAGGACTTAGAAAATGCTCTACTGAACAATTTGAGGTAGGGGAACTAGGGTCGGAGAAGACCTCTTATGGAGATATGGAAGTCAACTTGCCTCTTGCTTTGTCTAGCATTAGTGTTTTCCAGCTTATTTACAACAAACATGCGTACAAGTTTACAAGTACTGTGCCGTTTATTTTCATGAACGTTCCTTATTTCCTACAAAAAAACAGGACGAGCTTGATTACCAGGAAGACATTGTGCAGGCTTTGTCTACTTTACTCGTCCATAAGGTGGCTCTGTTGTACTGTATTAACATCGTCCCATGACAGAACGTGCTGTGAATCAATGACAGACCCATTCATTACTCAGAGACGTACAGTACAATACGATGGGGAAGTACCGGTACACTATTTCCTGGTCGCTGGATTGGAAGGGGTGGTCCTGTTCCATGGCCTGCGACGTCACCTGACCTGAATCCCCTTGATTATTTCCTATGGGTATATCTAAGTATATCTAAAGTCACTTGTATATGAGACAGCAGTGGATATGGAAATGGATTAGTTGCCAGAACTTTAACTGCCTGTGATGTGATTCGATTTGAGTCGACACCAGGGCGAGTCAGAACCTTGTTCTCTGATGCCATGCTTGAACTGAGGCCTATGGCCGTCAGTTACAGTACATTATGTAAGATACATTACAAATGGTACTTTCATTGTGTCATTGATGGTATTTGCAGTTAACTAAAGTAAATAAAACAGTGTACAATAATGCGATTTCATTCATATTATGTACTTAAGCTGGTTTCGCCGAATCCACATTCGTTACCTGAAGTTGCTCAGTGGAGCATCTTCTATGTCTTGTTAAATTTTTGCACGCTTTTACGAAAACACAGTATATACCGTGAAGACACACAGATAACAAAAACAGTAGCACATGCACCACATATAGTTACAGCGCCACATATTCCTCGTGATGACCATCGATTGGTCATTCACCTTGGCCAAGGGTCACAAGGCAACTGACTCCCCACCTGCTGTCCTGATGCATGATCGGAGCGCTCTCCACTGACAGCAGTCACTCTTCTAACTGTTGTACAAAAGCTGGGCTGGTTCCTCTCGCACAAACGCATCTGCTAACAGTGCTGTTTCCACTGTGGCGTGCTTGCTGCTGTATACATTAAAAAGCTAATTTTGTTGCCAATGATCGAGGAGTTTAAACAACATAGAATACACACTTCATAAATTTCATATACACAGTTACATCATATAAACCTGCTTCTAATGGGCATACGTGTTACACTATAAATGAGAATCGGAAATGTTATGGTGTTGGAGTGTAAAGTTACTGAGGTCCGAGAAATTATGATACGTCCACACTCACAACAGCTGAGTGTTGTTTTTCACGGCCTACCATAGCTTCTCAGTAGCAAACCCTCTTGGCACAATGTCATTATCACATATTCGTTGAGAAATAAAGCTGTCGGTTATTTTACTTATGGTGCGTACGTTCTTGCACGATAGTTGGCATTTCACAGAGTGGCAAGTACTGATACTCTCAGCCTAGTCACAGCCCCTGCTAATTCAGTCAAAATGGCATCACGCTCCGACAGCAATGTTCCGTTGTTAGAAGGCTGCCTAATACTCCCTCCGTCACTGACTAAGTGGGGAGCTATCACAATGAGAAAAATAGTTCACTAAATTACAGAAGGAAATTCACAACCATGCAGCGTATATGTATAGTCCACAAAGAAATTCAGAAGTATTAGACCTACAAGTTATCGATACTGAATGACTGTCTCTAAATATCCTACTGTTCATGGCCTAACTTGATTTATCGTGTTCCTATGATAACCACGTGACAAATACGACAGTCTAATGGTGTCAGAGTTAAAACTACGCTAACATCACCTGACAGAGAACTGAATAAGATTTTACCGTGTCTCTCTCTTCCAATATATTGGAAACAAATACTGACTGCATGTTAGATGGACCATACATGATTATCCCACTAAATATAGATGTATTAATCCATTTAAGCAGGCAGCCACTGATCAGAGTCGCTTGGATGGATGTGTGTAGGCTAATGTTTTGAGTTTTGTCGCCTGTACTGGAGGAAGTCCATATCCGAAAGACTGTCAGTCACAATAAATGGTTCCTGTGCTGTTGTATTATAAGCAGGTTTTTTTTTTTTTATTGTCAAATATTGAAGCAGTGTATGACTACAGCTGTGTACACAGGCACACATTTTGTTTTTCTACCATGACTGTGAGGTCTGTGGCAGGTACTAAACCAGCATGAACATTTTTCGATCCTTTGGCACTCATAGAAAGCTGAACATCATATGGTGTAAATTAAGCTGCTCCCACAACACACTGGATGTCTGGAGTAAAAGACAGAGCTGGTGCTTCTTATTGACGAAAATGTTGAAGACATCTCAACATACAGAAGCTGGAAGGTTTGTGGCATTGTGGAAGGAGAAGGAGATTAGTGTTTAACGTCCCGTCGACAACGAGGTCATTAGAGACGGAGCGCAAGCTCGGGTGAGGGAAGGATGGGGAAGGAAATCGGCCGGGCCCTTTCAAAGGAACCATCCCGGCATTTGCCTGAAGTGATTTAGGGAAATCACGGAAAACCTAAATCAGGATGGCCGGAGACGGGATTGAACCATCGTCCTCCCGAATGCGAGTCCAGTGTGCTAACCACTGCGCCACCTCGCTCGGTTGTTGTGGCATTGTGGACCGTTCCCAAACAGCTATCCGAAGGTGATGTATTCTATTTTAATCTCATTTTCCACAGTGAACTTGTATTAGATTTCTCGGTGTTCCGTTTTCGAAGAGACCCAAAGCACTGATCCCTCTTATTGGCATTGCACACTGCACCCAGTTATGTGATCGCCGTTTTGGTGTCCTAGATGGTAGTTGTTCTCACCTTAAAATCTTTGGACACTGCGTCTTTCATTTTTTGTGACTTCATAACTGCATCTGGAACAAGAGCGTATTTTTCATTTGTCAATCCCATTGGTGGAGGAATGAAATGATTTTTATACTCCCAGGAGAGAATGTAAGTACCCTCATCCCTCCACATTTTTTTTTTTTGGCATATTGTCATCAATTTTAAAAATTTTCCAGCAATGTCAGTAATTTTACCAAGTTTTACATAATTTCAACACATTTTTACCCAATTACTAGAGGTCCTAAACCACCACTCTTGGCGAGTTGTAACGTCAACGAAACGTCTCATTGCATCGATCTCGTGATGCTATCAGCCAATGACACTGCAGCATTGTTATCAAATTCGGTATCATTGCTCAACGACACCTACATTCCTTTGCAAGTTATGCTGCCTATATCACATGACACAGATATAGTTTCATAGTGAAGGAAATTGCCATCAGCAGAGAGAAGGTGAAGAAACTGCATTCCTTGGCTGAAACACTTTATAAATTCGGTAAGATTATATTACGTTCTACCATCATCCCCTTTGTGGATGTGAAGTATTCTCGCATTCGTATGATGAAGCCGGTGTTTGAAACATCTAGCACTCTGCCCTCTATTTCGAAGTGAGCTGCCCCCTTCAGTCTCCAGATTTCACCATGCGTGCTGCGTCATACACAGTCTCTCTAGATGTATGCATGCTGAAGAGATTAGCACTCCTTATTGGCGTATAGTATATTTGAGCCTGATACATTTGTGAATGTTGTGATGATACAGTAGAATATTAAGAAAAGATGTATTATTTATGCTTGCTGGAGTTCCAGATGGAAGTAATTTGGAACATTTCATGTAAATCACTTATGCTATCAAATTTATAGTATTGTTGCTGTGCTTGAATTTCATCCAAGAAGGTACCGGGAACAGACAAATGATCAACAACATAAACACACACTCCTTAGACTGAATGGTTCTGCACTTAAGCATGCTATAATGTTGAGGCAGTGTGTTTTCCAACACATTTGTCACATGGAATAAAACTATGTTAGTAATCCAGTGCAGGAAATATATTTACAACACCTGATATACATTCATCACTCAGGTTTTCCATTCTATATACTATGGTGAAAAACGTTATGGCAATAAAACTACAGCAAAGAAAAAAAAAACAAATTCTATGTGATCTATGCACTGTAGAGCTTTCCGAAGGTTTATAGCACCCCTTGTTTTCATCCAGTTGAGGTTTATAAATTACGCTATGCTCGCATCAGTCCTATAAAATGATCATCAGCAAAGGAAAATACGAGAAACAAAGACATCTTATGAAGAAATAGAGAAACGCATAGCAGTGTTGCTTGAAATAAAAAATTACACGCCATACTACAGTAACTCTGTGAACAGAATACAGTCGCATCCATACACAATAACACAGGCATCCATATAGAATATCTGTAAAGCAAATGTATACACCGAGATTGCAGTACCTCACAAACCTAACTTAGAATCACTGTATTTAAGAAACAAAGAAATAATCTATCATTTATAGCAGTAGTGTGCCTTTACTTTCAGTTATAGAATGTTCTATTAGTTACGATCTTACCCTGTTGTTAGTCCGCCTCTGTAGCGTAGCGGTAACGTTACCGCCTACCACGCAGGGAGCCCTGGTTCAATTCCCGGCAGGGGGCTCGGTGTTACATGTCTTTCATCATAATTGACTCGCAAGTCGCCGATGTGGCGTCAACTAAGGAGGACTTGCAATACGGCGGCCGAACTCCCCCGAATGGGGCGTCCCGACCAACAATGGCATATGATCACTTTACACACCGTATTGTTGTCCACTGTTACAGTCGGTACAAACCATTTTTGCTAATTATGGCACTTCTAGCCCAGATATTATTGAAATACTTGCTTTATTACTTTCCTAAATGCATAAAATGAGTATCTTCGTCATTATTTTCATTTTCTGATGCAAATTTTGCCGTACTGGGCAACTAATTTTGAGTATGTTGTTTATCACGCAGGCGCCGTTAAAGAGAAAGCAGTAAGTAAATATGATTCATGAAATTAAAATCAACAAACCAGTGTGTTACAAATAAATATGCAGACAACAAAACGCTAAACTTTCAAACCCTGAGACCAAAAGAGATAATGTTGGTACGTTGTTTATGCTTTGGTTTGTAATAACGTATCTGTACACAGTAATGTAACTTCAATGAAAGGAAGTAATTAAATGAATTATTTAGCACACAGATGCGTTGCGTGTAATAAATCAGCGTTAACATTTTTGAAGTTTAAAAAGTGCAACAAGGTCTGTGATAAAAACAATAAGCCATTATCTGTTTAAAACTGAATTTCTTGCACGTTACTATTACACAATTACACTACACACAGATCATTCAGCCACAGAGAGTCAGAGAAAGAGAGAGAGAGAGAGAGAGAGAGAGGAGCGAGAGAGAAAAGAGAGAGAGTACTTTTAATGTACATTTCTATTTAGAAATAAGGTACGCGTGGAATCGATGTTGATGTAGCATTCTCAACACCGACGTTTTTGAGATTCCCGATTCTCGCGCAATTTGTTGCTGCTGATGTGCGGATTAGCCGCTAAAACACCTACTTGGGCATCATCATTTGTTGCAGGTCGTGGTTGACGTTTCACATGTGGCTGAACACTTCCTGTTTCCGTAAATAACGAAACTATCCGGCGAACGGTCCGGACACTTGGATGATGTCGTCCAGGATACCGAGCACCATACATAGCACACGCCCGTTGGGCATTTTGATCACAATAGTCATACATCCTCACGACATCGACCTTTTCCGCATTTGGTATACGGTCCATTTTAACTCGGGTAATGTGTCACGGAGCAACTACCGTCCGCACTGGCGGAATGTTACGTGATACCACGTACTTATACGTTTGTGACTATTACAGCGCCATCTATCACAAAGTGAAAAACGTGGTCCAACTAGAACATTTATATTTCTTTACGTACTACACGAATGTGTATTAAAAATGGGATCCTATTTTTTAAAAAAAGAAAGAAAACGCAGTTGATATCGGTTTGACCTATAGCAGCGCTATCTAGCAGGCCAACCATAGCGCCATCTGGTTTCCCCCTTCAAGCTAGTAGTTTTTTCGTTTGATGCTTATTTCGTGAGATAGTTGGCCCAGTCACTATCAATGGACCACCCTGTATAGTTACACTAGGCTGGGAAGCTATGACGGACATTGCCAAACGACATCCAGCTGTTGCGAGTGTGGACATAAAATAATTTAGGGAACACTATGCATCTATAAATGATAATCACAAATGTTAAGTTGTTGGAGTGTAAAGTTACTATGGTCAGTGTTCCGACATGGTGCAAAGAAAATAACTATGTCCGGTTGTAAGCGATGTGTAGATTTGCCATGGAACATTTTGAATTTCAGAGCACCGTTACCCTTAAGGAATATGAGGGATTTTACGTGGAAAATTACGTACAGTCATGAGAAGGTTGAAAATTCCCTTGGAAAATTGATATTTCCAGATTCACTGTCGTCAAGGGAAGGCATTTCCGGCATTTTTCTCGTTGTCTGACTTCCTCAGCTGTAATAATTTGTGGCGTTTACTGTGATAAACGTGTAAATGGTTTCCTGGGACGACTCCTCTTGGTGTCTTGGCGTGCGGCAGAGGTAGTCGATGGCTACTGCATTGTTCCGGAATTAGCGAGACTTTCGGTCGGCAGGTCGGTGCCGCCTTGTGTCTGTAGGGTGACTTGGCGGGCCTGCGGCCACAAAATATATAGATTGTCAGTGCTGGCGGAGCCCTCTAGCCAGCTGAATAGCGAACTAATACTCTGTATGCGTTTGGCAGCTTTCGCGATCGCGTGTATTGCGAGTATTCTCTGATTTTTACATGGAATTTCGAGAACATTCAACATCATGAGTGTTTGCACTGGACAGTAATTCTCACCCAATTAAGTTGACCGGTTGACTGTTTGTACTGCTATGATGCACATTCTCCATCTTTATTCGGCTGAGAGAACATCCATTGTGATCTGTTGTTTGCATCAAGATGGCGAAACACCGGTGGAAGAGGCGTTTGCTCGTTCTCTAGACATGGGAAACGCATTCGATTATGAGTATTAAAACCTTGGTTGACTTTGTAAAGTACAAGGATGATCTGGAATCTGTTATTTCATTGATATCGGTATCCATTAAGAAATATGAAACGAACTACCAGTTTCCTATATTTTGGTGTTTTCACATAAAAATCTTCATAGATGATATAGATTTCTAGTCCCATATAATGACCTCGCAAAGGTTTTGGCGATATAGAGAATTAATTTCCACTCTTCATATTTGGATTTATACTGTGCAAACGATCATTAACATGCTGCTATGTGGTTGATATCGAGAACAGTTGCGTACATTATGTGATTTTCCGGCAAACCATGTGAAAATACACCGAATTTCTTGAAATTTTCATATAACAGATTTCAGCTTAAGAGAGTCAAAAAATCGTCGTTTTCTTGGCGTGTAAAGTCAGATATTGTAGCTGGTATCGGTTACGAGATCTGTACATTAAATTCGCGACTGCCGAAGCATTTCTCATCGACAGAGTTTAGGAAGGAACTATTCTTGTAATCACAGAGTCTGGAGACGGTCGCATTTCGTTGCAGAAACCACGGCAGCAAGCATGCCAGACCGGAAACAGTACCGGTAGCAGCTACTTTTGTGGAAGAGGAACCAGCCCAGCCTTTGTACAACATTTTCGAGTGTGGCTGCTGTCTGTGGAGGGCGCTCAGATCGTGCACCCGGCCAGTAGGTTCGCGAGCAGTGGTCTTGTGACCGGTGGATGTATGACCGATGCCGCGGAGAATATTTGGCGCTGTAGCTATATACGGTTCTGTTTTTGTTATCTGTTTGTCTTCACGGTATATATAGGAGTGTCTGGTGATCAACAGCCATAAGTAACACATAATTTTGTATGGTGCAGGATATGAATTGTGTTCACTACAGCGACGTAGTGATTTGGCATGGTTGTACAGCCGTCTGCGGTGATACAGCCTGAACTGAGATCGGTTTCACGCCAAAAAATTCAAGCTTTCCTCGACAGTATCAGAGAAGTGTAATTGAATAAATATCTTTGGAAATATTTTCTGTATTTCATGATCTGTAGACAACTTTTGCAAGGTTAATCTGCCAGTGTAATATCGGTGCTGTATGGTTTTCTTTTTCGGTCTGTACAAAAATAATTTCCTGCAGAAATTATCGTAATTTGTCTATCTGTAGAAAGTGGCAGACAGTGCTACTACACCAGCAGGTTCAATTTGGTGGGTAAATTCAGTAATAACCAATGAGGATGCTGCATTCACAGGAAGTACCATGAGGTCAGAACGTCAGTTTTCGATAGCATGTGACAGAGTCTCGCTGGAGAGGAAGCAGCTGCTTGAGAGGGAGAGAGAGAGAGAGAGAGGAAGAGAGAGAGTATGTGTTTCGACAAATATATCCTGTGTGTCAATATCAAAGAGCTGTTGCGACGTGATGCTTTGTCCAACAGGAAGTAACCAGATGGGCGATGGAGAAGGGAGTAGGGGATTCGAGGGGCGAGCAGTCGGAGACGGCTTCTCCCAGCGTCCTCTGCCGGTGGTGTATTGAACTGGCTCAGTCAGTATTTGCGCAGGGGGGCGAGCACATAGAGCAGCCCCTTCCAACGACCTGGTATAGAATATGTGTGTTTGGCGCACAAAACAGGGACTGAGTCTGGAATCAAACGCGCGCCGCCACCTGCTGCTTTGTTGAGGGACTACGTAGCAGGCTACCGGGGGCGTGTACTGACAGCAGCCCACCACTCGTGCAGTCGCTGCCGGGTGTTCAACCAACGCCACGTAGAGAGAAGGCCGCGGCGCGCTCTTGTGACGTCACTCAAATCTGACCAGGGTTGGCGTGGCGCTGTGCTGAAAGACTCGAGAAGCATGGCCTGAAAATCTTTGTCAAACAGTTTTAAAGAATCCGTTCCGTAAAAAATAATTGATTTTTGAAATACCTGTAACTTTATATGCCAGCTTCATGCCCAAGTGCCCACCATTTCGATAATCGTCACAACTGTTGTGGTATTTCACATGTGAGTATCAAATTCGAGAACGTTGCATTCTAAAGTAGGGGTCGCTATGGACTTGTGTTTGGCTCATATTATACATCATTTTGCTGAGTATGAAAAACAGATGAAATTATGAAATTTTCGTGAAACTTTGGATCAATATCTGTCGAAAAAATTGAGCAACTGCAGCAAGTTCACTTCCGATCGCCGGCGCGCGGGAATGAAATATTCATAACGCCTCTCATATCTCGTAAACCGCTGGAGGTATCGAAACGACATTTTGGCAAATGATATCACGCAAAGAGGAGAGTATTTTGTCGTATAGTTAAAATACGGAACTTTATCTACAGCGATATGGCAGAAGCTATAGTTTATAATTCCTTTTTTTTAATTTTTTTACCGGTAATGTAATTGATTAAGACTTATCAACAGCCAGCGAAAACGTACGAGTGCGGGATGTAAATAATATTGCGCTATATATGATAAAACAGGGTGCATTTGTGAAAAATACACTGTGATAAACTACAGTCTTTGTAAACCAGACGACTATTGTTTGCACTCACTTGAAAAATTCTGCACTAATACTGAGTATAGTATTAAATTCCTTTCCCTTCAGTATCCTAAATAAAATGTTGTTTCATTTTGCAGCTTTATATTTGCAAGTTTAGTATAAGTTAGTATATAAAATTTAGCATCTAAGTCTATGGACATAAAAATTGTATTGCTCAACAGTTTGAGAATTGTTGCGTTTAATTTCTTGTTAATACACTGCCTGTTTATGTGGTAGCTGCTTATAGTGCTCCCTCAGGAAAGCTGACATCATCCCCAAAGCAAACAATCACTTTTAACTCACCTGTTCTCAGTAATAAAAATAATAATGCCTTGTTATTTTAATGTAAAGTTTTTTCCTATAAAAATACTGCAGATTTTGAGCATGTAATTAGCCGGTTGCAGTTGTTGACGTTCTCACAAGAGTTGCAAAGAACTTTACAAGCCTGATCGACAATACTCTCCAGATAAAAGAATTAGTAACATATGTGTAAGGGAAATTATAGATGTCTCCTGATCATTGTGGTCAGCTGTTCAAAATGCACACTGTAAGCCCTGCAAACAACAGTAGTTTTGTCAATAGGACGTGTGTATAAGTAAACAGTGAAAATATGAAAACCTTCACCAGACATTTGCAGCAGCTGGAATGAGACAATGTATCAAGCTAAAAACGTCAGTAATAAATTTAAACTATATCTAGATCAATTTTTTAAATAGTTTGAAGCTGTATTTCGTATGAGAATTTCATTAAGTGTCTACCTAAGTGACTGCATGAGACAGTTACTCACTAAGAGAATCAAGCTATCATGTAAAACAATGGGAATGCTGTATATGAGACGAAGAATTGTATTAAACTTCAAGACAAGGGACACTATAATTCACATTTTCACTTTAGCAACTCCAGTGATAGATCAGAAATCACTACTCGTGAATATAGTAAGTTTAATTCTTTGTAATATGTAGACAAATTACTGTAACAAGGGAATTGTAGTCGTCAGCATGCTTAAAATAATATAATTATTAACAGTTTATGTTAATGTACGAGGTATAAAACACTAGAAGTAATGAACAATAATTTATGTAAGTCAGACATATGTACATGCACTTTCTGAAAAAGCTGTTACAAAATCCAGGACACAACCTCGTTGTATTACAGAAAGACATCACAATTTCCATCTTAAAAGGCAGCAAGCCTTTTCTACCTTCAGTGGAATCACACAGAATCATTGATTAGTTGTACACATTTGATACAGTTGCAAAACACGTCAAACGGATATAACAGGTAACATTACCGGTCTTACTGTCTATAAAATGTAGTAACTCAGACAGAGTAATAGAGCAAGAAACATTTGTTGGAATGTATGCACCATGACATAAAGGTGCCACTGGGATGATGTACTACCGAAGGACATTCAACAAAGTGAAAATGTAGTTAGTTATTGGAAGTTAATAAGTAATGGTAATACTTAGTATGACGATATATGAGAGCAACCTCACATTACAGTTGAATACATGATCCACAACTGAAACAACTCAACTACATCGTTACTGCACAGCTACGCAACATTTGTTGAAAACCCTGCCATAAGCTAGAAGCAGGCCAGTTCCCTTGTAAGGAACTTACGTGTAAACAAAATAAATCAGAGGAACTAACTCTGAGATTAGCTAAAGATGTACAACATATATCAAAACTGTAATGATTTTACTTTGATTCCAAATTAACCTGAATGGTGTATGATATAAAGTCCTAGGCATTCAAATAAAATGCAGCAACACGACACTCCTTAATGTTTGCAAGAATGCTCTCCATGTAAATAGGTGGGAAGAACCTTTCCTTAATTACTATATAAACACCACCGTAAGAAAAGAAATTGTAGCACTCTTTCACTTTATTCCTGCAGCATAAGTCTTATAAAAAATCTTTTACGGTACATTGATAATTTTTACTTATGGACCGTCTGACAGCAACTGAATAAAACACAATTTTAGTGCCATACGCGTTTAGCCTTTATTTTCTGCAAGGCATCATAGTGGCCTAGAATATGTACATACGTCTGCTATGAAATCAGTACAATCATAGAAATAGCTAGGAACAACGGGTATGACACACATGTGGTACACAGGCTCAATTAAAAAATAAAAACACAAATACAAAACAAATACAACAATTCCAGAATTCAAGAGAACTCACAAGCTGAAAACTTACAAACACACTCAACAAACACACACAAAGACCACACCACACAGAAAAGAACCAGATGGTACACCATGACCTACACACATAAACTAACACACAGAGTTGCAAACATCCTAAAGAGACAGGGCTTCAAAATAGCATATAAGCGTGGGAAAACCCTCCAATCACACCTGAGCCAGCCAGCTACCAAGAGGGGCAAATTCCAACAATCAGGAATATATAAACTTGAATATCAAAGTTGTGATGCAGAATACATAGGCAAGTCATGCAGGAATTTTGAAACACGATAGAAAGAACATATTAGATGTTGGAAGTATGAAACAAATCATTCCGCATTTGCAGAGCATTTAAAACACCATAACCATCATTCTACAAACATTGAACAAGAAATGAAAATAATGAGAATAAGCAACCATGACAAACATCTTAAACAAACGCAAGAAAACTTCCACATCCAGAAAGCCATAGGAGAAAACAAACATGTGATAAATGATCGCAGATACTTCAATAGTTACAACCGAAAGTTTGACAATAACATTCGATCTTTGGCAAAAACATTTAACAGTCGGCAACAGAAACCAAAACATTGCATTGAAACAAGCGTTCAGTTAATAGTGCTGTGCAATGTGTAAGAAATCCCCAAATTGGCATTAATATGAAGAAGAACACCAAAAATGCAACAGGTGTGTAATATGTAAGAAATTGTCCGCGCAACCTGTAAGTACAGTTCAAAACATTACTACTTATTAGGAAATACCAACCACCAGAACTGTTTATAACCTATAGGTACAGTGACAAAAATGTAAATTAAATAGCAAACATATGTACATATTCCAGGCCACTGATGATGCATTGCAGAAAATAAAGGCGAAACGCGTATGGCACTAAAATTGCGTTTTATTCAGTTGCTGTCAGACGGTCCATAAATAAAAATTATCAATAGACCGTAATATTACACGCAACTGAAGAAGACAGGACTGCAAAAGTTGAAGATGTTATAAAAAACTGTTTCAATTAAACTGAGTGTATGGAACACTTAATCTGTATTTTAATGCTGTGAAGTGATTTTCTGTAACACAAGGTTCTACAGTTTCTGGCAGAAACTACATTTATTTCGTTTTTCTCATAGAAGAAAGTATCTTAATACTAATAGAATGACGAACTGAACACTACTATGACACTTTGCTCTAATATGATAGTTCAACAACAAACTTTTCACTCAGTGCCAAAGTGTGTGCTGTTATGAAATTTTCTAACAGATTAAACGCATGTGCGCTCCCAGTCTGGCACACAGTCTCACATTGCCAAGGTGTTTTATCAGTATAGTTTAAGAAAACACTAAGCCTAGTAACAAATTAAGGGTCACAGTCCGTATGAGATGCAAATTTGGGGATGGAGACCAACTACTGTGTCTGATAGTAAACTATTCCAAACTGTGCTTGGAATAAGCAACTACTAAAATGTAACTGTGTCTCAGTAAAATAATATAGGCAAAGCAATAACTAATTATCTGTATGCAACAATACTGACAGCCTGTATCAAAATTTAGATGAACAGCTGTTATGAAAAGTAGCTACATTAGGAAACACCCTGGTGTCATTCTGATTCATAAAAATGGGAGCAATTCATTTTTGGTTTACCCTATGCATTATTGTAATATGCTACTGTAAGTTTTATATGACTGCATGCCAAAATAATATCCTCTAATTATGTACATAGTTATAATGAACTACATGAGGTTTAATACAGAATTACCATAACAGATTTCTTCGTCCTGGGCAGCACGTACTGAACAAATTGAAAGGAAGATGTAAATATTTCTGCACAAAATAGCTGGAAAACATAAAAACTTTACTAGGAAAAACTGGCCCAGTTTCAACCTTAGGCCAATATCAACTGCACACATGGATGTGCATACAATCTGATAACATTTGACAATGATGAGATTGAAACTAGCCATTAGTGCTAGACAAAGTATTTTCTTCAGCTGAATAGCCTGCATGGAAACAGTTATGACTTTTTGACATTTGAAACTGTTGGAAGCAAATTACCCAAAAACTACAGGCCATATGGACCAAATCACAATTTGTGTGCATTCAGTTGAAGCTAATACACCAATATGGATCATGGAACCTTCCTCTGCTTTCACTGGACCAAATACAGTTTAACTGGTTGTGTGACACTTAATAGAAATTTCCTGTGACATTTGACAAATGTCCTAGCACGTAAATGGTATGTAAATTAAAATGTGCTAAGCTTCCATTTCTTAAAAGAAGTAGTAAAGGTGTCATTATATTTCTTAATGTAATTGTTTAATAATTCATTGGTGTATGCTTTGACAAACAACTTCAGTATTTTGTCTGCCGAATGACCATTATTGCAAACAAAGTCTGTTGAGAAGAAACTTTTCTCTTGAACAGCATGTATGGCTATGTTTTGAATTCGCACCCTTTGACTGTTGGATGGAAAAAATTTCTTTTCGTTAGGTGCAGGGACTTGTCTTAACTACAGCCTAGGAGATGCTTGCAGAATGAAATATTCAGTCTTCAGCTGAATGTGCGCTAATATGAGACTTCATGGCAGACTGAAACTGTGTTCTGGGCCCTGATTCGATATCAAGTTTTTTGCCTTACACAAGTAAGTGTTCTACCGACTGAGGTACCCAAGCAAGAGTAACTGCTTCTCCGTAAAGCTTTACTTAATCCGGTACTTGGAGTGCATGGCCCCCTACATTCCAAACTTCGGAGAATCTCTCCTGCGCAGGTTGCAAGACAAGTACTTCTGGAGAAAAGGATATTACAGGGACGTGCTTAGCCACAGTGTGGGGGATGTTTACAGAATTAAAATTTCACCCTACAGCGGACTGTGTGCCGTCATGAAAGTTCCTGGAAGATTGAAGCTGGGTGCCGAATTGAGACTCAGACGTGGAATCTTTACCTTTCATTGGAAGTGGCTCTAGCTTCTGAACTACCGAAGCACGACTCAGTCCGTCTCCACTACATTACTTCTGCCACCGAATTTCACAGAAGCTCTCCTACGAAACTTCCAAGACTGGCATGAACTCTCCATTCTGCAGTGGAGGGTGCGCTGATACAAAAATTCCTGATGGACTGAAACAGCGTGCTGGACCGAGACACAAACTCGGGAGCTTTGCATCTCATAGGCAGGAGCTCTACTGTCTCAGCTACCCAAGCACAACTCACGGCTCATCCCCACAGCTTTATTTCCGCCAGTAACTCGCCTTCTATCTTTTCACAGGTCACTGAAGCCCTCATGCGAAACTTTGCAGACTGGCGCTGCTGAATGAAACCATATAGCAGAGACATGGCCTAGCTTATGCATGAGGAATAATTGGATATGCAGGGGAGTATGCAATAACGTGAAACTTCCTGGCAGGTTAGTCTCTGTGCTGGACCGAGACTCGAGCTTGGGACCTTTCGCTTCAGTGGGCATGTGTTTTAGACACTGAGCTACTCAAGCACAACCCGTTACCACATCTTTACTTCCGCCAGTACCTTATCTATACCTACCAAGTTTCAAAAAGCAACGGCGCAAAACTTGCAGCAACTCCAGGGGGACGTTTGCTTAAGGAAATGTTCACTCTGCAGCGGAGTGTGCGTTGACATGAAACTCCTTGGCAGAATGAAGCTCCGTGCCAGACCAGAGCTCGAAATTGTGACCACTCCCATCTGCATACGAGTGCTGTAACGACTGAAGTATCCAAGCGCGACAGAGGACTCGTCTCCACAGCTTTGCTTCCGCCACTACCTGGCCCCCTACCTTCCAAAGTTCTCAGAAGCTCTGCTGTGCAGTTTGTAAGACTAGCACTCCCGGGAGAAAGGATATTGCGGAGACATGGATAAGCCATAGTCTTGGGCAGGTTGGTAGACTAAAATTTTCACTCTGCAGCAGAGTGTTCACTCATGTGAATCTTCCTTTCAGGTTGAAACTCTGTACTAAACTGAGAGTCGGGTTTTGGACCTTTCCCTTTTGCGGTCAAGTACTCTATCGACTTAGCTATCAAGCATGACTCCGGACCCATCCCCAAAGCTGTATTTCCACCAGTACCTGGCCTCCTACCTTCCAAAATTCACACAAGCTCTTTTATGTAGCTTGCAAGACTAGCACTCCTAGAAGAGATAATATTGCGAAGACATGACTTAGCCACAGCCTGGTGGATTTTCAGAAAAAATGAAATTACCACTCTTCAGCAGAGTGTGTGCTGATATGTAACTTCCTGGCAGATAGAAGCCTCCAGCTGAGTTTGGGCTGATATGAATCTTCGTGGTAGACTGAAACTGTGCGCCACACCGAGACTCGAACTTTGGAACTTTCCCTATCGCAGGCGTGCTGTCTAAGCCACTGAGCTGCCCGAGCACAACTCACGACCCGTCTCCAAGGCCTTAACTTCCGCCAGTACCTGATCATCTTCCTTCCAAACTTCATAGAAGCTCTCCTGCAAGATCAGCTCTCCTGAAAGAAGCGATATTGCCACAGATGAAGGTATGTTTGGAGAATAAAATTTTCACCCTTGAGCGGTGTGTTCGCTGATACGAAACTTCCTGGCAGATTGAAACTCTATGCCAGAGTGACACCCAAATTCGGGACCTATGCCATATGTACGTAAGTGCTGTACTGACTGAGTTACCAAACTACGACTCACGACCTGTCCCCACAGCTTTACTTCTGCCTGTACTTCATCTGCTACATTACAAGCATTACAGAAGCTCTCCTCCGCAACTTTCAAGATTAACACTCCTGGAGGAAAGTATATTGCTGGGTCATAGCTTGGCCACAGCCTGGGGGATGTTGGCAGAATGAAATTTTCACTCGGCAGCGCATTGTGTGCAGATGTAAAGCTTCCAGGCAGACTGAAACTCTGTACCAAACCTATTTGACATATGCGGACAAGTCCTCTACTGACTGCTGACTCATCCCTAAAGCTTTAATTCTGCTAGTACCTAGCCTCCTTCCTTCCAAACTTCACAGAAGGTCTCTTGTGGAACTTACAAGACTAACACTCCTAGAAGAAAGGATGTTATCAGGCCATGTGCTAGCCACAGCCTGGTGGTTGTTTCCGGAATGAAATATTTATTCTGCAGCAGATCGTGCGCTGATATGAACTTTTCTGGCAGGTTGAAAAAGCCTTACCGAGACTCGATCTTGGGACTTTTGCCTTCCACGCGCAATTTCTGCACTAGATAAGCTAGCCAAGCATGTCTCAAGATCCGTATTCACAGCTTTACTGCCGCCAATACCTCAAGTCTTTCTTCCATACTTCACGAAACCTCTACGGTGAGACTTGCAAATCTAGCACTCCTGGAAGAAAGGATATTGTGGTGACATGGCTTAGCCAGGTAATTAGGGATATCTACAGAATGAAATGTCCACTCCGCATCGGAGTTTGCGCTGATAAGAAACTTTCTTGCAGATTGAATCAATTTTCCACACCGAGACTTGACCTCTGGAACGTTACCTATAGCGGGCAAATGATCTGCTGACTGAGCTACCTAAGCATGACTCACGACCCGTTCATTCTTCAGCCGGCCAGGGTGGCCGAGCGGTTCTAGGCACTACAGTCTGGAACCGCACAACTGCTACGGTCGCAGGTTCGAATCCTGCCGCGGGCATGGATATGTGATGTGTATGATGTCCTTAGGTTAGTTAGGTTTAAGTAGTTCTAAGTTCTAGGGGACTGATGACTTCAGAAGTTAAGTCCCATAGTGCTCAGAGCCATTAGAACCACTCATTCTTCAGCGGATTGTGCTCTGATAGCGAACATCCTGGAAATTTGAACCTTTGTGCCAGACCGAAATTCTGGCTTGGACCCTTTCCCTTCTGCGGGAAGTGTTCTACTTCCTGTCAGACCCAAGTACAACTCTCGACCCTTCCTCAGAGCTTTATTTCCTTGTGTACTTAACTTCAGAGAAGCTCTCCTGCGGAACTTACAAGGCTGCCGCTCCTCGAGGAAGGGATATTACAGAGACATGACTTAGCCGTTGCCTGGGGGAGGTTTGCAATTTGAAATGTTCTTTCTTTAGCCGAGTGTGTGTTGATATGAAACTACCTGGATGATTGTATTTGCGTGGCCGATCGAGACTCGAAAATGGAATCTTTGCTTGTCGTGGACAAATGCACTGGACTCTTAGCTACCCAAGCAAAACCAAAACTCATTCCGACATCTTTACTTCCGCCGGTGCTTCGCCTCCTACCTTCCGAACTTCGTAGAAGGTCGCCCGTGAAACCTGTAAAACAAGCACTCCTGGAAGAAAGGATATTTCGGAGATGTGGCTTAGCCACAACCTGGGAGATGTTTGCAGAATAAAATTTTCACGCCACAAGAGAGAGTATGGTGAAGTGTAACTTCCTGGCTGATGTTACTCTGTGCCGGACCGAGACACGAAATTGGGACCTTTGCCTTTCACAGACAAATCCTCTACAGACTGAGCTGCCCAAGCACGATTCACGACCCTTCGCCACATCTTTACTTCTGCCAGTGTCTTGTCTCATGGCTTCCAGACTTTCATAGATGCTCTCCCGCGTTTGCAGTAGAGAAGCAGCCACGGTAGCTCAGTTACTTCATATGTGAGCTAGCTACTGGATGGCACGTATCAAATGAATCAGAGACATTTAGACCTTCTAAAGCTTCCCAAGTCGACTGTCGGTGAAGTGACTATCAAATTGAAACGTGATGAGACAAGCACATATAAACAAAGATCAAGTAGACCTCATGTACTGACAAATACGTAGTATCAGTCATTGCAGAGGATAGATGTATAAAGTCACATGGAAGCAGTGAAATGAATCGCTGATTAGATGCAAAATGCTACCATCCGTCTAGCTAGCACAATGACTGTGAGTAGGGAGCTAAGAGGAATGGGGTGCAATGGTCGGCCAGCTACTGATGTTTCATACATTTTTGTAGTCAGTGCCAAGCAACGCTACAGATAGTGTAAAGAGCCACGGCACTGGATGACTGGAAACGAGTAATTTGGACTAATTATCTAGCTATACCACGTAATAATTCGCTGGAAGGTTTTGGGTTTGACGAAATTTGGAGAAATTTACCCACCACCATGTGTAATGCCAACTGTGTGGTATGGAAGAGGCGGTATTGCGATTTGGGGTGTTTTTTGGGGTAGGACGAGTACCCTTATCCTGATTCAGTAAACACTAAATGCTGAATGATATGAACACATTTTACAGCGTAATGTTGTCAGTACAGACGAAGAACAACTCAGAGACTACGACAGTGTTAGCATGACAATTGCTTGTGGATAATACCATTCACGAAATCCTCTGGTTTACTCAGAGTCTCGCCATGAACCCAATGTAACACCTCCTGAACGAGTTACAATGCCAACTTCGTTCCAGAACCTAGCGTCCACCATCTCTAACTTCTCTGGCTTCGATCCTTGAGGAAGAATGGGGTATCATTCCTCAACAGATATTCAGATGCCTTGTTGGAAGTGTCCCCAGCAGAGGAAAAGTCTTTATAAAGCCCAAGGGTCGACACAGCCAATATTAATGTCTACCATAGCAGTCCGGACACTTTGGATCATTTAGTGAATAATTAGGCCAACAATTTAAAAGCAGTACAGTCCTCAATAAAGTACTGTGCCACTGAGTCCACAGTAATATTAAAGTGCTAATAACATTCACAACTGAGAGGAAAAAACATTCGTTAGTATCTTGTTTCTTGTTTGTACGGGAAAGCCTCTTACTTCAATAGCACATAACGAACCAGTAAATTGTGTTTTGCGTAAACATAACAGCTATTCCAGCATTTTCTTTTAGATGTACGATATATTCCGATTTGGACACTTTTCCTAATTTTCCATCAGCTGTCGATAGTTCGTTGGCTTTCTAAACGTACACAGCGTACTGAAGGTACTGGAGACAAGGTACAAGCAGCGAAATGGTATCCTAGAAATCCGACTGTATTACCAATAGTCTGAGGACAAGACACGGACAAATGTCCTACCCTCCATCCCGCTCTCTCATAGTTATTCAGTTTCTGTACTGAGCACGCAGCAAGGCTAACGAAGGGGGAAATTTGGAAAAGGGATTATAGTTCAGATGTAAGGGAAGAAGTTTAAAACATATAGAACACGCTGAATTCTATCAGAGGTGACAAAGCACTTGAGAGTTTACTTGAACGAAATCGATAGTGTCCCGTAAAAAGTGTAAGTCGAATAACAGTAAAGTAAAATACTGCTAATAGGATGTAGCCGAATTTAGTCGCGTGATACCTAGTGAATTTGATTAGAAAATGGGACGCTAAAAGAACTGAAGATGGTGTATCTAAGCTGAGTACAGAAATTATTCAGCCAACAGCAAGAAAGCTTGCTACAGTGAAATAAATATGCTGTTATTGAGTATAAGTTTAAACGTTAGATAGTCGTCAATGAATTTAGCATATGGACGTATATGGAAGTAAAATGTAGACGAAAAGGACTACACATATAAGGACAGTACTATTTGGCAGTGTCTATATTTTACGGTGTACTATGCAATGTACTGCAGACATACATGCATATCTGAGGGAGCAGGCGCTACTGACGATCAGCGGCCGTTTGAAATAAAATGAAGTGTTGGCAGAAGAGCCAACACCGTGTTGCTATAGGAGGCCGAAATGCACGCTTTTAAGCTCACGAAGATTGGCGTGAGGTCTGGAACAGTTAAGGGAATTAATAGTAGCAAATAAAGTACGTAGTTGATGTAATACTTAACTTTAATCCACAATTGGAGAACATCGCTCTTGTTTAGACATTATGACACTGAATATAAACTGATAATGGCGCCTTGCTAGGTCGTAGCAAATGACGT
Organism: Schistocerca piceifrons; assembly: GCF_021461385.2. Taxonomy (NCBI): domain Eukaryota; kingdom Metazoa; phylum Arthropoda; class Insecta; order Orthoptera; family Acrididae; genus Schistocerca; species Schistocerca piceifrons. The sequence continues at coordinate 1,069,664,549 of NC_060139.1, forward strand.
AGCTGAAGGCTATGATAACTATCGTCTCGGCAAATGAGAGCGTATTTGTCAGCGTAGCATCGCTAGCAAAGTCGGCTGTACAACTGGGGCGAGTGCTAGTAAGTCTCTCTAGACCTGCCGTGTGGTGGTGCTCGGTCTGCAATCACTGACAGTGGCGACACGCGGGTCCGACGTATACTACCGGACCGCGGCCGATTTAAAGACTACCACCTAGCAAGTGTGGTGTCTGGCGGTGACACCACATAAAAGATGAATTCGCAATTTGGGAATACATCTTCCGTAAAAAGAGTAGTAGCTCGTTAAAAATAGCGGTGAAAAGTGAACCAGTAGATCGACTAAGTATTGGAGATGTGCTGAATCGAGTCAGGGAGAAAAAACATTTATGGAACAGCTTCACGAAAAGGCTATGCTGCAAAAAAAAAAAAAAAAAGTCATGAATGAATGCAGGGTATGGTAACGAAGCTTGAGGTAAAATTTGTGGACTGAGATCCGGAGCTGATTGCAGTAAGGAAGCACAAGTGTGTGTTAGGCGCTGTTGTTACGCAGTTATCAAAAGACTTGCGACTAGGGTACAGAGGTGTATCAAATGTCATTCCCGGATAGTGATGAATCGATGTTGCACATATTTTATCACACATAACACAAACTTGTACGCCAGCGCGTTGCTGTATTAACGTTGGCGCCCGTTTTTGCAGGCGCTGCTGGAGCCGCCAAGTTGGTGAATACATAATGAGAAAACTCGTGGCGCCGGTGACATAGTTTGATACTGACGCGCAATATCCCGCAAACAGCGTGGCACTGCGATCGCGGCCCGCCGGAAATTGGCTCACTCTGATGAATGGCGCCAGTGGAGGTCGCAAAATGGCGCCACGAAACCCAAAAGCGTTCCATAAACGGCTCCCCGCGCCGAGATAAGAACCGGCAATAAAAAGAAATGCTATACTCATGCTGCTCTGCGGATCTTCAGTAACCGAGGGTTGTATATCTATACCTTGCCGAAAACTGTGAGGTTGTTGGAAGTGGTTACGTTTATTATCCCTTTTATGACGATATCTTTCCGTTGCATTCAAGGATAAGACGCGGGACGGATAACGGCGTATTTACCTCTTTGTGTGCCGATATTATTGCAATTTTACCTTCATACATTAGGCGGGAGAGGTACGTAGCGAGCTGACGAATATTCGTTGATTATTCCATTGAAATTTTCTAAATAGGATATCAGGGCACAACAGCATACGTCTTTCTCCTCTATTGATCGGTACGTGAGATGCTTATCTACAAGGAGGGCCAAATGAAAGTGACTCGGAGAAGAGAGTTCCAAGGTACAAAGAAACACAGCAGAGGAAAGGAAATAAACTATTAACTTGACTATGGCAGATGTGGAAAGAGACCTCCTTTCATCTCTTGGCACTTTTGGGCCCTGGTCAGAAAGTCGCTGTGGGCGGATAGAAGCTGGAATGCTGGAGCTGCTGCTATATCACCCGAAATGTTCTGATGCAGTTCTTGAAGACTGGTTGATTAGTTGATTTGTGGAGGGGACCAAACAGCGAGTTTATCGGTCCGATCGGATTAGGGAAGGACGGTGAAGGATGTAGGGCATGCCCTTTCAAAGGAACTATTCTGGCTTCTGCCTGAAGCGATTTAGGGAAATCATGGAAATCTTAAATCAGGATTGCCGAACGCGGGTTTGAACCGTAGTCCCCCGAATGCGAGTCCAGTGCGCTAACCACTGCACCACCTTGCTCGATATATGAGGGTTGTTGCGTTACATCTTACACCTGTGAGTACCAGAGACAAACTAATCAGACACCGACAGATCAGGTGACCTGGGTGGTCAACTATGGCCTGGATTAGAAAGACCTTTGCTACGAACTCAGTCAAGTGTGAAGATTCAGTAAATGTGCTCCAAGGTTTGGCCAGCTGTACGGGCAGTAACTCCACCTTATTGGAGGGAACTACAGGTCTTTTCCTCCACTGTTAATGTTACCACAAATGGTTTCAAAATGTAGGCAAAGTAACGCGCTGAAGTCAGCGTCTGATGAAAGAAGGTGGGCCCAATAATGCTGTATGCAGACACTGCACACCAAAACCCAACCTACTCATTATGAAATCGTGTTTTGTGCAAATTATGCGGATACTCCGCTGCCCAGAACTTGTGATTCTATCAGGTGACATAACCACTCAGGTGAAACCGGGCTTCGTCATAAATAAAGAACAGATCCATTTCCAAGCATTAATTGTTATCTCATTGAATACACCCATAAAACAGGAGGCGCTGAAGAGCATCTGCTGGTTCTCATGCAAATACAACAGACATTCGGTACAAATGCATGTGCGGGACCAGTTGTTGTTGTTGTTGTTGTGGTCTTCAGTCCTGAGACTGGTTTGATGCAGCTCTCCATGCTACTCTATCCTGCGCAAGCTTCTTCATCTCCCAGTACCTACATCCTTCTGAATCTGCTTAGTGTATTCATCTCTTGGTCTCCGTCTACGATTTTTACCCTCCACGCTGCCCTCCAATGCTAAATTTGTGATCCCTTGATGCCTCAAAACATGTCCTACTAACCGATCCCTTCTAAGCTTTCTTTAAGTCTACAAATGCTAGAAACGTAGAGACCAGATGAAGAATTATTCCGCATGCTTCACGTGATACACCAGTATTTTGCGACAAGTGCCGGGTTGATTTGGTAGAAGGTTGAAGCATTTTCTGGTTAACTGCGGCCACATTTTCTGTTGATATAGCATGTTTTCTAATGATTTCTGACTTGTTCAAAACAGATGCTCTCTGACGCCATTTTCGGACTAAGCGTTGCAGGGCACTTTGCTGACACTTGACACCACTAAACTTCTCAGCAAATAACTGACCACTTAACGTTACGGTGTCTTTGCTGTTACTTAACGTTCCACGATGAAAACTCGCTGCCCCATTGTGAGTACCATGGTCCGCTTTGCAGTGCTCCACTCACACTCATACAGCCCGCTCTATGCTTTGAACCGGTGTGGCGGGGGTACACGTGGTATGCGCGTCATGGGGTGTTGTTATCTGCATACATTCACGTTCCGTCGTTTCTACACGTTCGGTCCACTTTTAATTGCGCCACCATATGTATCCATCACGCACTCCCACGTGCAAGAAGAACCTTGTAAGCGTATCCGTTACATGCGCTTATCATTACTGTTTGATGTTGCTGAAACGTACTTTGGTAGTTGTTAAATTTGAGTCGTACTTTGAGAGAAACGGCAGTTAGTTATACGGCAGGATAGGGTGCTCATAATTAAGTTTCGTGAAATACACAATTTTACAGCTCTCAAAATTACGAGCCAGTTTCCAGTCTTTCTATAAATCTGTTACTTTGCACTTTTATTTGCGCCACCATATATATCCATCACGCACTCCCACGTGCAAGAAAATCCTTGTAAGCGTATCCGTTACATGTGCTTATCATTACTGTTTGACGTTTTGCAATCGTTTATTTCCATTGCTACCCTGTCAAAACGTTAATAATGCAGCTATTGCCATCTGCCAAGTCATGAGCATGTAATGTGAATAATAGCTACCATACCTCACATTCCTACAACATTCCAGAACTACTTCGACATCTATTATAACTTAGTGGACTATGTCTTTCAAGAAGATTCCCATCTGGACACAAACTCTACTACACAGCCGATACTAAAATCCTGTCACTCATTCTCAGTGAAACCTACAACTATGGATAAAGGAATGTAACGCAAAGATTGGGGTCCATGAACCACCATGTGTCATTTTCTTTTACTGCCTTACTGACATAAATACCGCTGAACAGGTAGGCCTTTGTCTATCGCAATTTCAGTACATTACAACACAGACTGAGTTAGATACGAGGTCTCAATAACATGACAATAAAAACGGATAGGCGTTGATTAGTACGAGTTTCAGTTACCGCAAATTATGAAATAGTTCTTAATTTCATTAAAAGGGAACAGGCAGGCCTTCAATAATAACAGCTTCAGTTAAGCAAAATTACCAAATATAAAACAGTCGGGCTTTCGATGATAACAGCTTCAGATAATTAAAATTACCAAAACAGACAATGGCAGGCCTTCTTTAATAACAAAAAATGTTCAAATGTGTGAGAAATCTTGTGGGACTTAACTGCTAGGGCCCTCAGTCCCTAAGCTTACACATTACTTAACCTAAATTATCCTAAGGACAAACACACACACACACCCATGCCCGAGGGAGGACTCGAATCTCCTCCGGGACCAGCCGCACAGTCCATGACTGCAGCACCCTAGACCACTCGGCTAATCCCGCGTGGCTTTAATGACAACTTCAGTTGACTACCAAACAGAAAACCAGAAGGCTTTCACGAATAACTGCTTCAGTTAAGTCACCAAGAGTTTGAATTGCCTCCTCGCAAAGGGTGCAGCAGGAGGCTAATACGCAAGGAGTACAAGACCACACCAGATAAGAAGGCCAATTAGGTTACAACGAGAGGACCCACCTTCCAAGACCCTTCTCGTCGGGTACAGCCTGGCGAAAGGAATATTAACACAGCAAAGTTACTTACCTGAAAGGAACAACAAATAACCAAATAGTATACCCGCATTACTAAGATACAGCCTCTATAACGACAGCGAAACGCCCGGAAGGAAACTTGGCTGCCAAAACCAATTACATATTTTCTGCAATTGCAAATTTGGAGACCCAAGCACCTCCTGAGCCAATATAATTGACAGCGCAATGACGTCTGCAGTTCCCAAAGGTGTTTCGTAACCGGCATCTGGCCGTATTGTAAGAGAAACGTACGTATTTGGTGTTCGGAAACCTTTGTCAGAAAGGTCGGCTAAACAACAGTCTATAGCAAAGATCTTTGTGGCCTCAAAACATTACACGACAGATCGAGCTTGTGGCGCCAGGAATTCGTAAGGCGACGCAAGAAACCCCGCCCACCATGCTCAACTTCCGCCCCCGTAAGCCAATGGATTCCAGGGGAAGATTAATTTATGGGTTCACGTTGATTAAGGTGCACCCTGACGACCTTACCAATTTGCCAGATGTGAGAGAAGCAAGTCAACCGGACGCATAATGTTGATGTTAGAGCATGGCCATGTGAAACGAGGAGTGAACGTGCCGAGCTTGGCATTACCTCTCAACCGACTGACACAGTACTTCGCGAAAACCTCATCTCCTATCTTGCTCTGAAAGGGACGTCTATTACTGGAGGCGGTGGGTTAACCTAATGTTATTGCTGGCCTGTTCCCTATTTTTCCTAAGATCTTCAGAAGTTATGGACAGAGCCAGGTGGTCGTTGATATCCCACAAGTTGGATAGGAGGAACAAACAAGAGAATGGCAGGAACTGCCTTTGATGCTTCGTGCTGCGCAGTGTTAAATGCAAAATTAAGTCAAGGCAAGGTGATATCCCACTTACTCGGAGACTTGCGAAGGTGAATGATCAAAGCTGGCTGAAGGTTGCGATTCACTCTCTCGACAAAAAATGCCTGGCGATGATATGGCGTTGTGGTTAGGTGCTTAACAGTGTTATGAAAGCAAAACTGCTTAAATTGCTCAGAAACAAAGCTGGAGCGTTATCGCTAACAAGAGCCTGAAGGGGCCCAAACCCGTGAAAGATTTTGGCCGGATGTGCAACCGTAATGGCCGCCATAAAATCACGACTAGATATTAACCATCCAAATCTGGAAAACGCTTCAACAGCCACCAGAATACGGGTATATCAGTTCCCCTTCTTGGTACGAGGAGGCCCTACAGTATCGATAAAGAGTTTGTCCATAGGACTCTCCTCGTGCTCAGATTGTAACAACCACTTCAGAGGACTATTACTTGATTTAGTCCTCTTCCTGGCTTCACACTCACTCAATAATCGCCTGATATCCTTATTCAAAATCGCCCAAATAAGGTGAGCCTTAAACATTTCCAAGGATTTATAGATTCCCAGATATCCTCCCACCAGAGAATTATGAAAATAATAGAAAGCGCGAGGCACCAGCCCCTGACACAAACGAATTTTTAAATGTCTTCAGCTTCGTTAACGCGTTTACATAGTATGCCATTCCTGATGGAGTAGTCGCTAACCTTACAACTGGATAAGAGTTGCTTTCTTGAGCGACCTCACAATGGATCTTGATGCTGTTTCGCTGTAAGGTCTATAAACAACTGGGGAACTTCAGCTAAAATGGTACACACAGCAGGGTGCGACCAACTTAAGCCCTTACCCTCGACAGATCCCTTCTCATGAAACATGGGACTGAGGGTGTCGGCAGCTCGATTGTCAGACCCTTTTATGTGTGTCACCTTGGAATGAAACGCTGATATGCGGACCACTCACCTCGCAATCCTACCAGATTTCATGGTTTGAGCAAACACCCAACTTAGGGCCTGATTACCTGTCTCGAGGTCAAACTCCCCCTATGTTCAAGACTGGACAGGAACTTCTCTAAGGCGAAAAGCACGGCCAGCGCCGTGCACTCGTAAGTGGAGTGATTCAGTATCAGACAACCTTCTAGATGGGGAGCTAATGGATGACTTATACCTTGATTCTCCCTGCAACAACACTGCAGCAATAGCTGCATTGGAGGCATCAGTTTGAACGATAAATCTTTTGCCGAAATCCGGGATGGCTGAGACGGGAGGGTTGGTGATCTACATCTACATCTACATCCATACTCCACAAGCCACCTGACGGTGTGTGGCGGAGAGTACCTTGAGTACCTCTATCGGTTCTCCCTTCTATTCCAGTCTCGTATTGTTCGTGGAAAGAAGGATTGTCGGTATGGCTCTGTGTGGGCTCTAATCTCTCTGATTTTATCCTCTTGGTCTCTTCACGAGATATACGTAGGAGGGAGCAATATACTCCTTGACTTCTCGGTGAAGGTATGTTCTCGAAACTTCACAAAAAGCCGGTACCGAGCTACTGAGTGTCTCTGTTCCAGAGTCTTCCACTGGAGTTTATCTATCATCTCCGTAACGCTTTCGCGATTACTAAATGATCCTGTAACGAAGCGCGTTGCTCTCCGTTGGATCGTCTCTATCTCTTCTATCAACCCTATCTGGTACGGATCCCACACTGGTGAGCAGTATTCAAGCAGCGGGTGAACAAGCGTACTGTAACCTACTTCCTTTGTTTTCGGATTGCATTCCTTAGGATTCTTCCTATGAATCTCAGTCTGGCATCTGCTTTACCGACGATCAACTTTATATGATCATTCCATTTTAAATCACTCCTAATGCGTACTCCCAGATAATTTATGGAATTAGCTGCTTCCAGTTGCTGACCTGCTATATTGTAGCTAAATGATAAGGTATCTTTCTTTCTACGTATTCGCAGCACATTACACTTGTCTACATTGAGATTCAATTGCCATTCTATGCACCATGCGTGAATTCGCTGCAGATCCTCCTGCATTTCAGTAAATTTTCCATTGTTACAACCTCTCGATATACCACAGCATCATTCGCAAAGAGCCTCAGTGAACTTCCGATGTCATCCACAAGGTCATTTATGTATATTGTGAATAGAGTAGATTTCTAGTCTCCAGAAAAGTCATTATACTCGAACATAATACGTGTTCCAAAATTCTACAACTGATAGACGTTAGAGATATAGGTCTATAGTTCTGCACATATGTTCGACGTTCCTTCTTGAAAACTGGGATGACCTGTGCCCTTTTCCAATCCTTTGGAGCGCTACGCTCTTCTAGAGATCTACGGTACACCGCTGCAAGAAGGGGGGCAAGTTCCTTCGCGTACTCTGTGTAAAATCGAACTGGTATCCCAGCGGTCTTTATAAATTCAAATGCTGTCTCTCACCCCAGACAAAGTTCTTCCCCTTCCTACGTAGTTTAGTCAGGGAAGCGGCCATCTGGGCAAAATCAGGGACCAAACGGCGAAAATCTTCGCCGTTGTAGCTATCGACTTCCTATTTCGAGACAGGAAATTTCTTCAACACCTTAGTTCAATCCTGGCCAGTCCTAATGCTGTCCCCAGAAATTAAATGGCCTATAAGGAAGCCTGTTTCCTAGCAAGTGTAATCTTGGAAGTATTAAAGGTCAACCCCGCATCTCGGAGAAGGTAAATGTGATCGTCAAACGACTGACTGAATGACAATATCATCAAGGTAATAGAAGACACAAGAAAACGTCAAGTCGCCCAGGATATGATCTAACAAATGAAGCAAAACTGTCGTCCCAGTGAAGAAGCCGGACGACATCTGCTGGAACTTTTAAACGTTCCAATCAGTGCAGAACGTGGTTTAGATTCCTTAGAAAGAGCTTGGTTGAGATCGAGCACAGTGTACCACTTAGCCGCCGAAAATCAGGTGAAGCAATTGTGAAGATCCGGTAAGGGGACAGATTGTGAAATAAACTTTTTACTAACGAGTCTATAATTAATCACCAGCCTGTAATTCTGGCTCTGAGATTTAGGAACGAGAAAAATTAGTGACGCGTAGGGTGATGTAGACGGCGTAATGTCGCCCTACTTCAACACACTCACCAATTTCTGTCTCAAGGTTTTCGTTTTGGGTGGCGAGAGGCGATAAGGTTCAAATGGCTCTGAGCACTGTGGGACTCAACTTCTGAGGTCATTAGTCGCCTAGAACTTAGAACTAGGTAAACCTAACTAACCTAAGGACATCACATTCATCCATGCCCGAGGCAGGATTCGAACCTGCGACCGTAGCTGTCGCGCGGTTCCGGACTGAGCGCCTAAAACCGCAAGACCACCGCGGCCGGCAGAGGCGATAAGGACACGGTCGCAGTGGAATATCGTCGACAAAGCGTCTGTGGTACTGTATGGTGTTAGTGACCCCCAACTTATTTGAGAAAACCTCGGGAAACTCCCATAATAAACTGAACAACTGCCCTGCCTGACTCGGCTTCAGATGGGCCATATCAAATTCACCGGAGTTACAATTTACCGAATGCCCGACAATCCCCGCGGGCGCCGAGCAACAAGGATAGCTTGTAACAAGGCGAAAAGCTAAAAGAGAAGGTGCGGCTCTTAAGGTGGAGAACTAATTCAGTTTTCTGGATAAAATCACACCAGAGCAACAAACTGAGCGCTAGATCTTTAACAAGCAAGAGCGTAAGAGTCCATGAGATATCATAAATAGACAAACTACTGCGCACCTCGCCGACCAGAGACAAGTTTTGCTCATTTTCTACACGACATATCTCAGAGGAGGGTCGCACGAATGAGTTTTTACACAAATGCCAAAATTACAAACACCAATTATTCTTCCACAAGGACTCGGAGCTACCAGAAACCAACAGCGCGCACAAGGTTTCGTGTTCTAGGCGGGTGCAGATAAAAGGGAGGGCACATCCTTAGGTAGCTTGGATACGCATCCACCATGGCGCATGTCTCCGACGGAAACAATTCTCTTCTTCAGCTGATGCCATTTTCTGGGTCTAGAACCTCGTGTTATGGGACACTTGCGCACGAAGTAATCGCAGGCGTCGCACCGAAAACAACCTCTCATGAAAAATATGTTGGATGCTTGGGGAGTCCCATTAATTCTCGAGGTGTGTGGGGAAGTCTCCATCTGCTCCTCAAGCCTCCGCACCTCACCGGCAAATGACAAGGATTCAATGAATTCAACCAATGTTATCAAATTCCGGAACTAGTGGGGCGGGAAGCGAAGGCCAAGTGCGACCTATCCGTTTGATGCACGCCCTCCAAAATGTTTGATGCAGTACTGAGTTTCGAAACCGGCGTACCAAGATCAAAAGCGGCTAGGCGCACTATATTGACATACTGGCTCAGCCGTTCAAATAATGCCTGCATCTGCCAGTAATATTTGCGTTCAAGCTCGTTCCGCATCCGTGGCGAGAGCTTCCTATCGACAATCATTCCCCTTAGTTGTCCTATTGGGCCCTCCCACTTCAGGGCCTCAGATGTAAAATCACTCAGCGTACATCTTGCCAAGGGGTAAAGTAGCTCTAATATCACATGGCGGGGTGACCCCAAGTCATCCGCATGAAATTTAAGTCACATCAACAGCCACAAAAACAGCCGGTCACAGCCGAAGGTTTCGAGTGAAAGCTTTGAGTAGGCACATAACTGGGTTGGGTAATCTCTCGAAAAGATTAGCCAGAGGGCTACCTAAACCTCGGACCATGGACGCTTGATCAAATAACTGATTTGTAGAGGTAGCTGGACTTGCTCCCGCTTCCTGACTTTCCAAGCTTAAGGACGCTGCTTGGACCTGCAAATCCGCCACTCCACAGTTAGGGATACTTACACACTAAGTAAATCGTCACAGGGAATGAAAAAATAACCAGAGAAAAGGTAGACAATTCTACAACGCCCCAGTCAACAGAACACAACCACTCTCTGTGAATACCAGTAGGGACCTGCAATTATGATTAAATGCATATCAGGCGAAAGGTTAGGAGCCATGTACGATAATGTGTCATTTCCTGTTACTACCTTATTGACATAAGTACCCCTGAAACAGGTAGGCATTTGGCAATCATAATTTCAGTTAATGACTACACAAATTGAGTAATATATCAGATCCCAATAACAGGGCAATGAAGCCGGTAGTCTGTGATTAATAAGAGTTTCAGCTAATGCAAATTATGAAATAGCACTTAAATTAATAAAAAGAGAACAGGCAGGCCTTCAATGATAACAGCCTCAGCCAAGTGAAATTACCAAGTAGAAAACAAGTAGGTCATCTTTATTAACAGTTTCAGTTAGTTGGCATTACCAAATTGAAAATAGTCAGGCCGTCTTTATTAACAGTTTCAGTTAATTGACATTACCAAATAGAAAACAGGCAGGCCTTCAATGATATCAGCTTCACTTAAGGGAAATTACAAAATTTCTAAAGGCAGGTCTACAGCAATAACAGCTTCAGTTAAGTAAAATCACCAAATACGGAACAGACATGCATTCTTTGATAACAGCTTCAGTTAATTAAAATTACCAAAGATATAAACAGGCAGGCCTTCAATAATAACAGGTTCAGTTAAGTGAAATTACTAAATAGAAAATAGGGAGGCCTTCAATAACAACAGGGTCAATTAAGTAAAATTACTACATAGAAAACAGGCAGGTCTTCAACGATAACAGCTTCAGTTATGTAAAATTACCAAATACCAACACGCAGGCTTCAATAATAACAGCTTCAGTTAAGTAAAATTGCCAAACAGAAAACAAGGAGTCTTGTTTAGTAACAGCTTCAGTTAGATAAGACTACGGAATAGAAAACCTGTAGACCTTCATGAATTGCTGCTTCAGTTAAGTAACCTACAACTTTAATTGCCTTGCCACAATTCTTATACGCTTCAGAAGGCTTACAGGCAAGGAGCACAAGACTACACGAAATAGGAAAGCCAAGAAAGGTTACAACAAGAGGGCCGGACTTCCAAGGCCCTTTTGGTTGCGTATAGACCGGGAAAAAGAATACTAACACAGGAGGATTAATTACGTGAAAGCAACGATAACTACCGAAACCGGTACCAGAGTCTGTGCAAGATAGCGCTTTGACAACGGAAATATGCATCCTATTTGGTGACAAGTGTTTCCACAAAATCGGACACATGCGGTGTGCCGAAATGGCACGTTATGGATAGTTTTTACTTATATGTGTCAAGTCATGTCATGCTCTATTAGTTAGTTGCCATAGAACCACTTGTAATTGTTGTAGGTGATTGTGCCTGAAGATAGGGATGATGTGTCACATATATCGGACGTTACCCAGTATTATCAGAGGTTAAACAACCGACAGGTTTTGTTATAGAGCTAAATACAGAACCAGGTACCAGCCTATTAACATTTTACAATGCATTCCGGAGGGGGATCCAGAGCGAAATGTTGTATGGGATGGTGTGTATCTCTGACACAGATACCGGTCTGACATCCATGTTGCAAGAAGATTTAGCCGTCAACGGAAGAACGATGGAGAAACTGTTTGCTTGTTTGCTATTAGCCGTTGCGGACAGAGAAGAATGCAGAAATAACTTCCCGACATTCAGACAAGACAACCCTCCAGTTCTTATTCAGAAACAAACAGCAAAGGAGGCTCTCATTCCCGCACAAAACGTTTCACACAATGAGAAAGTTACTGCATTGTTTTCTGCCTCAGTAAAGAGATTCGTTTGGAGTCTGTATTGGGTGCAGAGCAAAAGGAGGCTCTTAAAACAGTAAAACAACGGGTCCTTGTCTAACTTTCCTTGTTGAGAGAACTAAGTAAGTAATGCGTCATTTTGCATTAGAGCAGGAAAAAGTTCTTCCTTTTCAGTGAATACAATAACGAACTCTTGTGTTTGAAGCCGCCGGCAAGCGCGCTGTTTAGCAAGTCTCCTCGTCCACGCTCTTTCTCCCTCGGTCGTTATTTCCACTTTTTCCCCACGAAGAAGTTTGTGGATTACTGTTAGAAGCCGTAGGAAGAGTTACTGCCGCAGTGACGTACATTGGTGATGAATTACAAATCTGAAAGAGTCACTAATGTTATTGCAGCGGCTGGAAATTTTCGTGACACATACTTTATTTTAACTTGTAACTCCATAAATTCGAAATGTTATAGTTTCTTCAAGTCTTTCTGATGTGTCGGCAGCTGGGCCAACACCTTGTAGATCGAGATGGCTGAAAATGCACGCTAGACTAACGCAGACGGGCGTGAAGTACTGGAACAGGCTACGTAATTAATGCTATGAAGAAAAGTACGTAGCTGGATTAATACTTATCTTTAATCAATCATTGTGGTACATCGCTCTTGACGATACACAGGAGACTTTAATTACAATCACTGTAAGGCTAATGGCGCCTTGCTAGTTCGTAGCCATTAACTTAGCTGAAGGCTATTCTGTCTCTCGGCTAATGAGAGAGAAAGGCTTCGTACATCTAGTCGCTAGCTAGGTCGTCCGTACAACTGGGGCGAGTGATCGTCCGTATCACGAGACCTGCCTTGTGGTGGCGCTAGGTCTGCGATCACACAGTGGCGACACGCGGGTCCGACATGCACTAAATGGACCGCGGCCGATTTAATCTACCACCTAGCAAGTGTGGTGTCTGGCGGTGACACCACACTTTCCATACCAAAAATTATTGTCCGTGCACCATTATAGCGAACAATCATTTCCGGAAATTAATTTTATCAGTGTAAGAGATGGCACTGTGCCCCTTTTTACCCAAGTAAAATGCAGAGCCTTGTTAGCAGAAGATCATAGAACCAGAACTTGAACTGACAGCATACTACATGGGGATATAATCCAAGTCAAAAAATATTTATATTCCAAATGTAACACGTACAGCGTATCGGTTGTGCCATAGTAAGGGATTCGCGTGAATAGCGACAAAAATCTGTTCTTATCTATAGTCTCGTGATTGTATAGAGCGCTACGTTCTTTCATTTCATATATGTTCAGAGATTTGTTTGGATTTAGCAGCGAGTAGTTTCCTTTCGTAAATATAATAAGTGCAGTCCAACGAGGGATCTCTTCTGCTGTTAAATGCAGTTCACTCTTTACTTACTAAATCTTATCACCCTTTCAGAAATTGTGTGGCTTTGGTGGTCTCTGTGAAATATCTCAAATATTTGCTTTTGCCCTGTGTGCAGTTCTGGCACCCACTGACCTGATTGTTTTCGAAGGAGGAGGGAGGAAGAGTGAGTGAGAAGCTATTCAGGGAAAACCACAACAAGTACCCGAAATCGTTCAGATATCTGGGTGCAGGAGATATCGCACGTCCACGCTATGTGACCTCAACAGAGCAGGTCCATCACTGTCCATCTGAGAGGTACTGCAGTAGGTTAGAAAAACTTGCAGTACTCATGCCTAGAATGCTGTTGTGATCTTCAACCTGAAAATTGGTTCGCTGAACCTCTTCACGCTAGCCTATCATGCGCAGTCCTCTTCATATGTTCATAGCTACTGTAACGTCCATAAATGTTAACTTGCTTATTGTACTTACTGTAGTGATGCCTTGTTCTTCCTCCCTAAAACATGAACTCCCACTGCCCGGTCCCCTCACACGCACAAGCTTCCTTCTACTAGCAAAGTGACAATACTTTCGTGCTTCATGATGTGTCCTATCAACCGATACCTTCAATTAGTATAGTTCTTCAACACTTTTTCCTTCCCCATGTAAACTCGGCAACATTTCATTAGTTATTAGATCTACTCATCTCCTCATCAGTGTTCTTCTGTAGCATCAAAATGTTCTATTCTCCTCTTGTTTTAGCTGTTTCTGGTCCATGTTTCACTACCGTACATGGGTATGCTCCAGACAACCTTTAAAAAAGTCTTCTTTCAATTTAAACGTATATTCGATGTTAAGTAATTTATCTTTTCACAAACGCGTTTCTTTCCACTGCCAGTATGCCTTATATATCCTCTCTATATCGACCATCGTCATATTGCTTCCCAAACAGCATCACTCATTGACTACGTTTAATGTTTTGTTTCCAAATATAATTCTATCAGCATTATCTAAATTAATTTGACTACATACCATTACATTTGTCTCTCACTGATGTTCATTTTATCCTGTCTTTTCAACACACTATCCATCCTTTAAATAGATTTCGCTGGTCCTTTGCCGACACTGACAAGATCACAATGTCATCGCCCAACCCTAACTTTTAATTTCTACTCCCTGAACTATAATTAATTTTCCAAATTTATCCTTTGTTTCCTTTACTACTTGATTGATTGCTCAGTGTATAGATTCAATAAAATCGTAGACAGGCTACAACCCTGTCCCGCAGCCCTCTCAACTAAGGCTACCCTTTCACGTCGTTGTAGTCGTATAACAGGTCTGGTTTTTGTGCTAGATGTAACCAACGTATCACTCACTGCTAAGTTGTTAATCTCAAAGAACGTACTGCAGTCAAAAAATTCCGGTGTTTCCTTATAGTTACGAATTTTAGTAAGACTTCCTCTGTCCCTTTCTTCAGTCTGTCTTCTGAAATAAGTCGTGGAGCGAATTACACCTCTTGTTCTCAGATTGCTCTGGAACTAGAGGGACGTTCCCGGAGATCGTTTCCTTCTGCATATATGTCAATTTTTTGCTACCACGACTTATAAAACTCAGCTCGATAATATTCACATCTGTCAGGACCGGGATTCTTTGGAATAGACGGTCTTTCACTTGCTTCGTATATTTTGCATTGCAGGTGCAATACTTCGACGATCGCGGCTCTCCAAAGGACTTCAGTAACTTGATGGAATATCAATCTACAATAGTGCACTTGTTTTGACTTAGGTCTTTCAATGCCGTGTAAAAGACTTCTTACAATACTCATACCTTATTTCACTTTCATCTAATTTCTCCTCTGTGTGTATAATACTAAGTCGCTTTTCCGCATATTGCCCCAATACGTATTCCTTCAACCTTTCTCTCTTCTTTTCTTTGCTCAGTGCCATTGTACCGAGATGTTAAAAATCATACAGATGCTTCTCTTTTCTCGAAAGGTGTCTTTACTTTTCGTATCTACATCTTCATCTACATCTACATCTACAAACGTACTTCACAAACCACGGTGCGGTGTATGGCGGATGGTACCCTGTCCCACTACTGTCGTTTTCCTTTCCTGTTCTATTTGCAAATGGAGAGAGGGAAAAATGACCGTGTTGATGTCTCAGCACGAGCCCTAATTTCTCTTATCATACGGTCATGGGCCTCACGCCAAATGTACATTATAAGCAGTAGGATCGTTCTGTAGTCAGCCTGAAATGGCGCTTCTCTGAATTTTCTCAATAAGGTCTCGCGGTAAACGCGTCGCCTTCCCTCCAGGGTCTCCCATTTGTGTTCACTAAGCACCTCTGTAATACCAACAGGCCGACCGAACCTACCGGTAACAAATCGAGTCTCACATCTTTGGACTGGTTCGATGTCTTTCTTCAGCCCGACCTAGTGGCGATCCCACTCACTCGAGCAGGTCATGTCTGTTTTCCCGAAGCAATAATGCTTCTTGCTTCTTCAGCCTTTCATTTCTCGTCCATGCATTCTTGCTCTGCCATTTGGCACTTTAGGTCAATCTTAATTTTTTAAACTTTGTATTCCCTTTTTCCTACTTCATTCGCTGGTTTTTTTTTTTTTTTTTTTTTTTTTTTTTTTTTACGTTGTCCTTTCTTCACTTTGATTCAGGAGTCCATGTATCGTCTAAGGATTTCTTCTGGACACTATTATTGTGTGATTCTCTGCTTCATTCCCCCTTTCATCTCTATAACCTACCCACTAGTCTTCTATTTTATACGTTTCCGCCGGCCGAAGTGGCCGTGCGGTTAAAGGCGCTGCAGTCTGGAACCGCAGGACCGCTACGGTCGCAGGTTCGAATCCTGCCTCGGGCATGGATATTTGTGATGTCCTTAGGTTAGTTAGGTTTAACTCGTTCTAAGTTCTAGGGCACTAATGACCTCAGCAGTTGAGTCCCATAGTGCTCAGAGCCATTTGAACCAGCCATATACGTCTCCTTGCTTCAGTCCATCGTTGCCTAACGCTGTTTTCGATCCAACGTCTATTTGTCTCAATTTATCCAATACTGAGCGCCTAATTTCCTACGTTTCTGTAATTTCTTCTGTTGTAGTCTCTAGTTCTTAACCAACAAATTATGATCAGCGTGTTCATCTGTCCCTAAAAATGTTTTGAAATTTAGAATCTAGTTTCTATGCATTTTTTTAATCGTCGTATAATCTATCTGAAACTTCCAGTGTGGTTACTTTGACGTTCCAAATATAATTTTATGATTCTGAAACCTAGTATTAGGAATGATGTAGTTATGTCATGTGGTATATTCTGCCAGGCGACTTCTTGTTTCGTTCGTCTCCCATAGTTCTTGTTCTCCTACTATCTATACCGTCCATTTCCTGCTATAGAATTCCAGTCCCCCATCACAACTAAAATTTCGTCTCCCTCTACTATAAAAACAATCTCTTTTGTCTCGTCATAGATTCTTTCAGTCTCACCATAATCTACGCAGATAGTAGGGATATAAACTTGTAATACTTGACTGTATGTTGGTCTTGTATCTATCTAGATTATGGCAAATGCTTACCATTCAATTATAGCAACTTACTTGCATTCGTATTTTCTTATCCGTTGTTAGACGTACTCCTTATTTGATTTTGTGTTGATAATCCTATACTGGCATGTCTCCCAGCGGAGTATAGTCGCGAGGATCTTTCTTCAGGAGAAACAAACAGAGCGTGGAATATTGAATTCCTTAATGGGGTAGAGAAGTTACAGAATTTAGAAAGGGGTTGGATTGGTTTAAGTTTGATATAATGGGAGTCAGTGAAGTATAGTGCCACGAAGAACAGGACTTCTCCTCAGGTCAGTACAGTGTTATCTGCACCAAATTAAGAAGAGATAAAGCAAGAGGAAGTAAAACATTGAAAAAAAATGAAATTGCGTGTAAGCTACTTTGGCCAATATAGTTAAAGTATTATCGTTGCCAAGTTAGACATAGCACCAACCCGCAGCCCATTAATACAAGTTAATGAGTACTATCCCTGAGATGATGAAGAAACTGAGAGCATGGACAATGAGGTAAAATAAATTATCAGGGGACAAAAATGAAAGCGAAGTGTGTTTGGTAGAAATATGCATCGAGCATAATTCAATGACTGCTAATTCAGCAATTAAAAATCGTAAAAATATGTTTCTATACGTGAAAGGATAACCAGTAACTGACTAATCTTTCAAATAGACTACTTGATGGAAAGAACGAGTGTTCTGAACCAGATTTCAATCTACAAATCAGTTTCAGTAATGAATGTGGACTGTGACCACAATTTATCAGTCATGAACTGTAGATTAAGCATCAAGAAATAGCAGAAAAATAGGCCATTAAAGAGAGGTGAAATATTGACAACCTGAATGAACGAGTGGATGTTTAAAGCTTTTAGGGAGAATTAGGCAACCATTGACTGAGACAGGGGTAAGGAACGTAATAAAAAACGAATTTGTAGGCTTGAGTGATGAGATAATGAACTGAGCAGAAAATAAAATATGCAAAAGTTCAATAACCAAAAAATGTCTAGACAACACCTGCGTTCTTGAATCTATGTCCAGAAAGGATAAAATATAAATATGGAACAAATGAAGAAAACAAAGAAATAAAGAAGTGAGATTAAGCGCAAACTGGAAAAGCACGAAAGGGTAGGCGAGAAATGCACCGCTCTAGAGGCTTCCACGAGGTTGGGAAAGAGAGATGCAGTGATTGAAAAATTAAAGAGACTTTGGTTGAAAAGTGAAATGAGTATTGAGCGTTTAGTCTGTACTAAGGAAAGACATAAACAATGAAAGATGGCATTATAAATAGAAAGTTCATTTAAGGGAAACAAATTTGTATAGAGTATTAAAGAAACAGAAGAGAAGTAATTCGATGGATGCTACGATACTGCGAGAAGAATTTGGCAGAGCTCTGAGAGACACGGCGTTGAAAGAGCTAAATGGTAAAAGTCCCCTGGAGTAGAAGGCATTTCCTCTGAATTACTGAGATCCTCCACCACATATACAAGGTATATTGGATGGGAGAAATACCCTCACACTTCAAGAATAATATAATCATTCCTATTTTTAAAAAAATACAAGTGTTGACACGAGGAAATATTACCGAACCACCTATTTAAGAACTCATGGCTGCAAGACACTGATACAAATACAGAAGTGTGGAAGAACTGAAAGAAACCGTCCTCGGGAAACATGTTTGACTTCCGGAGAAATACTGGAACACTAGCGACAGTAGTGAGCCTACGGCTTATCTCAGTAGGTAAATTAATGAAAGGCACCCCAACGTTTATAGCATTTGTTGGTTTACGAGAAAGCTCGTTGTAGATAAGGAAGGTAGCAGGGGTAAAATACAGGAAAGTTACATACAACTTGTACAGAAACCAGGTGGCTATTATAAGAATCGACTGGCATGAAAGTGAAGCAGAGTTAAGAAGGGAGTGAGGTGGGGGAGTTGTAGAACGTTATTCAATCTGTACACTGAGCAATCAGTGTAGGAAATTTGTAAAATGGATCACACGTCAGTGAGAAAAAGCAAAAACTTTGTTGCTGCTGCTGTCATTGTACTTCTCTCAATGATTGCTGAGGACTTGGGAGAGCACCTGAGCGGAATGAGTAGTGTGTTGATAAGTGATTGTAAGTTGAATATCAGCGAAACAGGAACAAGATTAATCGAATGTAGCCAAATGAAATAAGGCACTGTTGAACGAGTTTAAGAAATAAATATTCGATGGCATTTGTTGTTTAGAGAGGATGCACAATGACAATGGAAAGAAATTCGTTTCTAGAAAAAACAAGTTGTGACGCGACTTTCCAAGAGAATGGAATGTTTAATAATACACATATTAAGTGATCAAGAAATAGTCCATTTGATAATGGACCAAATTGTGAGGTGCAAAAATTATTGCAGGAAAGAAAGGCATGAATGCAATTTTTTTTTTTTTGGTCATCAGTCTACTGACTGGTTTCATGCTGCCCACCACAAATTCCTTTCCTGTGCTAACCTCTTCATCTCAGAGTAGCACTTGCAACCTACGTCCTCAATTATTTGCTTGACGTATTCCAATCTCTGTCTTCCTCTACAGTTTTTGCCCTCTACAGCTCCCTCTAGTACCATGGAAGTCATTCCCTCATGTCTTAGCAGATGTCCTATCATCCTGTCCCTTCTCCTTATCAGTGTTTTCCACATATTCCTTTCGATTCTGCGTAGAACCACCTCATTCCTTACCTTATCAGTCCACCTAATTTTCAATATTCGTCTATAGCACCACATCTCAAATGCTTCGATTCTCTTCTGTTCCGGTTTTCCCACAGTCCATATTTCACTATCATACAATGCTGTACTCCAGACGTACATCCTCAGAAATTTCCTCCTCAAATTAAGGCCGGTATTTGATATTAGTAGACAAGCTCTTGGTCAGAAATGCCTTTTCTGCCATAGCGAGTCTGCTTATGATGTCCTCCTTCCTCCGTCCGTCATTGGTTATTTTACTGCCTATGTAGTAGAATTCCTTAACTTCATTGACTTCGTGACCATCAATCCTGAGGTTAAGTTTCTCTCTGTTCTCATTTCTACTACTTCTCATTACCTTCGTCTTTCTCCGATTTACTCTCAAACCATACTGTGTACTCATTAGACTGTTCATTCCGTTCAGCAGATCATTTAACCCCTCTTCACTTTCACTCAGGATAGCAATGTCATCAGCGAATCGTATCATTGATATCCTTTCACCTTGTATTTTAAATCCACCCCTGAACCTTTCTTTTATTTCCATCATTGCTTCCTCGATGTACAGATTGAAGAGTAGGGGCGAAAGGCTAAAGCCTTGTCTTACACCCTTCTTAATACGAGCACTTCGTTCTTGATCGTCCACTCTTATAATTCCCTCTTGGTTGTTGTACATATTGTATATGACCCGTCTCTCCCTACAGCTTACCCCTACTTTTTCCAGGTCGACAAATCCTTTGAAAGTGTCTTGATTTTTCTTTAGCCTTGCATCCGTTATTGGCCGTAACGTCAGAATTGCCTCTCTCGTCCCTTTACTTTTCCTAAAGCCAAACTGATCGTCACCCAGCGCATTCTCAATTTTCTTTACCATTCTTCTGTATATTATTCTTGTAAGCAGCTACGATGTATGAGCTGTTTAGCTGATTGTGCGATAATTCTCGCACTTGTCAACTCTTGCCGTCTTCTGAATTGTGTGGATGATGCTTTTCCGAAAGTCAGATGGTATATCGCCAGACTCATATATTCTACACACCAATGTGAATAGTCGTTTTGTTGCCACTTCCCCCAATGATTTTAGAAATTCTGATGGAATGTTATCTACCCCTTCTGCCTTATTTGACCGTAAGTCCTCCAAAGCTCTTTTAAATTCCGATTCTATAAATGGATCCCCTATCTCCTCTAAATCGACTCCTGTTTCTTCTTCTATCACATCAGACAAATGTTCACCCTCATAGAGGCTTTCAATGTATTCTTTCCACCTATCTGCTGTCTCCTCTGCATTTAACAGTGGGATTTCCGTTGCACTCTTAATGTTACCACCGTTGCTTTTAATGTCACTAAAGGTTGTTTTGACTTTCCTGCATTCTGAGTCTGTCCTTCCGACAATCATATCTTTTCCGATGTCTTCACATTTTTCCTGCAGCCATTTCGTCTTAGCTTCCCTGCAGTTCCTGTTTATTTCATTCCTCAGCGACCTGTATTTCTGTATTCCTGATTTTCCCGGAACATGTTTGTACTTCCTCCTTTCATCAGTCAACTGAAGTATTTCTTCTGTTACCCATGGTTTCTTCGCAGCTACCTTCTTTGTACCTATGTTTTCCTTCCCAACTTCTGTGATGGCCCTTTTTAGAGATGTCCATTCCTCTTCAACTGTACTGCCTACTTTGCTATTCCTTATTGCGGTATCTATAGCGTTAGAGAACTTCAAACGTATCTCGTCATTCCTTAGTACTTCCGTATCCCACTTCTTTGCGTATTGATTCTTCCTGACTAATTTCTTGAACTTCAGCCTTCTCTTCCTCACTACCATACTGTGATCTGAGTCAATATCGGCTCCTGGGTACGCCTTACAATCAGTATCTG